>NC_058133.1:39173535-39209032 GCF_016433145.1 Gracilinanus agilis | reverse complement strand
GAGGAGGAGGAGGAGGAGGAGGAGGAGGAGTAGAAAAGAAGGAGAAGGAGAAGGAGGAAACAAAAGTATTTGTTGTATTTACTACATGCTGGGCACTGTATTAGATCTTGGGAAGAACAGTATAAACTCTGCTCCCAATGAGCTTAATTCTAATGGAAAACAACAATATAAATAAGCATATCCAGAATAATAAAGAATGTAAAATGAATAAATATAAGGTAGCTAAGGAAAGAAGTAATTAGGTGTTGAGGGGATCAAGAAAGGCTTCATTTTAGAAAGTGGGTCTTGAGCTGCATCTCAAAGAAACAGGACTCTATGAGGCTACCCTGGTGCAAATGATGTTTGTGGTTGTTCAGTCATTTGGGTCATATTTGACTCTGTGCCCCCTTTGGGGTTTTTCTAGGCAGAGATACTGAAGTGGTTTGTTATTTCCTTCTCCCGCTCATTTTATAGATGAGGAAACCAAGGCTAATTGGGTTATGTGACTTGTCCAGGGTCACAAAGCTAATGTTTCTGAGGATGGATTTGACTCATAAAGATGAATCTTTCTGACTCCAGGCCTGTTGCCATATAGCCTGAGCCACCTAGCTGTTACTGCAAATAGTGTACTTATTCTTATTTGCTTATCAAAGGACTTGGAAATTTTATGCTAAAATCTAAGCATAAAATGCAAAGCAGCCAATTTAGTTTTATTTTAAGGAACTTCCAACCATTAGAGCTATCCACACATCCAATGGCCTCCTTCAGAGGATTAGAGGTTCCTCTTTCCTATTAGTGGTCAAAAAAAAAAATGGATGTCTGCCTGTCAGTCTGAGGGTCCTTGCCCAACTGGAAATATATTGTGTTTCAATAGTGAGCAGAGACCAGCATTTCCTTTTCTCACACAGGTCAGCAGATAGCAAATAGAGGAGGTGGGACCAGATATGCTCCTCCAGACAGCATCAAGATAAAGTATATGGGGTCCTAAGGTGGAGACAATATTGTTATAGCAGATAGTGCCCTGGTCTTGGAGTCAGAATGGGTTCAAATACCAGCTGAGATCCACCATTTTTGTGACTCTAGTCAAATCCCCTAACCTCTCTGTGCCTCAGTTTCCCCATCTGTAAAATGAGGGGAGTTGTACTTGATGGTCTCTAAGGCTCCTTCCAGGTCCAATTCTATGATCCTTTAGAGGGAGTTCTCATGATAGCATTTACCCCTTTCCCAGATTTAATCACACAGACAAGTCCTTGGCGCAATATAATTTGAAATATCATTTCTCTGTTTCAGGTTATGCAAGACAAGATAATCTGCCTCCCCAAAGCCACGGCCCACTCTCAGAACCACTCCGCCCTTCCAAATACATCTCATGCCCTTACCACCTCGACACCACTGCCTCCGACACAGCCAGCTGCCAACCCTGCGACTGTGGAGATGAAGGGGCTCAAGACCGACTTGGACATTCAGCAGTACAGCTTCATAAACCAGATCTGTTACGAGAGAGCCCTCCACTGGTATGCCAAGTACTTTCCTTACCTCGTCCTCATCCACACCCTCATCTTCATGCTCTGCAGTAACTTTTGGTTCAAGTTCCCCGGCTCCAGCTCAAAAATAGAGCACTTCATTTCCATCCTGGGGAAGTGTTTTGATTCTCCTTGGACCACCAGGGCTTTATCTGAAGTGTCTGGGGAGGATACGGAAGAGAAAGACAATCGGCTAGGGAAGAACACCGTCCTCAAATCCACCCAGTCAGGTACCGGGGACATCTTGGTCAAATCTCAGTCCTTAAAGTCCATACCTGACAAGTTTGTGGTTGACAAGACCTCTGCTGGGAAACTGGATAAGAAAGAAGGTGAGCAAGCCAAGGCTCTGTTTGAAAAGGTCAAGAAATTCCGGATGCATGTTGAAGAGGGCGACATCCTTTACTCCATGTATGTCCGCCAGACCATCCTCAAAGTCATCAAATTCCTGATCATCATCGGTTATAATAGTGCCCTGGTTCCCAAAGTCCAGTTTACGGTCAATTGTGACATTGACATTCAGGACATGACTGGGTATAAACACTTCTCCTGCAATCACACCATGGCACACTTATTCTCTAAACTTTCCTTTTGCTACTTATGTTTTGTAAGTATCTACGGACTAACGTGCCTTTACACCCTATACTGGCTGTTCTATCGGTCCCTCAAGGAATATTCTTTTGAATATGTTCGGCAGGAGACAGGAATTGATGATATACCAGATGTGAAAAATGACTTTGCTTTCTTGCTACATATGATTGATCAATACGACCCTCTCTACTCTAAGAGGTTTGCTGTATTCCTGTCTGAAGTTAGTGAAAACAAATTGAAACAGCTGAACTTAAATAATGAGTGGACAGCTGATAAACTGAGGCAGAAGCTGCAGATGAATGCCCACGACCACCTGGAATTACCATTGATCATGCTTTCGGGCCTTCCAGACACTGTCTTTGATATAACAGAACTACAATCTTTGAAACTTGAAATCATCCAGAATGTCATGATACCAGCCACCATCGCCCAGCTCAGCAATCTCCAGGAGCTCTCTTTGCACCAGTGCTCCGTCAAAATCCATAGTTCCGCTTTGTCTTTCTTGAGAGAAAACCTGAAGATCTTGAGTGTCAAATTTGATGATGTCCGGGAATTGCCACCCTGGATGTACAGCCTCAGGAATCTGGAGGAGCTACATTTGAATGGTTTTCTGAGCCACGATATCTACAGGAATGTCACTCTCGAATCCTTGCGGGACCTTAAAAACCTGAAAGTTCTCTCCATTAAAAGCAACATCTCCAAAATCCCTCAAGCTATTGTGGAAGTTTCCAGTCACCTCCAGAAACTATACTTCAATAACAATGGCACCAAGCTTGTCATGCTCAACAACCTGAAGAAGATGGTCAACTTGACAGAGCTGGAGCTGATCCACTGTGATTTGGAGCGTATCCCCCATGCCATCTTTAGCCTCCTCAGCCTCCAGGAGCTGGACTTAAAGGAAAACAACCTCAAATCCATAGAAGAGATCTTGAGCTTTCAGCATTTGCGCAAACTGACAGTTCTCAAACTGTGGCATAACAGCATCACCTACATCCCAGAACATATCAAAAAGCTCACCAGCCTGGAGCGCCTGACTTTTAGTCACAATAAAATAGAGGTGCTGCCTTCTCACCTCTTTCTATGCAACAAAATCAGACACTTAGATCTATCTTTCAATGACATTCGGTTCATCCCACCAGAAATAGGAGTGCTGCAAAGTTTACAGTATTTTTCCATCACTTCTAACAAAGTGGAAAGCCTCCCTGATGAGCTGTACTTCTGTAAGAAACTGAAAATCCTGAAGATTGGGAAAAATAACTTATCGGTTCTTTCACCAAAAATCGGGAACTTAGCATTGCTTTCCACTTTGGAGGTCAAAGGCAATCAATTCGAGGTCCTCCCTCCAGAACTCGGGGACTGCCGGTCCCTGAAGCGATCTGGCTTCATTGTGGAAGATGCCCTCTTTGAAACGCTACCTTCTGATGTTCGGGAACAAATGAAAGCCGAATAACTTATTTTTTTTTCCCAAAATTTGACTGAAACATGCTTCTACCAAATACATTATAAATAATTAGGTAGTCTAATGCCTTTACTATTTTTTTCTTTTTCACACAAAACAAAATGTACAGACAGATTTGAAGTAAGGAGTACATATATTTTTAATAAAAATTTACTTGTATTTTTTCAGTGTTAATATTTTAAAATTTTATTTGTCCTGGAAACCAACGTCCCTTTATTATTGTTTTATACTGGCAAAGGCAGATCATTCTCAACAGCTGGCTTTTTTTATTTTTTATTTTGTTTTTAAGTTCAGCTTTTTCTCAAGGAAAGGAGGAAGTTCTGAAATGGACCATTTTATGGATCATTTGTAAGAAATGAAGGTATTTTGCTAAGTGTAAATATCGGTCCAAGGTCTTTCTGTTGTTTTCACTATAGATGTACCGATGAGATTTGGGAGGGATACAGGTTGTTTTTCTCTTACCATCTGGTTCTTCCGAATGAGATCCATTGGCTCAGATGAAATTGAAGTCAGTGAGCACAGTAATAGTGGTGTGCAGATAAAATGTCGCCATTACATTCTCACCCCACTCCACAACCCCAAATGGTGTCGGTGAGATTGCAGAGGAGTTGTAATTGCCTTTGAATGGTGGAAGTTGTTAGTGAAAGAAGAAAGCTGTCTGTAGTTATTTGGTGTCAGAGGGTGAATAGAGTTGAACGGATTTGCACTTTTCGATAATTATTTTTAAAATTCCAATTTTCAAATGAAATTCTCATTGGTTTGTTGTTTTTTTCTTTTAATCTTTGGGTCTCGATACTGCTGTGTAGCCCTGGCAAACAAGCTTTGACAGACTCAATTTGTTTTACTATTACAACTGGTAATGGAATTAAATATCATGAAATCAGAAGCCTGCTTTTTTGGTAACTCAATCATCCACAAAATCCTAATATGTGGGCTCATTAGATAGGACATTTTGCCTACCAAAACTATACTCAATAGCCATTGATTCCTTTTGGGCTGGGTAGCAATCATAATCTATTCAGGTTTTTCCTGTTGTACCCAAATAAATTAAAATCTATAAAATATTCTGTTTATATATAGTAATCGATTGCCCTTCGAGCCTTTCTTCCCTGTGAACGTGTATGGCTTCTGATTGTTCAGGCACAGGAAACCTACCTGCTGTTCTCCACTTAAAACAAGGGTAAATGATTCTGTTCCTTTTTTTTTTTAAGTGTGAATAAATTCTTAAATGGTTTTCACTTAGCAGTAGATTAGACCTGATGGTCTGTATTGGCCCTATCTGTTCTTGCACTTAGCAATGCAGAAATTTGGGGATTTCTTTGCAAAAAGCATCCATTGACTCTCAAGCTTTGTAATAAGAAGATACGAAAATGGTGTCTGCATATATTGCGATGGCTTGCACTGAGCACTCTCTAGGCCAATGGAGCTTCTCCAACTTATATCAAAGTCAAAGAGAAAAGTGATGGATGGCCCCAAAAGCCTCGCTTTAAAAACTAGTCGTTCGACTAAAGATCCAGTGACTGAACATTAATCTGCTGTGGACTGCATTGATGGGAACTGTTCAACACATAACGTATTGCTGTTTCTCTTCTCCAGTTGGGTGCCATATTGAAGAAACATTTTGCATTGTTCTGTTCACCTAATGATATATAACCAAAGTGATGTTCCAGGGCCTGCTGAACATGCAGTGTTTCCAAGTGCCGACTGGCCGGCTCACTTACTCCTCCAATGTGAGGAAGGGTTCTAACCCTGTGTGTTTGAAGTGGTCTCATGTTTACATTTCCTCTCCAGTTAGCCATTCACTTCCAGAATGTTCTTGTGATCTCTGTAGACATTGGCTGTGAATAGTATGTGTTGTGTTTAGAAACTCCGTGTACTCTGTGTCGTACTCTGTGATTTGATGTTTTTAAATTTCGGGGGAAGATTTTTTTTTTTGGCCATCAAGAAGGAAAACCCAACCCTATTTCAGAAGTCAAGACCCTGGTAGAATCTGGGCAGGGGGTGCTGAATTTTTCTGATTATAGGTATAGGTTAGCTTTTACATGCAGCCCTTTCCCAAAAAGAAAAAAAGTGCCATCAAGCTTATTAAAGCAACAGTTCAACTTTCTAGGTCTATAAGCATTTATTAAGCACCTGCTATGTGGGTGAGGCATTTTCATCACTTATACAATTTTGGCTGAATTGGAATGCCAAATCAGCCTACTTTATTTTTAATTTGTGCTATCACTAGCTCCCTTACCTGCCAAAATGAGGCCGATAATAACAATCATCATCATCATCATCATCATCATCATCATCATCTTTAACTAGTTTTAAAAATGAAAGAGCACATAGCCTTTTAGCTTTGGCTTGAAAAGTAAATTTATAGATATTTCTGTGGGGATGGAGGGGAAGGGCTTGCCCTACCCACGAACATACAATACACAGACCTAGAAGTTTCCTGATTTTCTCTTTTTTAAAAGATTTCTAATTTCCCAGTTCACATTTGTTAATTAAAAAAAAAAGTTTGGCCTTTATTATAGAAAACTCAGGTAAACAAGTAGCTTGGCTTTTCTAAGGCCATTTTAGTCCTCTTTGGGGGTCTATTTACTATGCCCCCATTTTCAGCTTTTTAAAAGTGCTCTTGAATAGAAGTAAATACAAATTATATCTCCCTTCTTTAGGACATATAGGAGGCTACCTATGTAAATATATATACAGGCACTCTGTTTTTAGCTGTTCAAAGCTCCTTGATACTCACAATGGCGAAACAGTGCTGTTATGTAGTGAGTTAAGGGTGGAATTCTGTTTCCTTGAAGATTGGAATGGCCCACATGCTGCATTTCCAAGTAAAGCCTGGCTACATACTAGTTCACCCTATTTCAGATACTCTGCAGAAGTCTGATTTCTTGATTCTGTTGCCTCTGACTATAAGATTTTATTTTGGATAATTAATAAAACTCTGCCTACATGGACATAATTTTCACTCCTGCCTTTTGGTGGCATGGTTCCTAGCCCATTAAATCACCTATGGTGCTAATCGAGACTAGTCATCATAATTCGTGCTATTATGCACTCATTCTAAAGGGAAAAAAAACCTTTTTTAGTATCTCCACTTCTAAGTCCCAGATAGAGAGTTTGGTCCAGTAGAAAGAACTCTAGTTTGTAAGTAGAGAACTTGCATTCAAATGATGACTGATTTTTGCTGCCTAGATAACCTGGGACAAATCATTTCATCTCCTTTGTCTTAGTATCATCATTTGGAAAATGAGGAGATTGGACCAGATGTCCTCAAAGGTCACTTCCAGTTCTAAATCTATGAACCATGAGCCTAGAGGGCCAGCCTTGGAGTATTAATGACTTGTGCTCAAGTCCTATCTCTTGATGTACACTAGCTTGGCAGCTATAGCAAGCTACCTTAACATCTTAGTGCCTCCAGGCAACTCTAAAACAAGTTAGGATGAATTGCCAATAGGTATCCAGAGGGGAGATTCTGATCAAAAAAAGACTCCCCCCAAAAGTGACCTTTTTTCATACCTCTTGGGTTGGATCTCTAGCTAACCTGAGAAGGGGGAATGGAAGATCCCAGAAGGGTTAGCCTGGAAAAGAGATACCTACAGGGGAACATGATAGTTACCTTCAAGAATCTGAAGGACCATCATGCAAGAGAAACTAGATTAATTCTACTTGATCCCAAAAGATGATTAGGGCCAATAGGTAAAAGCTGCTTTGGGGCAAATTTAGGCTTGGTTTAAGTAAGGAAAAAGCTTTTCTACAGCCCTCTTTCTGAAAAATAATAGCCCACCTCAACAGCAGGTGGTAAATGAGTAGACTTCTCCTCCTGGGAGATCTGCAGACAGAAGCTGGATGACTGCTTGCTGGGAAAGGTATAAAGGGGATTCTTGTTCATGCATTTAATGGTCTCTAGGGTCCCTTCCAGCAGTGAGACTATGATTCTGAGTCTTTGGATTGTTTTGGATGAGGCAAATAGAGAAGGAAGAACCACCAGGCCCTTTTCTTACCCTTAAGATTTGCATTAGTACTAATATTAAAGTATCAGAAATAGCTCTGCTGATTTATGGATGTCCTTTTTGAACCATCTTCCTCTACCCTCTAAAAAAAGTACCCAATCTAGGTCTTACTATGGTTCACTTGCCAAAATCCAAGGTAAGAAAATACAGGCCTTTAAATAGCTTCCCTACCATGGGAAAAATCTCTCCATATTTATCACTTCTCAAGATTCATTCAATTCGGTGACCATTTGTTAATAAGCATTATGTACCAGACATTGTACAAAGCAAACATAAAGTCAAAATGAAATATTCCTTGACCTCAAGGAGCTTATATTCTACTGAAATGAAGTGTGACCAGTAATGATCTACTGGCATGAACCATCTATAAACTAGACATCATGCCAAAGAATACCAGCTCTCTGGAAGAGTCAAAAGAGTATACACTTCTTCATCCTTTCTAAAGCCCCTCTTAAAGTAAGTCTGAAATGTTATTCTCCAACAATGGTTATGAAGTAGCATTTTACTACAGTATGATTGCCAAATTAGCAACACAATGTAATTAAATGAATAACTAGGAGGTTTCATCCCAGAAGGAGGACCTATAAGCATGGCTTCCCCAAGTTATTGATACTAGGAATTACTTTCTGCTCAGAGAAACTAAGAAAGAAATGTCAAGCCACCACAGACTAGCTCTTAGTTCCCCCTTTGGTTCTTCAGGGCTGGCTAGACCTTGCTGGAAAAAGGTGAGTATCTCTTTAGATTGTAAGCTCCTTAAAGTCAGGGACTGTCTCTTACAGCTTTGTATCCCCAGCACCTAGCACAGTGTCTAGTTTGACAAATGCTTATTGATTCCCTGACTCTGGAAATCTTTCTCCAATAGTCCCTAGGCAGAAAGTGTCCATCGGTCTTTGGTTTTCCCAGTAAAGATTATTAATCACAATGCTTGGCAATAGAAAAATAAACGTAGATATTTTAAGAAGGCTTTTTAAAAAATCAAATCTTGGCAAAAGGGTAAAAGAGAATGGAGGCGATATAGGCTTGGTTTTATTTGATTGGCAGCTATGTGATAAGTAATGTCCAGTGAATTCACCTGTTTCCTCTGTCCATCTTCTCCCTCCCACTCAATCTCTCCTTTAAGGGAACACTTTTGTTGTAAAAGTCCTCTATCTGGTGAGCTCAGTCCTTTTTTGTATTCTCCAGTCATCCGTGTATGTGCTCATATTGTCAAATTCTAAAAATATCTCTAAGACTGTCAAGAAAAGTTGACAAGTTGACATGATGGAAAAACGTCCTAAAACTATGGCAAAAAGTGTCTTAATATCATTGACTGTTTAGTATTATATTGCAGTACAAGTCCAACAATAGAAGTAAAATAAAACTGTTTTTCTAATTTAAAATGGAGATCTGTCATTTTTGGGGAGAAAAATGGGGGATTTGTGTCTTCTACATCTGTAACAGGTTCTCAAAGTTGACCATTCATTAATAGGGAAACTTCTAGTGTCTTCTTACCCTGCTTTCTAAAATTCGTGCCAATTTCTAGCATTAGATACTCCATTTAAAGAGGCCACAAAGGTACAGGAGAGAGCTGGCCTTGAAATAGGCTAAAGAACCATACTTTGGGCAAGTCACTTAGCCCCCTTAATGATCTAGCTAACTCTAAGACCATCACTAGATGGTGATCACAGTAGCAAGAATTTCTTCATAGGGAATTCTTTATACTAATAAAATCACAGGTATGATCCTTACCCCCCCCCTCCAAATTATTCCTAAAGTCTAAAATGCTCTTTCTCCTCCTCCTCACCTCTTTTTCTTGGAATCTCCATTTTCCTCCAAGCTCAACTCACCTTCTGTAGGAGGCATTGCCTGATCCCCGATGTTGTAAGCTTCTTCCCTACTCAATTTTTATTCTGTATTTGCTTTGAATATATTTTATATTTTATCATCTGTACACCCATTGCCACCTCTCCCAAAGGAAATTGTAATTCCTGTGAATGACAGAAACTGCTTTGTTTAGGTGGTCCAATGGCTAGAACACTGGAATTGGAGGCAGGGAGACTCAGGTTTAAGTTCTGCCTTGGATACTTACTGAATGTGTGACCTTGGACACACAGTCTTCAATGAGATAATATATGCAAAGCTGACAGTTCTATAGACATGCTAACCATATCTGGTTTTTATCTTTGTGTCTCTAGTGAATGTCATTCTTCCAGGCACACAGTAGGAACTTAATGTTTGCTGTTTGGGGTTCAATTGATGTATTATCTACCTAATAGGTCTCCAGAGCTTCATTTGGTTCAGTGCGTAAATGAAACATTATTTCCACGCACTTGTCAGATCAAGCTGCATGCTGGTATGTTTGCTCCAGGATGCCCTAAACATTAAGGCTGTGATCACTTGCAGATTTCCAAGTGGTTCTGGGCTACTAAAGCAGGGCACTCATCATGACTGCTCTTCTCCTAGACAGACAACCTTCAGTTTCCCATTTGCCATTTAATACACATACACATATATTTACAAGTAGATGAAATATAAATGACCCATCACATTTTCCTAAGTTTCTTTCCTTTAAAGAAAAAAAAGCCTTACCTTTGCCTTGGAATCAATATTATCAATTGATTCCAAGGCAGAAGAGTGGTAAGGGCTAGGCACTGGGAGTCAAGTGACTTGCTCAGGGTCACACAGCTAGAAGTATCTGGGGCCAAATTTGAAGAACTATATGTTCTTGAACAAATTATTTAATCTTTCTGGGCCTCATTTACCTCTTCCATAAGGAAAGAAGTTTGGTTTAGAGGTCTCTTGTAGCTCTAATGATTGATGAATTCTACTCAATAAATATTTTTAAAGCACCTACTATGTGCAGGACATTAGAGATGGACAAAATGGAACCACCTTTAACCTTTGTCTTTGAAAGTGTGGGAAGGATAGTATTTATAAGTACTATAAGTAAATATAAGAGGAAGAAACAATCACTTGTGATTGGGGGAAGGAGAACATGAGGGACAAGTTTGAAAATTTCATAGCATATATCACATATAATGTGATATAATGTGAAGAGTCCTGAGCTTAACATCAGAGGAGATAATGGGTTCATGGAATTGCAAGACTTCAGAGTTAGAGGAAGCCTCAATGGCCATCTAGCACAATGCAGATCTGAAAACAGAATCTTTACTCCAGTATACCCAGTCCAAGATTCAGTAATTCCCACCATTCCAGCTATGTAGTCCCCATTTCCTTATCTGTCATGATGTCTAAACCACAGCCTCTCCTGGATTTGATCCCAGATTCCTTGATGCTAGGAGCTACTGGTTCAGAACTCTCTCCTGGGATCATATGGATCAGGACACGTATAATTCCAATGTATTTTGGTCTCAGGATAACTATTATTATCTCTGAGATGAGAAGAGGAGCTTAGGAAGGGGAACCCTTGAGTTCATGAAGGTCCAGTCTTCTTTTGAAAGAAAGGAAAGAAGGAAGAAGGGAAGGAGAGAAGGAGGAAAGGAAGGAAGGAGGGAAGGAAGGAAGCAGGAAAGGAAGGAAGAGAGGGAAGGAAGGAAGAAAGAAAGGAAGGAAGGAAGAAGGAAGGAAGGAAGGAGGGAAGGGAAGAAGGAAGGAAAAAACAAAGAGGCAAAAATATCATACATGCTCATTTTCTTATACCTCCTATACTTATTGACCTATTACTCTCAAAGGGGAAACATTTCTATTATCTCTAGTTGTCTATCAAGAGTAGAAAGTTCTTTGGATGGAATGGCATACTGATTGCATTTCCAAGTGAATCCTAAGAAGCTCGCCATCTTCTTCAAGGATGTCTCGTGTTTTTGATTGGTAAGGTTCTCAATGCAAATTTAAAAACAAAAAACAAAAAACCTTGCTCACATGGATTCAAATTTCTTGATCTTTTATATTCCTTCCCTATGGTGCTAATGTCCTGGTTCCTCCCCAGTTTGTTCTGTGCTTTGTAGTCATTTTTCAGAAAAATGTTAACAAATATCCCCACAAATAAGTCTTTGGGAATGAGTCTCTTTTATAGGTCAGCATGGAAGGGTAGCTTCTCCTACAATAGAAGTCCGAACAGAAGTCCTAGCCAACCAATTCATCACTAGTCACTGAGACCAATCTTCCATGCAGTACTTAGTGGTATGTCTGAACATTTTAACATAAGTTACAAAGTCCCAAACAAAGGCTGGCCTTGTTAGCCCGCTAGATTGTTCAGAAAACTCCTTTAATCATCTCCCTACACCAAGATTTTTTTCCAGACAAACTTCTCCAAGCAACTTGTATTCATGAAGTTGACTTTTTTAATCCAAGAGTGATACTTTACATTTCTCCTCATTATATTTCATCTCTATTCTATTCAACCCAAGTTTGTCAAAAAGCTTTTGAGTTTCCTGATTCTATCATCCAACGTGTAAACTATCCCTCCCAGCTCTGGGTCATCTGAAAATTTGATGAGCATATTAGCCATGGCTTTAATCCACATCATTGATTAAAAATGCTACTCAGCATGGATCCAAGAGCAGAGCTCTGGGGCACTCTACAGGGAATTTTCAAGTTGTTATCAAACGATTCGTAACTATTACTGAATCCACTATATAACCAGGATCAAATCCATCAAATTGGGCTATTATTTAGCCTACTTATCTCCATCTTTTCCACAAGAATTTCATGAAAGACTTTCAAACACTTTAATAAAATGTAAGTATATATATAGTATATAAATATATTTTATACTACATATGAATAATATAAATATACACAGATATATATGCCATTCCTTTAGTTTCACAGCTAAATAACCTTGTCAAAAAATAAAAATATAGTGTGTTCTGACTTGTTCTTAAAGACATGCTGGCTCTTTTAAAGTATTCTTTCCTTTTCCATATATCATTAGTCATCTCTTTAATAATAAATTCTAGAGAAAAGCAATTTTAAATCATGCTAAAAAACAAAGTGGCTGAAATGTCCATACCCTTTGATTGAATTGTTCTGCTGGTAGGCATATATCTCAGAGAAGCTAATTTTTTTAAGTCCCAAATACACCAAAATATTTACAAGAATATTTTTTGGTAGTAACAAAAAAAGAACCTAAACAGGTGCCTTTTGATTAAAGAATAGCTGAAAAAAAGTTGTATAATATAAATGTAATATTACTGGGCAGCTAAGTGGTGTAGTAGATACAGTATCATGTCTAAGGCCAGGAAAACTCATTTTCCTGAGTTCGAATTTGACCTCAAATATTTCAGGACCTGTGTGACCCTAGGAAAGTCACTTTACTTTGTTTGCCTCATTTTCCTCATCTATAAAATAAGCTGGATAAGAAAATAGCAATCATTCCAATATCCCTGCCAAGAAACCCCCCAACGGGAACACAGAGTTAGACATGACTGAAAAACAACTGAACAAGAAGAAATTATGAATATTAATTCAGAAAAGCACAGGGAAATTTAGATGAACTAATGCAAAGCAAAGTAGGCAGAACCAGGAAAACAATAAGTACAATGACTACAGCAATGCAATAAAAAAAAATACCAATTACAAAACAATTGAAAATGAATGCTATGAAATTACAATGATCAAACATGGTCTCAAAGAAGAGTAAAGAAGTCACCTCCCTCCCTTTTTTGCAAAGGTGAGACACTGGGTATGGAACACTACAACTAATGTCAGACCTTTTCGATTTACAATTCAGTCTACAAACATTTATTGTTTGTTATGTATGATTATATTATTTATTGATTTAGTTGGTTTTACCTGACTGTTTTTGTTCTTTTCTTCTTTGTTGTTAGGGATGACTCTCTGGCAGGAATACCAATAAATATAAAACCAGAACCACTTGTACAATGACTACTACCTTCTAAAGAAAAAAGTTATGAAAGACTTAAGAATTATAATCAGCACAATGACCATTTATGACTCCAGAACTCTAATGATGTCAAATAATTAGAAATGATAGTCACTCATTCTCCCTTTGGGTTGTGTGTTGACTTAGTTTTTAAAAAATAACATTATCCATGGTTATCCATTTTCATTACTTTATTAAATAGTTCCAATTAAATTTTAATCTCCTTAACTTCATCTGAAAGTGTTTCTGGCTTATATTTATTTGTGTCATTTCTTCTCCAGAAGGCCGAAACTGATGAATCATGCTTCCCAGTTCTTGGAAATGAACTAGAGGTAAATCAGGTGACATATATTTCTAGAAGAAGCCAAATGTATAAATTGTTTTACATACTATACTTATTTCTTACAAAAAATAAAAGGACTTTTGGGGAGCATCTATATAGCTCCCTGAATTGAAAGCCAGGTCTAGTGACAGGAGGTACTGGGTTCAAATCTGGCCTGACACACGTAGCCATTTTCGATGACATGTGGCTGCATGCAGCCGCATACAGAGAAGTATGGGGCCGCATGCCAAGGATGAAACATTTGCTGTAGTGTAGTATAGACATTCTGTGCACTATAGATGACAATTCTACCTATATTAATTTACCTATTTTGGTTTATTAAATACAGTTATATATTACAATTATACATTTTTGTTATTTAAACTATAAATATTGAGAAATTATGTGTTTTTTTCTTAAAGTGACACACCACCCAAGTTATGCTCGTTTTTTTGGCAAATTTTGACACACCAAAGCTCAAAAGGTTGCCCATCACTGGCCTAGTCCTTCCCTCTTTTCTGTCTTAGAAACAATACACAGTATTGATTCTAAGATGGAAAGTAAGAATTTTGTTCTGTTTTGTTTTAATTTTTAAAAAGCAAAGGACTTTTCTTTTTTCTTTGGGGTACAAGGAAAGAGTGAATTAGGGAAATAATAGTGATCCTAAAAAATCCAAGAAGAGAATGCCAACAAATCATTTAAAACTAAACAGAAGAGAACAGAGGGCAATTCAGAAGGAGGCACAGGCATGCGAGTCAATGTTAGAACTATGTTAATTTTGAATCACACCCTCAAAAAGTGCATATCTAAAAGGGTTGAGTTTTTCTAGTCTCTGAAGCTAGCCTTAAGGTCATACTTCCTTGGAAAGCAACAAAACGAAGGACTGGATTTAGTTTTATTCAAGTATAAGAGGTACTTAATTCAACTGAACAATAAAATGGCTTACCACTGCTGTGCCTCACAGGAGTCTTCCAATGTGAGGAGCTGTCAGGTAGAAGAGGGATTAAATTTATTTTATCTGATCCTGGGGCAGAACCAAGAGCCATGGATCTACACAGAAATGAATTTAGACTTAATGTCAGGAAAATACTTCCTATCCATTAGAGCCTTCTAGGAGAAGAAAGGGTAGCAACTAGATGTAACAGATGCACCTTCCCCACCCCCAATACTACTCCTCCATATGAGATATTCAGGAAGAAAGAATGACGACTTTTTGAATATATTGTAACATTTGATGTTTTGGTGTTTTTTTTGGTGGGGGAGAATGTAGATTGGACTAAATGGCTACAGAGTTCCCTTCTAACTGAAATTCTGTCATTTTTGTTTAATAAAAAAAAACAATGCGTATGTATTACAGGGAAAAAAACCTTCACAAATTCAGTTATAGATAAGATATATTGATATAGATTTATTTACATAAATTGACATATACAAAAATACAAAAGTAGATCGTATATGTAACAGAACAGAATGAATATACATCATTCTTTGTAAATCAAAATGTTCATTTATTGACATTTATTAAGTTCATAATAAAGAAAAGGTTTTAAAAATAAGTCTAAATACCTAGCACATAGTAGGTACTTGATGTTTGTTGAATGAAGAACTTAGATTAGAAGATTTCCTTAGAGATGATCTCTTCTGTTCTTTCTCATCCTAGGTTTTCTTCTTTTCTTTTCTTCTTTGCCTTTCCCCTGTCCCACCCAGACTCCCATCTCCTTTCTCCTTGCTCAGTCACTACCTACCGTCAAGTCCCCAGTCCCTGTCCTTCACTGTAAGGAGAGGGTGAATATTTGACTCCCACCTCCCTTTATAGTTGATGTAATCCCAGAAATCACAGGGCATATAATAGAGGCAATGAAGTATTAATATATTAACAAAGTAAAAAGTCTTGTATACACCCTGTTATTCTTTTATTAAGTATGAAAGAAGTTTCCTAGGTTGAATTGGAGAGAAGGAGTACCACCATTGGCTCAAGAGTGGTGGCCTCTTAAGAAGCTGAGCTCACCAGCTCTTGAAAAACAGCTTTAAGGAGCAGGACCTTGGGCATCAAGGAAGAAAGATGAATATGGATCGGAGAGACGACTAACCCTTGCAATCAAGAGTCAAGCTGGGTTTATATCTTGATTCTGATACTTACTATCTGTGTGCGTAACCTTAGAAAAGTCATTTAAGGGGGCTGCTAGGTAGCTCAGTGGGTTGAAAGCCAGCCCTAGAGATGGAAAATCCTGGGTTCAAATCTGACCTCACACACTTCCTAGCTGTATAACTCTGGGCAAATCACTTAACCCCCATTGCCTAGTCCTTACTGTTCTTCTGCCTTGGAGCCAATATACAGTATTGATTCTAAGACTAAAAGTAAGAGTTTTATAAAAAAATTTTTAAAAGAAAAGAAAAATCATTTAAGCTCTGTGGACTTTAGTTTCATCTTCTTAAAATGATGAACGGGATAACTTGACCTCTAAAGTCCCTTGCAACCCTAGACCTGTGATCCTCTTGTCCTATTTTATTTAAGTTTCATTCGGGCAATAATCTATGATCCTAGCTATTGTCCATTATTAACTTATTACTAGAACTTTCTCTGTGTGATCATCTCCAATTTATCCCAGGTTATCTTGCTTATATGTAGTGGTTTGTATGTTATCTCCCTCATTAGATAGTAAGCTCCAAGAAGGCAGGGACTGTTTTGCCTTTCTTGGCTTTCCTAGTGCTTATTGAACAGTGCCTGGGATAGAGTAAGTGCGTAATAAATGTTTGTTGACTTGATGTTATGTAGATATTCTGTAAAGCAATCATCATCATCCTTAGCAGTCTACTGTAAAGCCATCTCTAAGGAGGTACTCTGAATACATTTTCCCATAGTTATGTTAAGACAGTGTTTAGACTTTAGAGTACACTTTCATATTGACAATTTGCCAGTCACCCATACTCTCAGAGAACTAAGAATTGAAATGACTTGCCCAGGGCCACACAGCAAACTTGTGTCAAAGGCCAAAACTGAACCTAAGGCTTCCTGACTGTAAAGCCAGTTAACTCTCCACTAGATCAGGTGGTCTTTCTTATAGTATTCTTAGTACATAGTCTCTCTCACATTGGGCAGCTAGGTGGCACAGTGGATAAAATATCAGACCTGGAGTCAGGAAGACTCACCTCTTTGAGTTCAAACCTGGCTTCAGACATTTCCTAGCTCTGAGAACCCTGAATAAGTCATTTAACCTTGTTTACCTCAGTTTCCTCATCTGTAAAATGAACTGGCGAAGGAAATGGCAAACCACTCTAGTCTCTTTGCCAAAGAAAACCCCACATGGAGTCACAAAGAGTTCCAAACGACTGAAACAATTGAACAACTATCATATGTCCTTTGTACATTGAATAGACTCTGAGCAGGCCTAGGAACCTAATTCCCATTGTTTCTTCAAGAGTTCTAAGTTACAATGAACTTATTTAAAAATGAGACTGTAACCCCAACTGAGTTGCATATGCTAATGCAAATGATGTAATTGTGATGCATAAGCCAATTCCAGTCTCTTTTTTCATTTATTTGGGTCATGAAGGGCAGAGAAAAAAAATAAAAACAATCATGGTTTGAGAGAAGTTGAACCTGGAAATTAGGAGGGAGATTGTAAAGGAGAAAATAGCCTCCCTTGATGAATTCTGGTAACTCAGTCTAAATGAACAGAAAATTGCTTTTCATTTCGTATTTGTATTCTGTTTCTCCAAACACATATACTCACATTAGTGATTTGCACATAGGCAATTAATAAATTAATAATATTTTATTCATATTTTTAAATTCATATTTTATTAATTGAATTTATTTGTCAACAACTGGAAAAGCTGCTGCAGATCTAAGAAAAGTCAAATGTTGCCCTACTTAAAAAAAAAGTGGGAAAAGGGTGAATCTGCATAGCATGGGTTAATAAGCTTGATGTAGAGTCCTGGCAAGAAGAATATTAAAGGGAGGGTAAATCAACATCTAGAAGAGAAGTGGTGATCAAAGAGCCTGCGTGGCTTTATCCAGTAACGCTCATGCCAGACTGACCTCATTTTTTTTTTTTGACAGGGTTATTGATCAAGGGAGTTTGGGAGATACAGTTTAACTTAATTTCAACTAAGTATTTGGCAGTGTTTCATGCTACTTTTAGGCAGAAGAAGATATGTAGGAGAGACAACAGTATAGTTAGGGAGCATTCAGAACTGTTTAGATGGCCAAAACCAAAGAATAATCTAATTTGTTAATGTTATTGTGGAGAAGGATGCCTAATGATGTGCCCTAGGCTCTAATTTGGGTACAAGAATAAATGGCATGTTTATCAAGTTCACAAATGATGCAAAACTGAAGACCATTGCTAACATTTTATTTGTTTGTTTGTTTTTTTAAACCCTTACCTTTTGTCTTGAAATTGATACTGCGTCTCAGCTCCAAGGCAGAAGAGCAATAAGGGCTTGGCAACTAGAGTTAAATGACTGGCCCAGGGTCACATAGCTAGGAAGTATCTGAAATTATATTTGAACCCCAAACCTCCCAATAACAGTCATTTATGACAGATTCAGGCTTCTAAAAAAATATCTTAACAAGTTGAAACACAGTGCAGAATCTTATAAGAGAAAATTTAAAAGAGATAAATATGCAATGTTTTACTTGGGTGAAACTTTATAAATACAAGATAGCATATGTGGGTTTGGAGAGGCATTCAAGTGAAAAGATCTAGTGATTTTATTTTATTGTAATCTCAATCAATTGATGAATAAAAATTGACTAGACATCTAGTATGTGTTGGACACACAAAGATGAAAATGAAATAGTCCCTGCCCTCCAGGAGTTAATATGTTACTTAAGGGACACCATTTGTAATCATCCTTGTGGCAAAGTTTGGACTCACTGCCTTACAAGGGACCAAAGTCAGAAGAGAGGAAACGAATATGAAATCGGGTTTGGAGAGTGGGATCTCCAACCCCTTACAATGAGTTTAAAGGATCTCAGGAGAGAAGGAGAGGTCTTGGAGAGAAGGGAAGGTACAGGCTTCTCCAACATAACTATGGGAGCAGCCTAGTGGCATTACCCATACATCATCCAGGAAGAAGGAAGGCCAAAACTAAAGTGATGAAGTTCATAACATGCACAGTTTTTATTTCCAGTATTTAGAAGGGTGAAGGGCTGGGAGATAAAAAAGTAAACATGCAAGAACTGGCAGTCGGTGTTCTCTCTCCAGTGATTACTTGAGATGGTCTAGTATCCATTTGTAGGCATATTATTTTATTCTATCAGGACTGTGTCTGATGGATCTAATTTTATTCTCATGAAAAATATCTGTCCTTTGCTATTCCTTGTGTGTCTTTCTTCATGGAATGGGGAAGCATAATCTTTCCTAGTGAAAGGATGGAACTGCAACCTCTAGTCTATTATTGGAGAATTGTTCTCGTACTTGGACTATATGTCATCATAAGCCATTTGTGTGTTTCTTAACTACACTTTCAAGGATAAAATTACCACAAAAGTTGGCCCTCTTAAATCTGCCTCATCAGACCATAAAAGCCTATTGTAGTGACCCCTAGGGTTACACAAATATATACAGATAAAATACAAAGTAATTTCAAGAGAGAGCATTAGCAGTTTGGGGGCAGTGGTGGTCAAGGGAAGCCATCATTCATCATCATCACCAATGAAGTCTGGACCAGATAAGAACAGCATAGGATTCAGAATGAGGCAGCATATAGATACTCTTGCCTTCCATCTTGTGATGATTGACAAGTTCCTCTGCAAAGTTTTTCTGATGCCTCATTATGGCATTGACTTTTGTCTTGCTGCTGGGCTTTGATGACTCTGGAAGGGTAAAGCAGATGATTATGCAACTGCCTTACTTTAAAAAGTATACTTCAATCTGCACTGATCAGTTCTCTCTCTGGAGGTGGGTAGCATTTTTCATCATGGATCCTTTGGAATTTTATTGGATCATTGTCTTGATCAGAGTAACTAAGTCTTTCATGATTGATCATCCTTACAATATTGTTCTTGCTGTGTACAATGCTCTCCTAGTTCTGCTCACTGTGCTCAGCATCAATTCATTTAAGTCTTCCTAACAAACCTGACATTCTTACTGGAAGTAAACCCAGAAGACAAATGGAACTCACAGTGAAGAGAAAAAGAAGGTCACACTTTCTCTTTGTAAAAGCAAATTAAAAAGTTGGCCAAGTTGATTTTACTATGTGACAGAAAAAATACAAAACATAATTCCCCACCTTATTATACTGGTCCTGGGAAGCGTTTTTACATAGACCACCATGAAGATAATTGTATTGTACATGCTGACATCTATTGCAAAGGATTAGAAGGTAGATAAATCGTGCAAAGAGCTTACTTGATAAGATCTTCCAAAGTAAATCAGCATGTACTTTAATATTCAGTGACTTCATGGAAGAAGTGGGTGTAAGGGAGGATGTTGAAAAATATATAGAAAAACATGATCATAGAAATAAAAATGAGGGACCAGAAGCTTTAAGATGATGCTAGCCTCACACTTACAAATCGCAAGTATGTATTTTCTTCAGTAAGACAATCAAGATATATGAGGCATGGAAAGCATCAAACAGCATATTTAAATAAACAGGAAATGACAGTTTAGCAAGGTGTTTTCTTTGAATCAACTGCCTGTATGTAGTCAGACCACAAACCAGTTAGAGATCACAATCAATACCAAGTCTGATGAAAAAAAATTTTTAAGAGAATGAAATGGCGCCCAGTTGGTACAGTTCCAACCCTATTGATGTAGACAAACTATTCCCCCAAAATTGGAAACAGTTAAAAAAACAGATTGTCATAGACATTCCCTATTTCTTGAGGAACTTTAATCAATTTAAATCAATGTTACAATAAGGTGACCCCAAACCCCTAAAAACTACCCCAGCCAGCTAATACTCAATCTTCTTGCCAAGCAGAGTGATGTCGTAGCCAAGGTTACCAGTGGCTTGAAATAGAAACTGATGTGTAAAATCTTACAGTGACTGTTGAATGAGTATGAGCACTATCACCTCATAAAATAATAAGCAATGGAGAGGAAAAAATGTGTAGAACACCTGTTGAGATACTCCACCCCTCCCCAAGCTGAAGAATATTTTAGGGTGAAACTTGAAGAGGGCAACTAACAGGCTAAAAAAGAAAAGAACCCACCAAGGTTCTCAAGGCCAAATATTTTCAACAATAATACCTTGGGACTAACATCACAATCTCTAATGTGCTACAGATTGGAATAGAAATTATACTAAAAAACAAAACAAAGATGGGAAGGACACAGGGATCCAACCCAGGAAACCCAGAGAAAGTGTACGCTGGAGGCAACACAATTTTGAGGGTATGGAGGGATTTATTGTCTGAAAAGTGGAGGATGCCAACCACATGATAAAACATTATGCAGGTCTAGGTAGCCCAGGCCTAGAGAACCAGGTCCTGGTTTCAAATCTGACCTCAGACACTTCCTAACTGTGTGACTCTGGGTAATTCACTTACTCCCCATTGCCTAGCCCTTACTGCTCCTCTGCCTTGGAACTAATACATAGTACTGATTCCAAAATGGAAGGTAAGAGTTATTTTAAAATGCAATTTATTACCAAGTGAAAAGACAATTAAGAAAATATAATCTACCCTTATACCACTTTCCCATTTCCATAGAATCTTCATGAAAATAACATCCACCCCATACATTGCATCCAACACATCCTTGATGAAAGCTTGGCAGGGCAGGCAGCTTTTCACAAATGATATTTTGCAGCACACCACATCTGAACAGTCGCACAAATGAATGAAACATATAGAGGACACAATTGGACTTATTATAGCGATCACACAGAACCAACCAGCCTCATGATGCCCAGGTCATGCCAGGCTAATTTGATTTCTTTCTACGACAATTATCAAACAAAAACATTAAGGGAATATCCTAGGCACGATTCCCCTAGGTTTTAGCAAAGTGTTTGATAAATTGTCTCATGCTATTTTTATGGAAAAGATGTGGGTTAAATAGAAGTAGAGTTAGATGGTTTCAGAAGGGATTAAATGGCCAGACTTGCCTTGGAAGCAGTCTCCATTGTAGTGTTGCACAATCTCTGTTCAGCCCTGTGCTGCCTAATATTTTTACCAAGGATAGATAAAGGCCTAGCTGGCATATTTATTAAATTTTCAGATAACACAGATTGTAGAGGGATAGCTACCATGGTGGATGAAAATAAGGCTACCCAGCATCGAATCTAAAAAGATCCATTTTCACCAGGATAAATTAAAAGTCTTACACTTGGGTCTGATAAATCAGATTCATACAGACAAGATAAAGGGATACATGGCTAGGCAGCTGCTGTTCTTCTGACAGAGATCTGAAGCTTTAGTGGACTACAAACTCAATGAGTCAATGAGTGGATTGCAAACTCAATGAGGCGGTGATGTGATGTGGACATCAAAAAAAGCTGATGTAATCTTGGGTAACATTAAGAGAATCATAGAGTCTGTTATAAAGAAAGGTATCTTTTCTACTATTCTAGTTATTATTGGGTATTTTAATCAGGAAAGCTGTGCCTTGGATTGCCTTGATAGCTGGTGCAGAGACAGTCCTGTCACTCAACTGGATGTTATAATAACTGCCCCTTCATGATAACAGCGCCCAGACAGGATCCCTAAAGGTCAGGTGGATAGGTAACCCTTTCAGGTCCACCTGGGGTTGGATCAATTATTAATATTGGGCTCTATTAGTCTTAGATAACATTTTCATCTGACTGCGTTGCTCCCTCCCCAAGGGCTGTGATGCAATAATCACTCGGGAAGGTACTTAATAAACTTTATAGATGTTAATAAGGGAAAGGAATAATCAGGAATGGATTGGGGATAGGAGATCCTGTCACTAATGGCTATGATCACTAATCCCTCAGGACTGTAGGCTGTTTCAGTAATGCTGGAGCTCTTGTTCTTCACCTCCTCTGGTTCATCTTGGCCACAGCCTAACCAGAGAAAGCAATCTGCTTGGTTGATACAGATATCGATGATCCCTCTCAGCTTCTTATTGCCAGTTGTTATGTCAGTCCTACAGCCGTCAGGAAATACCTCCCTTACTTCCCTCTGCTTCTTCTCCTTCCCTCTTCCTGTTTCCCATCCGGGCCCAGATACCTAAATATCTAATGATGGTTCAATGTCTAAATATCTAGGGGGAATTCAGAGAGAATCAGAGGACCATGGTCAGAGATCCATAGGTCAATGCTCCAGATCAGAGATCAATGTCCGAGGTCAAGGGTTCCAAGCCAAGGGTCCAAAGCCAAGGGTCCTTGTCAGATGGCTGTCAGGGTATTTCCATCCTCTGGCCAACTGCCTTTCCTCTTGTCCTCACAGCATCTGGGAACATTCTGATGTCTCCAACTGTCTTCACCTGTCAATCAAGGTGAGACTCACGACTCCCAGAGTTTGAATATGACAAGTCTAAGATGAAGGATGTTATTCCCTCTGGATTCCATCCCAGATTCAACCATATTCTAGGCATCACATTTATTTTTTTTAAACCCTTGTACTTCGGTGTATTGTCTCATAGGTGGAAGATTGGCAAGGGTGGGCAATGGGGGTCAAGTGACTTGCCCAGGGTCACACAGCTGGGAAGTGGCTGAGGTCGGGTTTGAACCTAGGACCTCCTGTCTCTAGGCCTGACTCTCACTCCACTGAGCTACCCAGCTCCCACTAGGCATCACTTTTAAAAGGGCCTTGATAAACTGGAGTGTCCACTGTGGTATGGCAGCAGGAGCACTAGATTTGGAGTTAGAAGACCCAGGTTCAAATCACATTTCTGATGGCTTACTGCCCGTGCCTCAGTTTCCTCATCTGTAGGATAAAGGACTTGGATTGAATAGTCTGTGAGGCTGTTTCTCACTTTAAGACACTATGATCTTCTGACTCTAGGTTCTTCTCATGCTAAAATTTTATGACTATGTACAACTTTTATTTCCATAGACAACTTTAGTGATTGGCTAATCAAAATGGTTTAATTTGTTGTGTAACCTAAATTGAACTACCTTTTATTTGGCTGTAAATCTGTAAAGGTCATGGGCAACATGGATCTGAAATGGAATACTATGTTTTGTTCTATGAGTAGGGGTGAAGAAAGGGCTGGTGTCTTCTTACCAACCAAAGCACAGGATGGTAATTTGTTTTAAATTAGGAAAATAAATATTTATTTCAAACCCCAGCCAGGTTCATTCCCTCCAGCAAAACCAGGGATGATTCATGGGCTTCCTTGTGTTTACTTTCCAAGTTCCCAATTTAACAATCATGGCACGCTAATACAGTTACTGTGCATTCTTAAGCATCCCGGAAGAAAAAAAAGATGTTGTTACTCATGGTTTTCGTAGAAGAGTTTTTTAGCCTGCTTAGATCAGAGCTCAGCAAAACCCAGCATTCTCCACTTCAAACTAAACACTCAACTGAAATGTCTCATCTCTACAAAGAGAAAAGATAGAGAATCTCTTTCCTTTTTTAAAAAATCTCACCCACCCTTCTCCAGGTGGAGGTCAAGGACACAGACTTAGATTTCAAACATCAGATAAGGAAGAAGGTTGAAAACCTGGATGCCTGGCATATGCAATAAACCAAGGTTGATTTTTCAAGTGTTACTGGCAAATAGAGCAATTATTCCTAGATAAGAGGGCCACCACCCTACCCCCACCTCATGATGGCTTCAAACTACATTGAATTTGCTTTATTTTTTTTACTCTTATGAACGTTATTAAGAACAATCAAATTTATCTTTTAATATATAATATTCAAATTGGTCTCTTTTTTTAAACCCTTATCTTTTGTCTTAGAATCTATATTAAGTATCCATTAAAAGAGAAGTAAGGACTGGGCAACTGGGGTTAAGTGACTTGCCCAGGATCACACAGCTATGAAGTATCTGAGGCCAGATTTGATCCCAGGTTCTCCCAACTCCAGGCCTGGTGTTCTATCCACTGAGCCACATAGCTGCCCTCAGATGATCTCTTGAATCTATGATTGTTTTCCTCTATCCAGGACTTTTTAATGTAGAGATCAAATCTGGCTTAGACACTTCTTAGCTATGTGACCCTGGACAAATCACTTAACCCTAACTGCCTAGCCTTTCCTGCTCTTCTGCCTTGGAACCAATTCTTAGTATGGATTCTAAGGCAGAAAGTAGAGGTTTGGGGGGAAAAAAAACACTAGAAATAGTTAGTTGGCAGAGTGGATAGAATGTTAGGTCTGGAATCAGGAAAACCTGGCTACATATCCAGCCTTAGTAGCAATGTGAGTTTTAAGTCATTTAACCTCTGTCTGCTTCAGTTTCCTCATCCATAAAATGGGCATAATAACTGCACCTGATGAGGAAGTATTTATAAGGCACTTTGCAAATATTAAAGCATTATATGTTGTTGTTTTATGTTGTTTAGCCATTTTCAGTCAACTCTTCTAGACCTCTTTGGGTTGAGTTTTTTGTTTGTTTGTTTGTTTGTTTGTTTTAGCAAAGATACTGGAATGTTTGTCATTCCTTCTCTAGTTCATTTTACATATGAGGAAACTGAGGTAAACAGGATTAAGTGACTTGCCCAGGGTCACACAGCTAGTAGTTGAGGCAAGATTTGAACTCAGGAGTTCTATCCACTTACTACCCCAAAGCACTATATATATGCTAATTATTATTGTCATTATCATCATCATCATCATTATTGTCATTATAATTATTAGCAGTATGGTGTGATAGAAAGAGTGGAGTCAAGAGACCTAGTTTGAACATTGGCTACTCACTGAGACCTCAGGCAAATCATTTATCCCTTTTGTGACTCAGTTTCCTCATCTAAAAAATGAGGGACTAGATTATCACCGAGACCCCTTCCAGCTCCAAATCTATGACCCTTTGGTTCCCTGACTACTTTGAAGATCTGTAACTTTTGTAGAATTAGAACTAGAGAGAACCTTAAAGATCACTGCTGAGGAAAGAGAAGGGGAAGTTACTTAAAACTAAACAAGTTTAGGGGGCAGCTAGGTGGCTCAGTGGATTGAGAGTCAGGCATAGAGACAAGAGGTCCTAGGTTCAAATCTGGCCTCAGACACTTCCTAGTTGTGTGACCCTGGGCAAGTCAATTTACTCCCATTGTTTAGCCCTTACCACTCTTCTGTTTTGGAACCAATACATGGAATTGATTCTAAAACAGAAGGTAAAAGTTAAAAAAAAAAAAAAAGACTAAACAAGTTTCATAGAATCTCAGGGTTAGAAGACATCTAAGCAGACATCTAGTCTGTCCCATTCCCCCAAAGGAATCCTCCAAAGCTGGTCATCCAGCTTCTGCTGGAAGACATTTAATGAAGGGGATCCCATTATTTTCTAAGGCAGCCCACTTCAGTTTTGGATAGACAGCTCTGATTTTAGGAAGATTTTCCTTTACATTGAGACTAAATTTGTGTTTGCCATCTCCATCCATTACTGAACATGAATAGCAGATTCTGATTTTAGATGCCAGTCCTCTGGTATCAGCTGAAGGAAATGGGCATCTTTAGCTCACAGAAGAATAGGATTAACTGGGGACCAAAGAGATGTGTTCAGGTATCAAATGAATGAGTGATGGACTTGGTCAGTTTGGTTAGAGAAGGAAGAACTAAGAGAAAATGGTTGAAATTTGTTGAGTGGTGAATTTTATTTTGACTTATAGAAAAGCTTTCGGATAATAATAATTATTATCAATAATAATAGACTCAGTTATTATTACTACTAATAAAAATCATCATTATTCAAAAATAGAATGAATAGTTTTGAAAGGTAGGGGGCTCCCCATCACTGGAGGCATTTAAACAAAACTGGATGAGAGGGGCATTTAGGTGGCTCAGTGGACTGAGTGCCACGCCTAGAGATAGGAGTTTCCTGGGTTCAAATCTGGCCTCAGACACTTCCTAGCTGTATGACCCTGGGCAAGTCACTTAACCCCCATTGCCTAGCCCTTACGGTTCTTCTGCCTTGGAACCAATAGACAGTATCAACTTTAAAACAAAAAGTAAGAGCTGTTTTTTTGTTTGTTTTTTTTTTACCAAACTATGCCACTTGTCTATCATTATTTCATCCAATGCAGATTGAAGTATACTACATTTCACTTCTTTTAAAATTTTGTTTTGTTATCTTAGTCTGATTTTCTTTCATAGTATGACTAATATAAAATATATTTTTTATGACTGCATATGTATAACTTCAATCAAATTACTTGACTTCTCAATGAGGGTAGAGAGGAGGAAGAGAAGGAATTTGGAACTCAAAGGTTTTTTATGAATATTAAAAATTGTTTCTGTATATAATTGGAAAAATATAATATATTTTTGGAAATCTAATTTAACAACCTCTATGAGACATCATAGGAGATACTAGTTTAAATAAGACATTATCCCTGACTTCATAGAACTTAAGGTCTAGTAACTGGAGAATAATACACATATACAATTGGGAAATGGCTAAACAAGTTGTGTCGTGATTGTGTTGGAATACTACCATACCTTATGAAATGACTAGCAGATTAATTTTTTAAAGAACATAGAAAAGAGGAGAAGCTAGGTGGCTCAGTGAATTGAGAGCCAGGCCTATAGATGGGAGGTCTTGGGTTCAAATCTGACCTCAGACATTTCTGGGCAAATCACTTAACCCCTATTGCCTACCCCTTACAGAATATTGATTCTAAGATGGAAGGTAAGGGTTTAAAAAAACAGCATAGAAAAGCTCACGTGAAATCCTGAAGAGTGAAACAAGCAGAACCAAGAGAACATTATTTCCAGCAGCAGAAATCTTGTTTGGAGAAAGAACTGATAAACAGAAACAAGCAAAACATACTTTTATACATAAATATAGCTATTTGTCAAATGATGTCTTCTTTAGTGTGGGGAGGGGAGAAGGGGGGATACCTGGGAATTTTAATGTAATATACAAATAAATTTAAAAACATTTAAAAACACAAATAAATATAGTATACTATAATACATGAGAAATGATTTAGAGATGCACAAAGAAAAATGAATGATGTTTTGGGGGAAAGTTTACGGATGAGGGTCTATTAGCCTGTGCTCATGATTACCACCCACTATTTTAGGAAAAAAGAAAAAGAATTTGTTCTCATTGGAGAGTTGTGGGAGGAGAAGCACACAGATGCACTATTGGTGGAATTGTGAATGGTCTAACCATTGTGGATTAGTCAATGAGGATTTATACAAGAGAAGTGACAAAATTGCTAAACTCTTTAACCTAGTAATCCCACTACTGGGTATATACTCCCAAAGAAGTCAAAGAAAGATAGCAAAATATTCAGAAATAAATGTTTTGTGGTAGCAGAAGGCTGAAAAGAAAGTAGTTGCCGGTCAACTGGTAAATAACTGATGATAGGAATGATATATAAATGTGCAGGATATTACTGTGCATTAAGAAATGATGAATATGAGATATTCAGAGAAAATGAGAAGATTCATGTGGACTGATGCAGAGGGTCTAGATCTATGATCCTATGAGTCAGAGTGAACAAAAGACAAAGGCAGTATAGGCAAAGACTATAACCTTATGCAGGAAAAGAATAATAAAAGGCGTGGTGGAAAAACCAAAGAAGATCTTGGGGAAGAGATAAGGAAAAACACCTCCAGCAGTATCCAGGATTTCTCATACATGTAGTAACAATCTGATGCATGATATGAACCCAGGCATTTATTGCTCCTAGTCTAGTAATCAATTTATTCTACTATGCTAAATTTTGTGTGACATCACTCTTTCTAGCTTCTTAAAATGAATGATTAAATCAGGTGGCATAAGCTAAGCACCCATTCCATTTTGCACAGCTATAATTTTTAGGAAATTTTAATTCATAAATGAGTTGCTCGTAGCTCTCCCCTCCAGGGCTACAACATTGTTTATTCCTCTTCTTCACCAAATCTATTAAAATAGTTCTTTTTTCTAAACCCTTACCTTCCGCTTTGGAGTCAATACTATGTATTGGCTCCAAGGCAGAAGAGTGGTAAGGGCTGGGCAATGGGGGTCAAGTGACTTGCCCAGGGTCACACAGCTGGGAAGTGTCTGAGGCCAGATTTGAACCTAGGACCTCCTGTCTCTAGGCCTGGCTCTCAATCCACTGAGCTTCCCAGCTGCTCCCTGAAAATAGTTTTAATCTTCATGCTCCAGTCACAAATGCTCCAGGCCCTTCTACAAGCTAAACATGCCCAGTTTCTTCAGCCATTTCTTGTTCGATATGGTTCTGAGTCCTCTCAAATCCTGGTCATATTCCTTGGAGCTCACTATATTTTGGGAATGATTATCCTAAAGTCAGTAGATCAGGAGTAGATACAATATAGATATTTTTTTATCCCTTGCCTTCCATCTTATAATCAATACTACGTATTGGGTCCAAGGCAGAAGAACAGCAAGGGCTAGGCATTGGATGTTAAGGGACTTGCCCAGGGTCACACAGCTAGGAAGTGTCCAAAGCCAGATTTGAACCTGGATGTCTCTCTATCTCTGTCGCCACTTGCCAGCCCCCTAGATACAATATTATATGTGTGACTTGATCAGCACAGAGTCCAGGAAGATATCTCTCATTCTGTGCAGGAAGCTTCTATTACAGCTGAAGATCACAGTTATTTTTTTTGGACAATGTCATCATATTGCTGATTCACGCTGAATTTGCAACCAATTAAACCCTCCATCCCCATCTTTCTCCTGTTGATTGCTATCAAGTAGCATATACTCAATCCTATATTTCTTGGGTTAATTTTCTTTTTAAAAAAATTAATTGCATGCTGTTACACTTACCCCAATTATATTTCATCTTGCATCCCTTGGGGATGATGGCTTTGGCCTATCAAAAAGAGCCTGGTCCCAACTTTATCATATGGCGAATTAACCCTCCCACATCATCCATCAATGAATAAATGTGTCATTTGTGCCCTCATTAGAGTCAATGGGGAAGAAAACTGTCAAACAAAACAAGAGCTGGGGACAGAGTCCAGCAGCATTCCCTCCAAGATGACACTGACATAAAACTCTTTCTACTACCTACTTCTGTGCCTTTAGACTTGGAACATCCTCCTGGACTTCCTCTTTGACTAGAAAAATCCTGCCCATCCCATCCATGCAGACTTAAATTTCATCCTCCCAATGCTCTGCAAATATTCCACCCTACTGATTCCCTAAAGCCATCACACCTTCTCTGGCCTTATTTTTGCAATGGAAAGCATGCTCATCAGTGTCAGGAAGAGGTAAGTTCAAATCCAACCTCAAACATTTACTAGCTCTGTGACCCTTGAAAAATCACTTAAACACCTTCAGCCTCAATTTCCTCATCTGTAACACAGGAATAATAACACCAATCTCGCAGACTTGCTTTAGGAATAAATGAAATAATATAAGTAAAGTGCTTTACTTTGAATTATACAACAGTACTTAAAATCTTAAAGTACTATATAACTGTGAACAACTATTATTATTATTATTTCTCTCCATGCACAGTACAATCTACTCTGCATCATCTTGCTATATCCCCTCATCTCTTTGGCTATTGTCACTCAAGCTTTGCCAAACCCTAGTCCCTGAGTTACTCTCAATATCCACATTCTTCTTTTCTACCTTTTTACAAAGAACTCCAGTGGTGTAAGCCAGCCTACCATTCTGACTGGTCCAATAAATAGCAAATTCATGTTATCTAATCTCAACTGGGTCCTCACTACTGCACAGTTGTGCTTCCCACCTTTCTTTTGGGACTTTGTCACTTTCCATACAGTGTCTCTTACTCTTTTCTTTTCTTTAACCTCCTTAGGACACACAGACATGCACACACAAACACACTCTAACATCTCCTTCTCTCACCAAAATCACCTTCTACTTAACTGAGAATAAAATCTATCACAAGCTCCCTCCCCTCCCCTATTTCACATCATAAAACCTTTCCAGCCTTCTTAAACCTTACTCCCCTACATAGATTCTAGGTTCTAATTCTATTGGCCTACTTGTAATTCCTTGGATGTAGCTCTATGTCCTTTGCCCCCATGCCTTTTCGCTGGTTTGCTGCCAGGAGCCACTCAGAGAAATAAGGTCTTTAATAGGGTCTTTTATCTGGATCCCATCAAGGTCAATACAGCTGGCAAGGCCCTCTACTGATTCTGTTGGCCTGAAAAGTCAGGCCATAGGATGGATGACTTATCCGAAAAATCTGACCCCTCTCTGTGACTTCCTTCTGATCAACTCTTTTTATTATTGAAAGCATTATAATCTAGTTTTTTTAGGATAGCCTCAAGTCCCATAGAAAACCTCTAAGTACCCTATAGTAAACCAGTATTTAATGAGTTAACAGCCCTTTCCTCAGCTGAAACTAGCAGAAATTAGCAGAAGCTGCTTGTATCTTTTTCTCTCTGCTCCAGACATCCCAAGAACACTGCATGGCAGCTCCAAGCAAATTTCATTCTCTCTTTAGTACCTTCTCATACTGAGCTGTACCCCACAATCTTAAAGGGTGATTATTTAACATATCTTTTGAAGTATGGAATCTTTTACTAAAATAAAACTTAGATAAAGACTCATTCTTTAACTTTGGACACTGTCTCATCAAGATATAATCTACATGAGAAAAAAATGTATACGCTATATACTAGCTGTGATGTAATTCTTTAACCTTGAGTGTTTCTATATAGCTTTTGATTTCAAATGTACTTTGTAGAAAAAACAGTTCTTGAAAAAAACTGTATAAAATAAACCACAAGCTCAGAGACTGTTGGAGCAGTCATGAGCTAACATGATTATCTTGATAGTTCTCAATTTCTGCTTCATTCTTATCACCGATGCCATTAGAGCCTTTCGAATCCCTATTAATATAGAGCTGGCTCTCTATAGTTTGCTTCAAGCCTAGGATGCTCTGCCCCCTCATCTCCACCTCTTAGTTTCCATGAATTCCTTCGAGATTCAGTTCCGATCCCACCTTCTTCAGGAGGTGATTCCTAAGTCCTCCAGCTGCTAGTGCCTTCTTTTTTCAGATTACCTTCATATACTCTCTCTGAACCTGCCATGTATCTATGTTCTTTCTTCCACTCAAATACATGCTTCTTGAAAAGAGGAGATATTGTGTTTTCACTGTTTGCATTTTTACATGAGCACTTACCATAATGCCTTTCATAAAGTAAAGTTTTAACAAATGTTTGTTGGGAAAGCTGGGTGGCATTGTGGTTAGAGAGCCAGACCTGGAGTTGGGAGTACCTAGGTTCAAATGGCCTCAGACACTTCCCAGCTGTGTGACCCTAGGCTAATCACGTAACTCCCATTGCTTAGCCCTTGCCCTTCTCTCTTAGAGTTATTGCTAGGACAGAAAGTAAAGGTTTGAATGAATGAATGAATGAATGAATGAATGAATGAATGAATGAATGAATTCTTGTTGACCAACTGAATGTCTACCCCATCCCCTCATTCTCTCCTCCTTTGCTCCCATCTCTGATGAAGAGAAGACCCTTCTCCTTACCAAAGTCCAACCACTCCCAAGTGGAGTGCTCTTGATAATAACTTTGATCCCATCCACTCCCACCCAACTTCCATTACTGTATGTCCACCTTTGCTCACTATCCTTGACAATGATATAGTTCATAACTGATACTTTATAGTTATGTCCTCAGCTCCTTACAGTCTTAATAATGTCCTACCTGGTAGTTGATATATCCAGGCTGTTTGAATGGGGAGGAACTGATGAGCTAACCAGCCCCTCCCACACCACAACTCCTGCCATTATAAATATGATCCCTGGTGAGATATAGGATGGAAGGGGTAGTTTTCTGTCACATTTATCACATAGTATCCTCCTGATTTTAATACCATGGACAGGAAGGTCCATCATTTGCCAGATCATCTCCCATTCTCTTTCCAAACTAACTCCTTACTAGAATCTATGGAGGAACCTATCCCCATTGACAGAGATTCCACTGTAGATAAGCACTGCCTCATTTTAGCACTGGTAGCTAAGGGGAAGCATGACCTAGTTTTGCACAAGTAGCATGCGGGGCTCCTTCTATTTTGCCCTGGACCTTTCCTTTCTGCTGCAGTTAATCTATTCAGTTTGGGAACTCAGCCCTGGGGCTGTTGAATGCTGCCATGGGGCTACATTGTCAGCTTGGTGAGTGATATGCAGGCAAACTATTCTAACCTACTGTAGCTAACTGGCCCCAGATCAGGCATTAAATCCCAGCCAGTCATTTGCCTTGAACATCTTGCCATCTGTCCTGACCAGCAAAAAACATTTCCTCCTCCCCTCTCCACTTTCCACCTCTTTAAGAATAATATTCATTTCAATGTGAATTATTACTTCTGGAAGAGGTTGATTAATTCTACTCACCAACCCTATGACTCATCAAGCCAAAACTTGCTTTCCTGGCAACTATTCCCTTATATGTGTTGGTCTCTCCTTATTAGAATATAAGCTCCCTGAAGTCAAAGGCTACCTCAATGTTGTTTCTGTATCCCCCGCTCCTAGTATAGTGTCCGGAGGTGTTTTTCACTCACTCACTCACTCCATTCATTTATTCCTATCTCATTATTGTCTTCTCACCACCAATAAAGCAAGAACATACTATGTCCCTACTTTTTCTTTCTTCCCTGATGAACAGGCTCAAGAATATCCTCTGATCTGTGCTCAGGACTTTTAATGAGGAAGGCATAAGGCCTTGACTTTACTCTCAGACTTTCTCTCTTGCCTACTAACTTATAATCAGAACAAATGCTAATATGTACTTTTCCTACCATCTCCCTATCTCCTTCTCCTTTTGGCTTTGCTCCCATTCTTCTTTTGCTTATATTCTTTCTCCCTCCCCCAGATTAAGTAGAAGAATAAAGACTTGGTAACTGTTCTCCTCATAGGCTCCTTTTTGTCTTTCTCTCCTCTCTATGCTTCTATATCTTCTCTTCTCCTTTTTCTTCCTTTCTCTCTTTCTTCCATATTTATTTCCTCTTCTCTCTCCTCTCTGTGTCTGTCTGTGTCCTTTGTTCTCTCTTTCTTTTTCTCTCTCTGTCTTTATCTCTGTTTCTGTCCTTATCCTATATTCTCTTAATGTTCTCATTGGCTCCCCTGGGCTTAATTATCAGCTTTATGCCAGTGATTCTCAGCCTTATAGAAAGTCTTCCTGTCCTGGATCTTTTTAGCTCCTTTTCCTATATTTTTTTGATGTTCTTATCCACTCCCATGGACTCAATGATCAACATTATGCTAACAGTCCCCAGGCAGACAGAAAATACTCTTTGTCTTGAGTCTTTTAATTTTCTTTTTCTATATACTCTTGGTGTCCTTAGGCCCGATTTTCAATTCTAAGCCATGATTCCCAGATCTATAAATCCAGCCACCATCTCTCTCCTATGCTCCAGTCCTGTAATGGCAACTGTATCTGCTAGGAATGATGATGTCCCATCATCATTTAAAAATGGGACTTCTTATCTTTCTTCCTAAACCCTCCCTTTCTCCAAAGTTCTTTATTCCTTTTGAGGACACCACCATCTTTTCAATCATCCAAGTTTCCCATCTCAAAGTCATCCTCAATTCTTCACTCTTCCTCACCCCCGCCTTAACTAATTAGTTGCTAAATTTTATTAGTTGTACTGCCAACATTTCTCTTCTGTCTTTTTTCCCTACTCTTCATTCAAATGGCCACCACACTCACTCATCAATTTTCACCTGTGCTCTTTGCAATAGCCTACTATTGCAATTGACCTTCCTGCTTCCATTTTCTTCCTTCTCCAAATCATCGTCTATACCACCATCTAATTAATTTTCACATAGCAAAGGATAGTCAGGAAAAGTTTCTTCCAGAAAGTGACACTTCAGCTGAGACTTTAAGAAAGGCATGAAGTGAAGGATGATGAAGGAGAGAAATCCAAGCATGGGAGATGACATGTGAAAATTCTCAGTCAGCAGATAGAATGTCTCATGAGAAAATTGAGGAACAAAAAGGAGATCAGTATCATTATACTGCAAATTATGTGATAGGGAAGATTAATTAAAGTTTAAGAAGACTGGAAAGATAAAAAAGGGACGGGATATAAAGAGCTTTAAAAGATCAGCAGAAGATTTTTTGTTTGCTCCTGGAGTTAATAGGGAGCAGTTGGAGTTTATTAACAATGGGGTGGGAGTGACATGCTCAGACCTACACTTAAGGAAGATCAATTTGACTTGGAGGATGGATTGGAATAGAAAGAGACTTGAGATAGGGAGACCTGCCAGCAGACTTTTGCAATACTCCAGTAATGAAGTGATGAGGACCTGGACCAAGGTGATACTGTGGTACCAACATCAAAGAACTGGACTGGGCATATGCCAGATATTATAAAAGTAGAAAAATTGGGGCAGCTGGGTAGCTCAGTGGATTGAGAGCCAGGCCTAGAGACGGGAGGTCCTAGGTTCAAATCCGGCTTCAGACACTTTCCAGCTGTGTGACCCTGGGCAAGTCACTTAACCCCCATTGCCTACCCTTACCAATCTTCCACCTATAAGTCAATACACAGAAGTTAAGGGTTTAAAATTTTAAAAAAATGTAGAAAAATTGGGACTTGGCAACTGACTGGATATATGAAGTGACAAGGAGTGAGGAGTCCAAAATGAGACCTACGTTGGGCAAGATGGTATTATCATCCAAAATAATAGGAAAGCAGGTAGCTGAAAAAGCCAGCCAGCCAAGCAGCTCAGGCTTCTCTCCCTCCCTCCCCTCCCCTCCCCTCCCCTCCCCTCCCCTCCTCTCCTCTCCTCTCCTCTCCTCTCCTCTCCTCTCCTCTCCTCTCCTCTCCT
>NC_058133.1:39144399-39173435 GCF_016433145.1 Gracilinanus agilis | reverse complement strand
CTCTCCCCTCCTCTCCTCTCCTCTCCTCTCCTCTTCTCTTCTCTCTCTCTCTCTCTCTCTCTCTCTCTCTCTCTCTCTCTCTCTCTCTCTCTCTCTTCCTCTCTCTCTCTCCTGGCTGATGGGGTGGGTCATTTAAAAAGTTCAATATCTCCATATCTCATCTTTAAGCTGGCACCAAGCCATCAGCACTGGATCTGTCCATCTGCTCCCCTTGCTTTGACTGGCAGCTTTTCAGTTCACACATTTTTCCAGATGGGACAGTTTATATTGCCTTGTACAATACAATTCATCATTGGAAATATTTTACAGCCTTTTCACATCCACCTTGCAAGTAGATACCCATCTTAAAGAATTCAGCCACAAATAGAAGAAATTGCTGAAAGCTTTTCTATATCTTTCTATTGCCTCTGAAAGAAAATATAAAGTTCTCAGCCAGCCACAAAGATCCCTCTCCAATCTGGTTCCTGGTTGTACCTCACACCAGTCCCCCTCTAGCCACTCTACAATCTAGCCACATTGGCCTTCTGGCTATCCCCAGAGTCCAGATTCCTTCACAATATCCCATGCATAGATTGCATTGCCTCGTCTTAGAATCCTTGACTTCCTTCTAGACATCTCAGGAGCTCCTGAGCCCTTTGTACTCCCTCCCTCCTCAAGTTATCTTGTAGGAACTTGTATGTGCATCCTGTATACCCTTTATAAATTCCAAATTCCTTGGGGATATTTTGGGTTTTTGTCTTTGGTTGGGTCTTGTACCTTAGTAGATGCTTAAAATAGTTGTCTGTAGAATTGACCTGACAACCTCCAATTCCTTCTTTTCTCCTTATTTTCTGGTTAATGGAAGGAGTCGTATGATCTTTACATCCTGCTGGTCTTAGGTATCTGGGGATTGAGGCATTGGCTCAGTGGATAGAGCACTAGACCTAGAGTCAAGAAAACTGAATTTGGATGTAGCCTCCATTATTTAATTAACTATGTGACCCAGGGCAAGTTACTTAAGACTTTGCTTGCCTCAGTTTCCACAAATATAATATGGGAGTGTCCCTACCTTCCAGGGTTGTCATTAGAATCCAGTGGGATAATGTTCATAAAGCACATAGCCCAGTGCCTAACATATGGTAACTGCTATATAAATGAACACTTATTGTCTCCCCAGCCCTGTTCTTTTCATAGCTATGAGCAGTCCCAGATGCTTTTGATCTCTGTGATGTTAGAGTATCTAAACGTGTGCAGGGGTCCAAGTTCCCAACCAATTACAGGTATCTCCCACAGTGTGACTTTCTCTACCGTAATTTTGGCATATTAGCGTCAGCATAAGAAATTAAATGGGAATTTGGGGGGAGTTTTGTGGAAGAGGCAGACAACTCTCAAAAATCAGCAGACAATACCGAAAAAGTTTAGAAACTCAGAAATGCAGAAATATATGTGTATTATATAACATCAACATGTTTTATCCTTTAATACCATAAATATGCACAATTTCTTTTTTAAAAGTTAAAATAAGGGGTCAGCTGGGTGGCTCAGTGGACCAAGAGCCAGGCCTAGAGACAAGAAGACTTAGGTTCAAATCTGGCCTCAGACACTTCTTAGCTGTATGACCCTGGGCAAATCATTTAACCCCCAATACTTAGCCCTTAACCTTCTTCTGCTACAGAACCAATATACTACATTGATTCCAAGGCAGGAGGTAAGGGTTATTAAAAAAGAAAAAACTCTAAAAAATTAAAATAAAGTTAAAATAAGGAAAAGCTAGTTTCCAAAAAAACCCAACAACAACATAAAAAGCAGAGAAAGCCAGCAGAAGACATACAAAGGCTAGAAATGTAACCTTATTTTTAAAAGTTTAGTAATTCATAAATACATATAAGGTACTGTAAACACCCCATAAAAGAAAAAGAAAAAATTCAGAATTTTTCCCTGGTGTGGAGAGTAAAAAAAAAATGTTATGCAGATTTTCCAGATCGCTGGCATAACTGTACCCCTAGCCCCGGCTAGATGAAAGGAATATCTGTAGAGAGTAGCAAACAAAACAAAACAAAACAAAAAACCCAAAGACTGCTTGAAAGTTTGGGGAAGAAAAGAGAAGGTCCTATCCCTTCTCTTCTCTAAAGTCTTTGTGCTCGCCTCCTACCACAGCGTTCTAATGGCTTCATCGCCATTCACAAAGAAAATCACTCCACTTCACAGTTTGACTGCACTTACATCCAGGTTCAGGATGACCCCAGGTACTCCTTATACACTCTATAAAGGTGTCTTTGCCAACAACTGTCAACTTTCATTTAACATCAAGACCAAAACTGGGCAGAGCTGGAGTGAGCCAGGTAATCACGGCTGCAGACAAAAGTACACTTCCTAAAATCTCATTGCTTTAAAATATCCTGTGACTGTGGCTTTTGCTGGGCATCAGGCGACTGCATTCACAGCTTTACCCTTATTGGTTTGTTCTCTGCCACTTCTAGTCCTTCCTGATGTTGCCCACACTGCTGAGATACCAATATCTTTACGCCTGGCACAGCCAGTCCTTGGGAGTCTTATATTCACACACACACACACACACACACACACACACACACACACACACATACAGCCTGTTATTTCTCTCCCCCTCCCCTCTTCCTCCTTTACCCCAGGCTGACAAACAGCTACCCTCACCCTGCTCCATAGCAAGAGAGTGAGGGCTTCCGGGCACTGGCGTCTGAGTCATTGGACAGAGCAGGGCACAGACCCACAGACAGAGGAGGAAATGTTGCTCAGCCTAGCCTGGTGTCCTTGCCTGACCTCTTGATTCTCTTCCTCCCCAGAGGAAAGGTGGGCCTTTCCTTCTGTCAGACCTTTTGGATTCTCACTTCCTTTCCTTTCTAATGACTGCATTCCTTTTCCAGCATGGTGTGTGGTGAGGGCCTTAGGATTTTCTTCCGGACTGCATTGTGCAATAAGTCCTTTGTTTTCTGATCTGGGGGCTCCTCAGCTGGAAAGGCAAAGCATACTCTGCCTCGGATGGCATATTTTTTGAAATGGAATTTGTGACCCTAGTCAAGCTTCCACCTCCCCAAGAGGTCTGGCTTTTTCAGCATTGGGTTGTACTTTTAACCCATCAAGGGTCATAAAGTAATAGGCTCAAAGATTCAGAAGAAGAAGGAAGATAATTTTGTCCAATGCCCAGGCTGCCATTTTACAGATGAACAAAGGCATAAAGAGAGATTCCCAAAGCTGCACAGGTAGTAATAGTATTAAATGGCAAAATGAGGATCAGAACCTAAAGCATTAGGAATCCAGTGTTCCAGGCTTCCTCCCTATGATGTGATCTTGAGACCCATCAACCTCGTCTTCCACCTCTAGAATCCATCTGTCTAACCGCAGTAGCTTTGGGAGCTAATGGAGCTACATAGGACTAAGGGCCAGGAAAATTCTGCCTCATTGGGACATGGAAGTGACTGGCTTCTTCTCCATCCTTCAGCAGCAAAGTAGTGATAATTTTGCCAGTTTCTCCCTCTCTCTTCCCAAGAAGACAGTTATGATATAGATTACACGTGTGTTATCATACAATACATAGTTCCATGTTTTCATGTTGTGAAAGAAGACATATATTGATTACACTAGAGAAAAATTCATGAAGGAAATAAAATGAAGAATGGCATGCTTAATCCTGCATTCATATTCCATCAATTCCTCCTATGGTGATGGGTAGCCTTTTTCATCACTAGTCCCTTGGCGTTGTCTTTGATCCTTGCCTTGTTCATAATACTTAGGTCATTTATTGATCATCATACATTATTGCAATTACTGTGTACAAAGTTCTGGTTCTGCTCACTTCACTTTGCATCACTTCATATAAGTCTTTCCAGGTGTCTTTGTGATCATCTTGTTTGTCATTTCTTATGGCACAATAGTATTCTGTTACAAGCATATTCACAACTTGATGAAGATCCCTTCAGTTTCCAGTTCTTTGCCACCAAAAAAAGAGTTTCTATAAATATTTTTGTACAAGTTGGTCCTGTCCCCCTACCTTTAATCTCTCTTTTTTTTTTCTTTTTTTTTTTAAACCCTTGTACTTTGGTGTATTGTCTCATAGGTGGAAGATTGGTAAGGGTGGGCAATGGGGGTCAAGTGACTTGCCCAGGGTCACACAGCTGGGAAGTGGCTGAGGCCGGGTTTGAACCTAGGACCTTCCATCTCTAGGCCTGACTCTCACTCCACTGAGCTACCCAGCTGCCCCTCTTTAATCTCTTTGGGATACAGACAAGTAGTGGCTCCAAATTGCACTGGCTAACATTACAAAAATGGAAAATGATGAATGTTGGGGGTAGTATGTATCCCAGTTTTCCCACATACTACCCCAACATTCATCATTTTCCATTTTTGTAATGTTAGCCAATTTCATGGGATGGGTGGGAGGTAATACTTCAGAGTTATTTTAATTAGCATTTCTCTAATTAATAGTGATTTAGAGCATTTTTCAATGTGACTAAAGACAGTTTTAATTTCTTCATCTGAGAATTGCCTATTCATTACCTTTGACCATTTGTCAATTGAGAAATGACTTATATTCTTAGAAATTTGTCTCCACTCTATATATTTGAGAAATTGAGCCTTTGTTGGAGATATTTTCAGTTAAAAAAGTTTTCCCAGTTTGTCATTTCCCTTCTAATCTTAGTTGCATTCCACCAAATGCATGTTACATAAAAGACAGAGATCACAAGTAAATATATTTATCCAAGCAACTCATAACGTAGAAATGTGAGAAGTTATAATGGTTAGAGTAAATGATAGACTACACAAGAATAAATGGGATCTTTGACTTGGGAGCAAGAAAGAATGGCCTTACCAGAGGAGTCTGCACTTGGCAGACTTGGTAGGAGGTAGGAGTAGGGGTGGAGAGAGGTAGGCAGGCTCTGGAAAACAAAGTTTATGACACTTGGATTCCAGCTTTCTTTTTTCTTTTTTTTTAAACCCTTAACTTCTGTGTATTGGCTCCTTGGTGGAAGAGTGCTAAGGGTGGGCAATGGGGGTCAAGTGACTTGCCCAGGGTCACACAGCCGGGAAGTGTCTGAGGCCGGACCTGAACCTAGGACCTCCCATCTCTAGTCCTGACTCTCAATCCACTGAGCTACCCAGTTGCCCCCTGGATTCCAGCTTTCTGCACAAATCCATGTCTCCAGAGACCCCTGCTAGCCATTCAAAGGTGCCTTGTCTCTCTGACCTCAATTTTCTAGAACCCCATTTCTCCATGCTTCTCTCTCCAAAATCTCTCTTTTATACATGCCCTATTTGACATCAGTGACTCAGAAGTCTCTCATCCAATCAGGATTCATGTCTCCCTACACATGTGCAGCATCATAGGGCTGTCCTTCAGGCAACCACTCAACCCAAATGTGGCAGGGATTGTGTGTGTGTGTGTGTGTGTGTGTGTGTGTGTATACATACATATATATAAAGTTATAAATATATATATGCATATATATATATATATGATTTTCAAGAAGGTTAACTGAGTGGATTAGGAAAGATTTAGTGTAGGAGTTGGCACCTGGTCTGTGTTTTATAGGGAGCTGAGGATTCTATGAGATAGAAGTGAAGAAAGGATATCTTGGAAACATGGAAATCCATTAGTGCAGTGTCCCAGAGTTGGAAGATGGAATATTGTGCATGGAAATCAGCCAGGAGATTGACTGGAATACAAGGTATAGAGAAGAGAATAATATGGAATAAGATTGAGAAGGTAATGGGGAGCCAAGTTATGGAGGGCCCTGAATACCATGTGGTGGAATTTTCATTTTACTTGGTGGGCATTTGGAAACCACTAAAGATTTTTGAGCAAAGAATTAATATGACCAGATCTTGGCATGCCAAAGATGATTAGATTGGATGGTTGAGAGAGTGAAGCTAGGAAGTCCTGCAAATACATTCCAGATGGGGAATAATTAAGTTTCTGGATAGAACAACAGGAAAACAGAAAAGTGGCAAATAGGAGAGATATTATGGAGGAATAATCTAGAGAGTTTGATGATTTATTGAATAAGAGAGAAGAAAGAAAAGAGTCAAGGATGGATTTTTTGAGAATATTCACATTCAAGGATCAGCAAGAGGATAAGAAACCAGTGAAAGAAGCTAAAGAGGGTTAAAGACAGGAAGAGAACCAGGGGAGCAAGAGCAGCTATTTCACAAGGTAAATCATTTCACTATAATTCCTACCCTCAAGTAGCTACATTCTAGTAGTGGTGAAAAAATGTAGATACAAATAACTAAAATACAAAGGAGGGAATAAGTGAGAGAAATCACTGCAATGGAGAGGAAAGTGTTTTATATTTTGAGTCAAAGGGTCAGAATTACAAACCTGACTTTCATTTATTCACTATGTGATCTTGGAGAAGTAATTTTAATACTTTGGTCCTCATTTTCCACATTTTAAACAAAGAATGGTTAGACTTGATGCCCTTTAAGGTCCTGCCCTTCTCTAAATCTTCAGTCCTGTGAAGATCAAGGAAGACTTCATGAAGGAGATGGTAACTGAACTGGACCTTTAAGAATGACTAGATGTATGGGGCAGCTGGGTAGCTCAGTGGAGTGAGAGTCAGGCCTAGAGACAGGAGGTCCTAGGTTCAAACCCGGCCTCAGCCACTTCCCAGCTGTGTGACCCTGGGCAAGTCACTTGACCCCCATTGCCCACCCTTACCAATCTTCCACCTATGAGACAATACACCAAAGTACAAGGGTTTAAAAAAAAAAAAAGAATGACTAGATGTCAAGCCAACTTTATATCACTGATCTCTAACAATGGCTTTGAGGCCCAGAAACAATCTAAAGGTTCTTCAGTGGAAGCATCAATGGAAGTATAGAGTGTTCTTTTCCCTTCCCATCTTCCCCTTCTGTAGTGAACCACCCATCCTTTGAAGTCCAGTTTCAGTTAAGTGATTTAAAGTAGTGGAGTCAAATAAAAAGGGAGATCATTAAACCATTAATAAGCATCTCTGAGGAGAAGATATTGACTTAGAAAATCACTTAGTAACATTAACTATGCTCTATTGTATTTTTATTGATTTTTTTAAATTCCCAATTACTTTTTTTAAAAAGCTCTTATCTTCTATCTTAGAATCAATACTGTGTATTGGTTCCAAGGCAAAGAGGTAAGGGTCAAGCAGCAGGGGTTAAATGACTTGTCCAGGGTCACACAGATGGGAAATATCTGAGGTCAGATTTGAACCCTGGATCTCCCATCTCTAGGCCTGGCTCTCAATTCACTAAGTTATCTAGCTGCCCACTCCCAATTAAATTTTAATCTGCTTCTTGTTCACTGGTAGGTATTGGAGACCACATCTTGCCCAGGAAGCCCTGTGTTGGATTCCTCTAACTTAAAGTATGTGATGAGCTCTGTATGACTTAAAGAACTACATAAATATGAAGTACTATTATTAATAATAGCATAGCTCAAATTCCACTTTCTCTAGAAAGACTTCCTTAATCCCTTCTAATTGCTAACAATTTTCTCCATCAGATCTCAACATGAAGGCAGAATGGACTTGGAATTATGAGGACCTGAGTTCTATTCCTGCTTCAGACACTCACTTATTGAGTGAGCCAGATCAAATTGTTTAATTTCTTTCAACTTGTTTCCTCATCTGTAAAATGGGGATAATAACAGTACCTATCTCCCAGGGTTGGGAAGATCAAAAGAAGTAGCACATGTAAAGCACTTTGCAAATGGTAAAGTGCTATAAGGATGCAAATGATAATGACCGCTGTTTTTTTTTTAAACCCTTACCTTCTGTCTTAGAGTTGATACAAGCATCAGTTCCAAGACAGAAGAGCAGTGAGGGCTAGGCAAACAAAGTTAAATGACTTGCCCAGGGTCACACAGTTAGGAAGTGTCTGAGGTCAGATTTAAGCCAGTACTCTGGACTTCTGCCTGCCACTCTATCTGTTGAGCCACCTAGTTGCTCTGATGATTATTATTCAATAATACTTTATTTTGTAACTTCGATGCACTTAAAAAACATTTTTAACCCTTATCTTCTCTCTTAGTATCAATGCTGAGAAAGAAGAGCTGCAAGGACTAGACAATTTAGGCTAAGTGATTTGCCCATGGACATTCTGCTAGGAAGTGTATTTGAATCCAGGTCCTCCCAACTCCAGATAAGGTGCTCTATTTACTGTGCTACCTATTTACCCATTTCATGGCATTTTGTATGTAATATGTATCATATTGATCTTTGTTAGTGTCCCATCTTCCAATTAAACCATCATCTCTATGAGAAAGCAATGCATATCTTCCTTCCTGTCCTTCATCTCCCCTTCTGTCAAAAACATTTCCCTGTACACACTGGGTGCTTAATAAATGTCCTTTGCTTTCAATTTTTGTCACACTAGACTCAGTACTAAGATGAGAAAGTGGAACACTTGACAAAGATTTCCTGCAGCCAGGATTTGATCAAAAAGGGATTTGAGCATAACTCATAACCTTACTAGCATCTCCCACTGGGTGGGGAGGTGGGAGGGAGTTAAACAAAGATTTCATGGATAACAGGAGACTATCAAACAGACAACTGGGTGCAGTGGAAATTCCCTGCCTTCAAAGATCTGGTAGAGATTAAATCAGGACGTGGGAACTTGTTATCAAGTAACTGTGTTGTCAGGGAGACCATTTGACCCAGAAAACAAGGAGATCATTTTTTTGGAGGAGGAAATAGCATAAAAGGACTCTAAGTGTACATCTGAAAGCTGCTAGCACATAGTAGGCTGAATGTGTTTGCTAGACTCAATTAAATTTGAAAGAAAACAGAACAAGGATATTTCATCTTGTCCAGGCTTTTCCCAGGGAAAGCTAGGAGAAAACTTTCCAACAAGCAGCGGTGGGAATGAGGTAGGCTTTCATTTATTCTGTTTTTTGTTAGAAGACAAGACAAATGTTATAACAACTGATGGCCAACCATACCATCTTTCTAGAAAACCTCAATAAGCATTTATGTACCACCTACTATGTGCTGTCTGTACTGAGTACTGAGGATAGAAAGAGAGGGAAAAGACAGTCTGTACTCTCAAGAATCTCCCAGCCTTATGGGGGGAGACAATATGAACCTTTATGGCTCAGGGAAATACAAAGAGCACTGGATTGGGAAGTCATTAACTTTTGTACTAGTTCTTATCTGCTGACCGCCATTGAGTCAGGGTCACTCTACTCTTCAGATGCTTTACCTGCCTAAAGAGACCCTATCATGATTCTTGAAAATAACAAGAACTCAGAGCTGACCTTGTTGGTTCTTATTGAGTGGGTGAGAGTTTCGGGCCAGCTCTCAGCCATCCATGATTCGGGCATAAAGCTTTTGTATTCTAAGATGGTACTGAGTCTCCATCTTGGATCTGGAGCCAGAGAAGTTAATGACTCAATCTATCAGTCAACATCCATTTATTAAGCACCTATTCTGTGCCAGGCACTCTGTGGGTTTCTTTTTCCATTTGCTGTTCTACTTGGTTTCAACTCCATTAGACAATCCCCACCCCCCACCCCCCACCCCCACACTGACTGCTCTCTATTGTGTTCCCACCTTTCTTGCATCCTTTTGTATGTTGTCTCCCCTTTTAGACTGTAAGCTCCTTGAGGGCAGAGACTGTCTTTCTTCTTATTCATTTTATCCTCAGCCCTTACCTGGCACATAGTAGGTGCTCAGTAAGTGTTTATTGAATTGGATTGGATTGCTAAATATTGGAGATACAAAGAAAGCCTCTGTCCTCAAGGAGTTTACAGTGTAACATGTAAATAACTATGCCCAGATAAGATACTTGCTGTTGATCAGTTGTATCTGACACTTCATGACCTCATGGACTTGTACATAGACTTTTCTTGGCAAAGATATTATAGTGGTTTGCCATTTCCTTCTCCAATGCATCCCCATTTTATAGATGAGACAAATAAGGATTAAGTGACTTGCTTAAAGTGACCTGACTAGCAAGCTTCTTAGACTGTATTGGAGCTGAGCTCTTCCTGACTCCAGATGTGGTGTTCTGTCCACTTCACCACCTCATTGCCCCTACAGGCAAAATATGATATATCTAGGATATATTGGAGATAATCAAAAGAAGGATGGCAGTGGCACTAAGGGAGATGAAGAAAGGCTTCTTATAGAAGGAAGGATTTTAACCAGATGTAGTTTTTTCTGCAGACTTTTTTTAAAAGAGGAGATACCTTCCAGCCGAGCTCCTCTGAGTTTTGACTCTTCAGAGAGCACATTGATACTCCAGTGAGTGGTGGGAAAGGATGGGTCCTTCATCCTAGTATTATAATGATTCTGCTGGCTTTTCCCATGTGCAGCAAGGACTCAAATGAATAAATTTGCACCTGGGCCTCTGATAGCCTCTGCTTCTTTTGTGTTTGGCTTTTACTAAGTAGAGAAGTGAGCAAACAAATTCCAGATAAACTTGTCCAGGCTTTGAAGGGACCATAAGGGGTGTAATGGGAATGACTTGAATGGGCGATAAGCCCAGACTTTATGTGCATGAGCAGTAGTAGATCTAATGAGATTCCCATGTGGATTTTGGATCATGCACCAATATTCTATAACTGGTTCTGGTCCATTGCCCACATGATGATGAACTTGATTTTGTTATTGGCTCCTCAGCTGGAACTGGGGTGCATTCAAAGGGCATTAACTGGCCAGGGCAAGAGTCTTACTATCTCCTTCATAGCTGCCCTAAGACTTCCCCACCTACAACAACATGTGGCTCATGAATACGAGTCTTCGTTCTTTGCCTATTGGTTCTTTCTTGAGTTTAAGTGGAGGGTTGGTGACATCTATCACCTTATAAGCTTTAAAGGTTGGAGTGGTGAGCTGTGAGAGGTCTGGAAGCTGGAGTTTATGCTAGATATTCTGACTAGTCATAAGGAATGAAGTCCTGCATGACCTGTTTGATCCAGTATAGATCAAAGGCATCCAAGACAGAATGATAACAATTTGTCTATTAGCCATATTTGGAAGTGGACTTGATGGGAGTGAAGCCAAATTAAGTTTGACTCCATGAGTTTATGAGGCAATATGCTATCCACCCTCAGATAGAGAACAGATAGACTCAGTGCAGGTTGAAGCATATTTTTTCTCTTTATTTTCTTGCTTCTTTCTCTCTGCCCCCCACATGGCTAATGTGGAAATATGTTTTGCATGACTTCATATGTATAATGGGCACCATATTTCTTGCCTTCTCAATGGGTAGAGAAGGGAGTTGATAGAAGAAAAAATTAGAACTGAAAATAAAATTGAAAGAAAAATTTGACCCAGTGCTCATGGTAGTATAGGGAAAGGAATGATATCCCTAGATATTAAAGGGAAATATTGGTACTTCTGTCCTTGATATATGTCTTCTCATTAAATTTTGTAAAAACTTTGTAAAAACTAATTGGTATTTATTGGTTAAGTGAACTTGAGATGATAACAATTGGTGGTTAACATTGGGAAGAACACACTAGAATGGAGATTCAAGCCAATATACTCAGACAAAGCACCCCCAATCCTCAGGGGTAGCCCTAGTACCCTGAGGAGATAGAAATCTATTCTCTCTCTGTGGGTGACTGACTCATCGGTTTGAGTATGATTTGAGATAAAGATGCTGAAAAGTTTTATTATGGCTACATAAGTCTGAAAGGGCTGGAAGAACAATAGTTACAGTTTCCCCAGGAATAGCAGGGGCAATATCCATCTACCTAAGTGGTTGATTATAGCAAAGTTAGCAGATTGTAGCAGAGGAACTTGACTGTGGTGGGAACTGAACGCAGAGTTCAGAGGAGATTCCAATTTGGAGTGGTATGATAGTGCAGAGCCCAGGTGAATTGAAAACAGTATTGCAAAACTGCTTTATAAATGGAAAAAGTTTAAGTATTAGCTTCCCACTAGATTGTAACCACAAAGAAAGTTGTTACTGAAGTCTGTTCCAGTCATTCTATTGATGTTTATGGTGATTCTTTTATAACTAACATTCCTTTTTTGTGTATAGGAATAAGTTACATGCCCTATATCTTTATTTATATTGATCACAGAATAACTTTTTTACTTGCTCCACTTTTGTGGAACCCTAATTAGACTTCTGAGTCATAATCTAATTTACTATAATTAAAATCATCCTGGAGAAAAGGTCTTAAGAAGCTGAAGAATATGAGAAAAGGGAGTCTAAACCCCCTAATTAGAGACTGACTTCTCCCAGGACTGAACTTTGTCTAATATCCCAGCCTCTATGTGCCCATTGTAATCAAAATGCTAAGTGAAATCTGAAGAACAAGGTCATTATAAACAGGGGTACTAGGGAGGGCATCCTAGAAGAGGAGGCATTTGAGCTGAACTTTAAAGGGTAAAAAATACTTCAATAGCAGGGGAAGGAGGTTAGGTCATTTCAAGCAGAGGAGAGACAAAAGAATGGAAGCTAAAAGAAGAGAGCAGACCAGTTTTGTGGTTTATAGGAAGGAGAGTAATATACAATTGAAAAAGTGAAAATATAACAAATTGTGGAAGGCTTTGAATGCTAGGCTAAGAAATCTGAATCTTATCCATTCCTCAGACTGTAGAGTTTTAAGCAGAAGAATAGCATGACCAGACTTTTGCATAAGGAAGATTAATTTGACAGTTAGGTACCACAGTGGTTAGAGTGCTGGGCCTGGAGTCAGGAAAACTCAACTTTCTGAGTTCAAATCTAGCCTTTGTCTGGATACTTACTGGTTGTGTGACCCTGTATAAGTCATTAAATCCTGTTTGCCTCTGTTTCCTCATTTGTAAAATGTGCTATAAAAGGAAATGCAAATCACTCTAGTATCTTTGCCAAGAAAATCACAGATGGAGTCATGAAGAGTCAGACATGACTGAAAATGACTCAACAAAAACTGGTGTGAGAGGGCCTGGAGTGGAGGTGAGAAGATCTTTTAATAGATTATGGAACAGATTGATAAATCATAATGATGGCCTAGGTTAGGGCACTGGGCAGCAGGAATATAGAAAAGGTTAAATAGAAGTGACCTTGTGGAAATAGGATAGAGATTCATAGACAAGAGTCCCAGACTAAATGGCTGAGACCCTCCATTCCAATCCTTTATTGGTGTACAGCTCCATGTGTCTCACTGAAAGAATGGCTTGCCCTCTCAGATCTCCATGATAAAAATAAATAAATGGTTTTTGACTTAAGAACATTTTGGGACACTTGGTAGTATAAGAGAAAGAGTATCAAACAGGAACTAAGAGACCCTAGCTATAGATAATTGTTTATCAATTTTTATTTTTTATTATTTTTATTTTTTAGCAAGAAGATATTTTATTTATTTATTTATTATCAATTACATATTATTACAAATTTCCACTCAAATTTTCTTAAGATATATGATTGAACTTATCTCCTTCCCTCCCTTCCCTTCCCCAACTCCAACTGCTGGCAGGCAATTTGATCTGGGTTAGACACGTATTTTCATAAAACATATTTCCATGTTGTTCATTTTTGTGAGTAATCTTATAAAACCAAAACCCTAAAACATAAATCCAATAAACAATTGGAAAATCGTATGCTTTCATCTGCATTCTGACTCCAACAGTTCTTTCTCTGGAGGTAGGTAGCATTCTTTGTCATAAATCCCTCAGAATTATCCTGCATCACTGTATTGCCAAAAAAAGCTAAATCTATAACAGTTGATAGTTCCACCATATTGCTGTTATGTACATTGTTTTCCTGGTTCTGCTTATTTCACCTCTGCATCAGTTCATTTAGATCTTTCTAGCTCCTTCTGAAATCATCCTGTTCATCATTCCTTACAATACAATAGCATTCCATCACCATCATATACCAAAATTTGTTCAACCATTCCCCAACTGATAGATCTCCCCTTAATTTCCAATTCTTTGCCACCACAAAAAGAGCAGCTATAAATATGTTTGTACAAGTAGGCCCTTTCCCTTTTTAAAAAATCTCTCTGGGACACAGCCCTAGCAGTGTATTACTGGATCATTGCTTTATAACCCATTGAGCATAATTCTAAATTGCCCTCCAGAATGGTTAGATCCATTCATAGCTCCACCAGATTAGTGTGCCAATTTTGCCACATCCTCTCCAACATTTATCATTTTCTTTTACTGTCATATTAGCCAATCTGATAGTTGTGAGGTTGTACCTCAGAGTTGTTTTGATTTGCAAGAGGGCTTTAGAACATTTTTTCATATGATTATTGATAGCTTTGATTTCTTCATCTGAAAACTGCCTGTTCATGTTCTTTGATCATTTATCAATTGTGGAATGACTTGTATTCTTATAGATTTTATTTATATATTTGAGAAATGAGACTTTTGTCAGAGAAATTTGTTATAAAACTTTTCCCCCAATTTTTTGTTTCCCTTCTAATCTTGGCTGCATTGCTTTCATTTGTACAACCCCTTTTTTATTTAATATAATCAAAATTATTCGTCTTACATCCTCTAATGTTCTGCTTTCTTGTTTGGTCATAAATTCTTCCCTTCTCCATAGACAGGAGAGGTAAATTATTCTATGTTTATCAAATTTTAACAAACCCTTGACAAAGTTTCTATTGTTGTGTAAGAAAAGAGAATTATGCTTGCTAATAGGATCATTAGGTTCAATATTGTTTGAAAGACTGGCCCTAAAGAGTAGTCATTAAGAGATTGATGAAAACTTTGAAGAAAGCAGCTAGTGGAGTTCCCCCAGAGATCTCTGCTTGTTCTGGGGCTGTTTAATATTCTTACTGATGCCTTGGATAAAGGCATAAATGTGGGGCCGATGACAGAAAGCTGGCAAGTTTAGACATGAACTAAGGGGAAATTCCCTAATGAGAGCTGTAATAGGTTAGCGGATTCCTCCACAGAGGAAGAGAGCCTGGATGCCAATTGTGTTTCCTGTTTCAGTAAAGACTAGACCAGACAACCTCTAAGGCCTCTTCCAACTCTGAGACTATGATTCCTGAGTCAATTAAAGGTTATAATCCTTGCCCTAGTGATGTGATAGGGGATGTCCTGTGGGTAAAATCCATAGGATTTATATTATCCTGGGAGTTCCCTGTGCTAGGGAAACCAAAGGTCCAGTCCTTATCCCTATTCAATGTTTACAAAGCACTCCTATCACAATAAATCTGTGGAGTAGATAGGAAAAATATTCATGTCCCGATTTTACTCGTGAGAAAACTGAGGCCCAGAAAGGTTGAGTGACTCACTCAGGGTCACATAATTAGTAAGTGTCAGGACTGGTCCTCAAAGAGTCCAGCCTTCTGGCTCTAAGACCAATGTATTTTTTAAAAAATAGATAATTTTTTTTAAAAACTTACTTTTTTTTCCTAACTGTGTAACTTTGGGCAAGTCACTTAACCCCCACTGACTAGCCTGCCTTGGAACCAACACACAGTATTGATTCTAAGACAGAAGGTAAGGATTAAAAAAAAAAAAAACACTTTCCATCTGAGTGACAACTCTAAGACAGAAGAGCAAGGGCTAGGCAAACAGAATTAGGTGACTTTCCCAGGATTACACAGCTAGGAAGTATCCAAAGTCATATTTGAATTCAGGTCCTCCCCACTCTCCTAGAGCTCTAGCCACTGTGCCACCTGGCTGTCCTAAGACTACATACGGTCCTCTGTGTTGGCAGCAGCCCAATGGAGATGGGAAGACTCTGGATCCTGAACAAGGACTCTACCATGTTCCCTAATTTATCGTTAAAGGTAAGAGCTAACCAACGTCCCCTGAGTTAGGGTCTTTCCATTGCCCCACACCACCTTTCCTGAAAAGGGACATCTCAACAGGCACGATTCTGAGTGTCCGGCCATATTCCACCAGCTGTTCAAACGGCTCTTTGGTTCCAAGGGAAGATGCCAACTGGTCTGTAGTAACAAGCTAACACACCAGGCACATATCTAGGGAAAAGAATGTTGGCTGAAGGAGCTCCAAAGCCTATAATAAAGGCCATTAGCACCACAGGCCTGCGGAGGAACTGATCAATTAATGATGTCCTGGCAAGACAGGAAGAACAGTTGAAGATGAGGGCAAAGGCAGCGCAGCCTGCCCTGCAGAAATGGGGACGATGACTGGCATCTCCATCCCTCAACTGGATAATTGAGTTGCCCAGGGCCACACAGCAAGGTCTGGAAGTGTCCGGCCTGGGAGGAGGAGGAGAGAGGCTAAGAAAGGCCTCTGCAGAGTCCATAGAGTAGGGAGTTCAAGTATCAGCATTTGTGCCTGCATTTCCTCCCACACAGGGGGGCTGCCCACAGCCAGCAGTTTTAAGCAGAAGCAGCATGTTTTTGTGGTTTCTTGCTTTTCCCTTTATTTGCTTGCCAGAATATGTGAGACCAACTACAAAGGACTATTGTTCTTAAGCAATTGACTGTTCTGGAGTGAGAGAGTCAGGTAAGGCTTGGGGCTCAGCAGAGGCATGATGGCATGGCCATAGGCATCTCTCTGACTGGCAGGGGCATTTTGCCCTGTACTCTAACAAGGTGCTAATTCCCCACAGAGAACGGTTTGCCCTGGGTTGGATTTGGAACTTGACATCAAAGTGTACATGTGGAGAGAGTCTGGGATGGATTTCTAATCAGATTTTCTACTTTCTGCTTATCTGAGTCGGTGCCCCGGGGCTCCTCCCCCTTGCCTAATTTGTTCCCACGCATGACTTTCATTCCCTTCCATTTCAGTTTTGATTCGTGATGTCACTCTCCTCCTTCCTTCTGGGATCCTGTTTACGGACCTCCTCGGAGTTGTTTTGGCTCAGCCTTTGACTACTAGGAAATTTCCCTGCCGATTTCCAGCGGATCGTCATTATCGTTGGCATAGAGAACATTTCTCTAGCTCATACTACGTGCCAGGTACCCAAGTGCTTTACAATGATTGTCTCATTCAATGTTCACAACAACCCTGGAAGGTAGGTGCTATTATTATCCCCATTTTACAAAGGAGGAGACTGAGGCAAAAAAACAGGGAGGGTTAAGTGACTTGCACATAGTTCTATATGTAGTAAGTGTTTGAGGCCATAGTTGAACTCTGGTTTTCCTAACTACAAACTCAGACCATGTAACTGCCCAATTTCCAACTCCATGACTGACCCCTGGTCAGTTCTTTCAACTCCTCTTACATGACAAGGACTCTGGGTCCTACACCATCCTGCTTGTTCTCTTCCTTATTAATCTACTAAAATTAGAGAGATAAAGCAATGGCCCAAGGTCATAGTGCTGATTTTAAGATGGAAGGTAAGCTGTTTTTTTTTTAAGTAAATGTATTTTTTAAAAAATCCAATAAATATTATCATTTCTCTCTCCTTCTTCCCTCATCACAATATGATGGAGGAATCTTCCATTAAAGGACCAGGGTTCCAATCATAGCCCTGCTGTGTATTACTTGTGTGACCTTGATCAGTTTATTTCAGATTTCCTCCCAGGACCTCGGTTTCCTCAGTTGTAAAATGAGGTTAGACTAGATGGTTGCTGAGGTCTCTTCCACCCCGCCATGCCTGATCCCACGACCCCAACATGTCACCATCCTGACTTCAAAGCAGAAAACAACCCAGGCTGCTGACTTTCCCTTGGCAGGATTTTGGGATGTGGGGGGGAGAGGCTGCCTGTCAGGCCTGGATAAGGCAGCTCTGAACACACTGGGCTTCCTGTGGTTGGTGAGTTGATTAAGCTGTTTGTTTTCACTTTGGGAAACTTTGTTAATAAACAGGCACTTCCCTCCCTTCTCCTTTTGGGAATGACTGATAGCTTCAAGAGAAAGATAACAAAATAAATCTTTCCTCCATCTCTGAGCTGGCCGGAGGAGAGGGACAATTCAGTTCTGCCTAGCTCTACAAACATCCATGAAACTCTGGATACAGGCACGGCACTGTATGAGCCGGGATACGGGGTAAAAAGAGGAAATAGTCTTCAGCCCTCAAGGATTTTATATTGCATTGGATTGAGTCAATAAACATGGAGTAAGTGTCGGTTACATGTCAGGCTCAGTGCTGGATTCAAAGACAAAAATGGAACACTCCCTGCCCTTCTCTATATATACATAATAGCTTTTTTGTTAAATGATGCCTTCTCAGGGAGGAAGAGAGTTAGCTGAATATTTAAATGTAACAACAAGTTAATCGATTAATTCATTTTTCTAACTTTTAGAGAAAGAATTGATAAATAGAAAAAATAAGATAGTTATATATATATGTACATATATATAGTTTTTTTGTCAAAGGATGCCTTCGCTAATGGCAGAGAGTTAACTGAGTATTTAAATGTAACAACAAATTAATTGATTAATTAGTTTTTTAAACTTCTAGAGAAAGAATTGATAAATAGAAAAAATAAGATATATTATATATATGCATATATATATACACACACATTTAGCTTTTTGTCAAAGGATGCCTTCGCTAATGGGGAGAGAGTTAACAGTATTAAAATGTAACAATAAATTTTTAAGATGTAATTGGGAAGTATTTAACAAAATAAACTAAAATACGATACAACATAGATAATATTATATTTTAAAACTAATTCGATATGTACCCTGTAGGGATCCTTAGTGTAGATTAGTCCCCCTTTCCCCTTTCTGTTGGAGTGTGACATCTCTGGTTTTATCATGATTTTACATAGACCTGTTCGGTACCTCAGAAGATACAATGCTGGGCCTGGAGTCAGAAAGACCCGAGTTTCAATCTGGTAGCTGTGTGACCCAAGGCAAGTCACTTAATCTCTGTTTGCTTTAACCCACTAGAGAAAAAAAGGGGAAACTTCTCTCGAAAGTTTGTCCAGAAAACCTCATGACATCAGTGGTGAACTATGGTCCACAGGGTTGTCACATGGCCAAGTGATTCCCTCAACTAAATTAAAAACCTTTACCTTCTGTCTTAAAATCAATACTAAGCATCACTTCCAAGGCAGAAGAAGTAGGCAATTGGAATTTAAGTGACTTGCCTAGGGTCACATAGCTAGGAAGTATCTGAGGTCAGATTTGAAATGAAGATCTTGGATCTCCAAACATGGGTCTCAATCCCCTGTACCACCTAACTGTTCCACCTCAGCTAGATTAACTCCCTGAGGCCAGGGACTACTCCATTTTTTTTAACCCATGCCTAGCACAGTGCCAACAGAGTAGGGGCATATTAAATACCTGTTAATTGAAAATATACAAATAAAAAATACAAGGAAAAATGAGAGGGTGCAGTTTGGGGAATCAAGAAAAGATCTCCTATAGAATATATATCTTGAGCCATATTTGAAAAGAGTTACAGGATTTGAAGAGGCAGGAGATGAGGAAGACCTGATTTCAGGAACTCAACATTTTTAGTATAAGGCTAGGTACCTGACTTCTACTTCAGAGTTCAAGAATTTTTTTCCATGAATATCACCTTTGTGAGAAAAGACATTTTATTATGATTAAAATTCTCTGGAGGTCATATCTTAATTTTATAATTATTTATCAAAGGGCAAAAAGTGGGCCAGAGAAAGAGAAAAGTACAAGCCATGTATGGCCAGCTAATTCTTCTCTGCTGCCTCTCCCCAGAGAGAAAGCAGAGCCAGTTCTCCTCCCCACCTCCAAGCTGGATCTCATGCCTCTGTGGTTCTAAGAGGAGAGAGCAATTTCCTGTTCCCTCCACCAATTTATGCTCTTCATCACATCCCTTTCCCGAGTCTCTCTGATTGACAAATTCAGAACTCAGTTTGGACAAGAGGCAAGTCTTCCAGATGCCATTTACAGTGGCCATCTGTACTGTCTTCTGGCATGGCAGATAAAAGGAGAGAAGACTCCAACCATGGCCTCGGGAGATACTGTCCAGCTTTTTTTGTTTTGTTTTGTTTTAAAATCAAAAGGTTGTTTAGGAGGCCAAAAAAGGGCTCAGATTAGTATGAACTTTCCACACATTTAATCTGAATTTAGGAGCACAATTCCTGGAAATATAGACAACTAAATACAACTCAGAAGACAGACTCACAAGAAGATAAATCTGCATGCTTATATAAATTTGAAATTTGTGTTATCAAGATGATGGGAGAGAACAAACTGGTTCACCACCCCTAGATAACTGATCTAATCTCAAAAGGAAAGGGGCAGATAACAAAGTTAATGAGATATTAATATGCTTTGTTCTTTTTATAGGTACAAAGGAGTCTTCTAAATTTCAAGTGTAGCTGGCCATTGGCTTGGGAAGTTTAACTATATTCCTGGGCAGAGTAGAGTTAAGTCTAACAAACCAGTTGGACAATTCAAGAATTTGAGGCACAATTGAGATGTGTCCAACATGGAACAGAGACATATACACTTTCTCTGGAGACAAGTCAGAGAGGAACTCTGTCAGAGAAGTCAGAGAAGAAAGCAGCTTCAAGGAGCATGACCCTTGGCAGCAGAGAAGAGAGTCAGTCAACCATGAGTTCAAGAGAGCTAGCCCTTGCAATTAAGATTCAAGAGTATAGAAGACAATCCTGGCTGAGCAATTTACCTGACAGAGATACTACATCAAGAGAAGTAGCATAAGGACTCTATAAGAAAATTATTCCTCACCACCATTGTACTCCAAGTCTTCACCCACCCTTCTCACTAACACTATGTGAAGGGGGCCAGGTTTGGAGGAAGGATGGGGGTGAGATGTCTAATAGCTTCTATTTCTTCTATGCATCTTAGTAAATGTCTTTCATTTGAATTAACTATATGTATCAGTTGACAACTAAAGGTAAGCTCCCCAGCTGGAACTTGGTTAGGGGAAATCAGGATCCACAGAATAATGTCTTTGAGCCAGGAGTAGGAGCTGCAACCTGAAAATCTGGGAGCTCTGAATGGTGGAGGTAGTCCAGAAAGGGTAACACAGTCTATTAATGACAGATCCATAGGTGGAGTCAGTACAAAGTGAATGTTTTATTCTCTGCTCTTGAGAGATAATCCCAACACTTCTGTCCTTATCTCATTTAGTGACAAGGCTTACTAAGAGACCTTTAATCAGCACTTGGAGGTTCAGGTTCAGCTGCACCTAATCATGAAAAAATACCAGGATAAAGAGCAGTCACCCTCATGACCTCAGTATGGACCATTGGCTTTGGGATAGCCTGTGAAAATGCTGGAATTTGGAAGATGAAGTGTTGTGTATGAGGAACAGGACAAGGAGGCCAGTGTTACTGGATCACAGAGTAGAGGGAAGGGAGTAAAAGTGCAAAAAGACTGGAAAGGTAGAAAGGAGCCAAATGACACAGAACTTTAAAAACCAAACAGAAGGAGCACACAGGGAACTCAATGAATAGAAAGTTCAAATCTAACCTCAGATGCTTCCTAGCTGGGTGACCCTGGGCAAGTCACTTAACCCTCATTGCCCAGCCCTTACCATTCTTCTGCCCTGGAACCAATACACAGTATTGATTCTAAGACGGAAGTTTAGAGCTTAAATAACAAGACTTTATATTTGATATTGGAGGCAATAAGGAGCCAGCGATTTTTACTGAATGGGCTGAGGGAAGTGATATGTTCAGAACTGAGCTTTAGGAAGATCATTTTGACAGCTAAGCAGAAGATGGATTGTAATGGAGAGAGATTCAAGGTGGGGAGTTCAACCAGCAGCTACTGCAGTAGTCCAGGCATGAAGTGTCAGAGCCTGGCCAGGCTGGCAGCAGGCCAGAGGTGAGGAGGAATACATGAGGGTCGTGCAAAGATAACAAGGAAAGCTTTAGTGACCGTTTGGATGTCAAGGAGGTGGGGGTAAGAGAGAGTAAGGAGAAAAGTATGACACCTAGGTTGAAAGCTTGGGTGACTGAGGCGATGGTACTTTCAACAGCAAGAAAGTTAAGAAGGTAAGAGTTTTTCAGGGAGAAGAGAAAATGAATTCGGTTTTGGACATGTTCAGCTTAAAATGCCAATGAGACATCCAGTTTGAGATATTTGATAGGCAGTTGGAGATGTGAAACTAGATTAAGGAGAGAGGTTAGGACTGGATGAGCATAGATGAGAGATATCTGCACATAGAGATAGCTGACACCCCAAAAGCTGAACAGATCATCAGGTGAAAAGGAATAGAGAGAGAGAAGAGAAGAGGTTGAAGGCAGAGCCTTGGGGGACACTCACTAGCAGCAGATATAACCTGCATTCAGATTCAGCAAAAGAGACTGAGAAGGAGCAGTCTGTGAAGTAGGAGGATGTTTAAGAAAGGGCAGTATTGTGAAAACCTCAAGAGAAGATAGTATTGATCAGAAGAAGGCTTTGGTGGTGTCAAAGGCTATAGCGAGGTCAAGAGGGATGAGGTTTGAGAAAATGCAACCAAGAGATCGTTAGTGGTGTTGGGGAGAAAAGTTTCAGTGGAATGATAAAAGTCAGAAACCAAACTGAAAAATTAAGAATAGCATTAAAGGGGGAAAAAGGAAGCATCTATTGTAGATAGTCTTTCTAAGGAGTTTAGCCATAAAAGGGAGGAGAGAGAGAGATTACGGTAGCTAGTAGAGATAGATGGATGGATCAAGTGAGAATTTTTTGAAGATGTTTGTAGTAATTAAAAAGTAGTAAGTAATAGCCAAAGTGAAGGAAACAACAAATTTGGGGGAAATTTTTATAGCAAGTGTTGCTGACAAAAGCCTTATTACTCAAAGATATAAAGAACAGAGTCAAATTTATAAGAGTACAAAGCATTCTCCAATCAAAAAAATGGTCAAAGGATATGAACAGGCAGTTCTCAAAGGCAGAAATTAAACTACCCATAGTCATATGAAAAAAAAATGCTCCAAATCACTATGGATTAGGGGAATGCACATCAAAACAACTCCGATATAACAACTCACATCTACCAGATTGGCCAACAAAGCCAAAAAGAAAAACAATAACTATTGGAGGGGATATGGGAAAATTGGGACACTAGATATATAGTATTGGCAAAACTATGAACTGATACAACTCTTCTGGAGAGCAATATGGAATCAGGCTCAAAGGGCCACAAAACTATGCATACCCTTTGACCCACCAATACCACTACTGGGTCTTTATCCCAAAGAGATCAGAGATAAAGGAAAAGGACCTTCCCATACCAAATATTTTTAGCAGAACCTTTTTTTTTTGTATTTTGTTTATTTTATTTAAATTTTTACCAATTACATGTAATAACAAATTTCCACATAAGTTTTCTGAAGTTATGTGATCCAAATGGTCTCCTTTCCTCCCTTCTCTCCTCCCTCATGGAGCTAGTAAATATCTCAATCTGGTTTATACATGTATTATGATAGCAGCTCTTTTTGTAGGGCCAAAGGACTGGAAACTGAGGGATTGTCTGTCACTTGGAGAATGGATGAACAAGTTGTGGTATATGGTTGTATGGAATATTATTGCACCATAAGAAACAATGAACAGTTCAGAAAAACCTGGAAAGATTTATGTGAACTGATGCAAAGTGAAGTGAGCAGAAATAGAAGAACAATGAATTCAGTAACAGGAATATCATACAATGATCAGCTGTGACAGACTAAACCACTATCAGCAAAGCAAGTCTCAAAGATAGCCACATGAAGAAAATGCTATCCACAATGAAAGAAAAAAAAAAACTGTGGCATCTGATCACAGATCAAAGCATGCCATCTTCCATTATTTTTCTTCCATGAGATTTCTATTGTAGGTGTGATGTGTGTCTTCTATCAAGTTGTACGAAAATATTTATAGCTGCGCTTTTTGTGGTGGCAAAGAACTGGAAAAGGAGGGTATGTCCTTCAGTTGGGGAATGGCTGAACAAATTGTGGTATATGCTGGTGATGGAATACTATTGTGCTCAAAGGAATAATAAACTGGAGAAGTTCCAGGTGAACTGGAAAGACCTCCAGGAATTGATGCAGAGCAAAAGGAGCAGAGCCAGAAGAACACTACACAGAGACTGATATACTATGGTAAAATCGAATGTAATGGACTTCTGTACTAGCAGCAATGCAATGACACAGGACAGCTCTGAGGGATTTATCGAAAAGAATGCTACCCACATTCAGAGGAAGGACTGCAGGAGAGGAAACACAGAAGGAAAACAACTGCTTGAACGCATGGGTTGGGGTGGACATGATTGGGGTTGTAGACTTGAAACTACCACACCAATGCAACTATCAACAATTTGGAAATAGGTATTGATCAATGACACATAATAAAACCAGTGGAAATGTGCGTCGGCATGGGGGGGGGGGCTTGGGGGGTGAAGGGGAAAGTAGGAGCATGAATCATGTAACCATGTTAAAAATGAATATTAATAAATGTTAAAAAAAAGATGTGAACAATATAGAAACTGTATTACATGATATTACAGGTATAACCTATATCAGACTATTCACTGCTGGGAGCAGGTTGAAAATCTGAATTTTTTAAATGTCCAAAAAAAAAAATCACAATCTATTTCTGTATGTAACTGAAAAAATTAAAAATATATAATGAAAAAATGGCTTGGAAATTAGTAGGAGAGACAAAGAGGACAATATGGAGAAGACAGGATGGGATGGAATAATGTGCATTCAGAGGGGTTTGCCTTGGCAAGGGGAAGAGCCACCTCTTTAGGAAAAAGTAAATTGGTAGAGAGAGAAGTAGGAACTCCACCCAGGGCCGAATGGGTTGCCCGTTACATTTCCCTTTTCTTACCCTCAATCTAGGCAGACACATTATGTCATTCTCTGTCTTCTCCTGCTCCACCCTATTACTTGATGAGGCTATGACATATTCCCCTTGGGTCCCACATACTGGTAGTCATTCCTCAGGAAGGTGTGGGTGTCCTAGACAGGATAGGATGCCTCTCAACCCCTAGGCAGCTCTACATGTTTGGAAGAAGGCTGGCAGCAAAAGATGATGGAATCCTATGACTCAGCTGGATGTATGGATATTCATTTACCCAAAACCATACATGGAGTCCCATTATGAGTTTGAAGGAACCTGGGAGAGCATTGTGAAGAAACTAAAAAGCAGAACAGAGAGATGAGAGCTGAGAGAGAGGAAGGGTGTGGCAGGGGAGGCAAGTGTGGGTGTCTGGGAGATTGGTGGTGGGTGCGGGTGCATATGCAAAATAATTTCTGCACTGGTTAAAGGCTGAGAACATGGGTGTGGCCAGGAACTTGTGCTCACATAGGCGTTGCTTAGCACTGAGGAAGAGTCCTAAAACAGTTATACACATCTTTCCTCTTCTTGAAACACAAGGAAGCTTCCCCACACCAATGTGGAATATGGAAACCACCTAACCCTTGGCCAGTCTTTAAACTGGACTGGAGGAATTCATTGGATTGTGTACCTAAAGTTGGCAGGGCTCCCCTTTATGTTTCATCTTCCCATTTAAAAATGTATGAGTAGGAGCCTTCAAAGTCAAGACTATCATGGTTTATAGGGGTACACACTTTTCATCTTTGCTGCAGGCAAGGCAGAGAATGAATTACTTTTCACACTGTCTGACACAAACATGATAAACTCCTAGGCTAGCAGATTGCCTAAGATGTGAATCAACCCAGGTCAGAAAGGAAGCAAGTCAAAGGTTCTATGTTGATCACCAGTGGGATTGGGTTTGAGAGTAGCCACTTCTTAGACTGAGAGACAGACAGAGAGGAAAGAAGGAAGGAAGGAAGGATGGAAGGAAGGAAGGATGGAAGGAAGGAAGGATGGAAGGAAGGAAGGAAGGAAGGAAACTTGGCAAAATTGAAGAAAATTTGAGAGTACAATCTCTAAGCCCAAATACCTGCCCAGATTCTATTTCAAGGTGAAAAGAGAAGAAGGATCAAGGGCAATCAAGGAAAACATAAAATGATTTAAGAGAATTAAGGAAGATCAAGGAGTATAAGGGAGAAGAATTAATTCAAGAAGAAGATAGCAGGCAAGACAAGGCAAGATAGTTAAGAAAAGGTACATGGGTCAGAGGGTTAAACAAAATGAAAGAATATATTATTGGTGAGTGCAGAAAATTATTGAATCCTTAAGGTTGACACCAGACAGAGGTACTATGGTTATGGAAACATGGAAACAAAGGAAAGGAATTTGAGAGGGGCTATTAAGTTATTCATAAAAGTGAGGTGTAAATACTCACAAATCATTTAAAGAAAAAACACTGAAAGTCACAAACATGAGGGAGGGTAAGGAAAATTATTCAGTGACTGATATTTATACTGTGACCTAGTTACCATTAACTACTCCAAATTTGAACTGAGCTCCCTCCTGAAAGAGAAGGTGAAGGGACTCCAAGAAACCTTTCCATAGTCCAAGGTGAAACAGATAATGATTTGTTCCTAAGGGAAACAGAAGAAAGGGTAAATGGGAGAAAAGGAAAAGGAGTTTTAACCTTTGTCAGGATGATTAAAAAAAAAAGAATGGAGAAGAATGAAAAGTACAGTTCCATTGTTTAGGCTTGAAACCAGATTTGAGGCTCTTTCTGTAGAGGAGAGAAGGAGGTACTTTGAAGAAATAGCTACTTGTCCTTCTCAGAATGGCCTAGTAGCCACCAAAGGCACAGATATAATCCAGGAGAGACAAGTAGCAGTAGTTGATTATTCCTTGCTCAGGGGTACTGAGGCAGCCTGATATCAATAATTCAGAGATCTGTTGTTTTCCCAGATCCAGTATCCAGGACAAAGGAGAGAACTTATCAAAAGGAGAATTTATCAGAAGGGATGACAACGACCTACTTCTGTTGATTTATATGGGCACAAATGGCACTTCTGGAAGAGACCTGAAAAATATGAGCCATTATGATTTATATAATAATGAGCCTAAAGTCAAGTGACGTGAATTGAAATCCTGCTTCTCACACTTATTAACTATGTAATTTTGGGCAAGTCTCAACCTCTATGGGCCTCTGTTTATTTGTAGAATGAGGACAATCACACCTACTATATCCAACTCATAAGAAAAGAGTTGTGAGGAATAAGTGAAATAATGTCTAAAAAAGGCCTTGTAAACTTTAAAGGCTAAATGAATATTAGCTATTAGACTTTTTTTGAGATAGACTCTTCAATCTCAGAGCATCTAGGTAGCACAGTGGATAGAATGCCAAAGCTAGAGTCAGGAAAACTCATCTTCCTGAGATCAAATCTGGACTCAGACAAGTGTGAGTGTGTGTGACATAGGCAAGTCACTTAATCCTATTTGCCTCAGTTTCTTCATCTCTCAAATGAGCTGGAGAAGGAAATGGAAAACCACTTGAGTCTCTTTGCCAAGAAAATCCCAAATGGTGTCACAAAGAGTTGGACACAACTAAAACGAATGAACAACCACAACAAACTCTGTGTCTTATCCAAGCTGGGAGTGTAGATGCCAAATCCCAATACTAATAGGCATGGAATCTTTAACCTGTTCTATTTTTTCAGTATTGGCTGGTTTTTCCCTCCTTGGGCAGCCTGGTAGCCTCCCACTGCTGGTGGTTTACCATATCGGTGCCAGTCGGTGCACATATTTGATATGCTTTAGCCCACTGCAGCTCACAATGCCCCAACTGAAGCAATCCACCAGCCTCAGTCTCAACAGCAGCAGGGGCTTGGCCCAACTATTATTCTTTTGCAAGTAAATTTAAACATAAGAGAAACCAATAAAATATTTTGCTACAAATCTGGAGTCTAATCTGTCAATGGGAAGAAGAAAACCTTAATATGATATTTCTTAAACTATACAATCTCCTCTGGAAAAATGCTTCCCTGAATATTATGGAAAAATAAGAACATCTCGAACATGCAAAATAACACCTACATATTAAGATTATTCCTCTCTGATGACATATATCCATGGAGCACAGGACCTGTGATTCATTTGATGCAGCGTGTGGAATTTCTGGGTGTGGAACTTGTAAAAGGATGTCAGCACCTTTTTGGCAATTCTATCTTAAAAGAGGATCAAGCAAATTCAGCTGTGGTGCCCGTAAAAGGACACACAACCAGTATGACTCAGGTGGGATTTGAATATGAGCTTTCTTGGCTCGAGATCAGCTTGTGTTTTTATAACACCATATTCTTTGCCCCTTCTCTTCCTCTTTCCCTCCTTTCTTTCAGGCAGGGATGAATAGCCCGGTATTCTTCGAGTGTCCCAATCATCACTGTGTTGCAGCACAGGGTGGTACCTAACTGACATCCACTATTGCATCCCTGAGAACCCAAGAAAAGGTTAAAATGGCTTCAGTATTGGTGAGATCTGCCTACCAGAAGCTGCCATGTGCCTTCAGCCGGAGCCAGGTGTCCTTGATTTCCTCTGCCCCTCTGGCCCACAGTAGCCAACCGTCTTGCTGATCATTCATTTCTTTTACTCTGTCTCTCTGCTTGTCTGGATTCCTAACCAGGAATCTATCTTTGCCTGGCTTACAGATCCCCTTTAGTGCCCAGAAACTCTCTGCACACCTTAGATTTGATGCCTGCATGACCTGGAAGCTTCACTCCTGCCCCATCTCCTGGGGCTCTGACCTTAAGTCCTGGTACTTGCCTCTTCAAAATTTCCATCCCCTTTTCAGTACCTTGACTACTAAAATTTTCTCTTTAGCCTTATTTTTGGAGGCAGCTGATGGTACTGTGGTTAGAGCACTGGGACTCAAGTCAGGAAGACCTGAGATCAAATATGGTCTCATATGCTAGCTATGTGATCCAGGGCAGGTCACTTAACCTTAGCCTCCTCATCTGTAAAATGGGAATAATAATAGAACTTATTTCTCAAATTTGTGAGGATCAAATGAGATAATAGCTAAGAAGTGTCTGATGTGTAATAAAAAACTATAGAAATATTAGATATTATTATTTGCCCTTTCTTCAAACTATTCTCCTCTTTCTAGTACCTTGATTCTCTGCCTTGACAACTACCTCTTGCCTTAATAGTCTATTCTTGGAGGCAGTTGGTAGCACAGTGGATAGAGGACTGGGCTTAGAGTCAGGAAAACCTGAGTTCAAATCTAACCCTGCTATCATGAAAATATTTCACATCATGTAAAACCCAGTGGAAGTGCTCATTGGCTCTGGGAGGAGGAGGGAGAAGGGGAAGGAAAGAACATGAATCATAGAACCATGGAAAAATATTCTAATTAAATAAAACAATTTTTTAAACCCTTACCTTCCATTTTGGAATCAATACTGCATTTTGGTTCCAAAGCAGAAGAGTGGTAAGGGCTAGGCA
>NC_058133.1:39088117-39129074 GCF_016433145.1 Gracilinanus agilis | reverse complement strand
TATTGACTTCAGAAAGTCATCGACTTTTGGGACTCAGCAGAAAGCTACTTCTAAAGGTCAGCTCTGGGAAGGAAGAAAAGGACTTCCAGAGAAGCTGAGATATAGTCCTTTGCCACACATGTTCTCTGCATTTGGTCCTCTCTCCCATTATGTTTGAGCCCAGCCTCCTCAGGGACATAATTTGTGGGAGAGTATATCCCATCTTTTTTGTGGAAAAGATTTGAACCAACTTCTTACTATAGCACTATAGTAAAATACCTTTCCTAAAAACTAATTAAGGAGGCAGCTAGGTGGCTCAGTGGATTGAGAACCAGGACTAGAGATGGGAGGTCCTAGGTTCAAATTTGGCCTCAAATACTTCCTAGCTATGTGACCCTGGTCAAGCCACTTGACCCCCATTGCCTACCCTTACCACTCTTCTGCCTTGGAATCAATACACAGTATTAATACTAAGATGTAAGGTAAAAGTTTAAAAAATGATAATTAAGTCCAGCTAGCTGATCATTAATGCACCAGGCTCTGGAGCAGCAGTGTTAAAAGTATAGCCCTTCAGGGTCACCCTAGAACCCAAAGATCAATCAGTAACCACCCCCCTAGGAACCCACCCTGCAAGTCCAAGTGTGAGTTGAAGGAATGGCCTCAGAGGGATGAAAAAAGTGCATCATCAGCACATAACACAGTCTCTAGCACATGATAGGAGCTTTATAAATGCTACTCATCAATTGACTGACAAATAGTCTTAGAATGATTTAATCACAGTGCACATTCCTGTAACAGTGCGTGCTCCTGTAACAACACCTGAAAAAAAAATTGACTTTATGGCTCCTGCAGAAAGAGCCATATCTGGCCCTCAAAAGAGCCAGATATGGCTTGAGAGCCATATGTTGCTGACCCCTGCTATATCCTATTATAAGCATTGGAAATAATAGTCCATAAAAAGTGGACACCATTTTTGGAACACATTAAATTCCTGAATTTTTATTTGGCTATTGCCTTTTACTTTTCTAATAGAATATTTTATTTTTTCCCATTTTTAAATTTCCTATACTTAAAATATAATTTTTATTCTTATACTTAAAATTTTTTATACTTATAAAAATACTTAAAATTTTTTATACATATAAAAAATACTTAAAAAATAAAATTCTTATACTTAAAATATAAATTATAAAATAAAATATAATTAATATTAATTTTTGATTCTGCAGTAATATGTTTAAAATATATTTGCTATAATATTAATGCATATCCAAAAAACCCTAGACTATGGAAACCTGTCATTTATTATAAGATTATGATTAATGATTATGTCTGATTCCAGAAGAAGAAAACAACAAAGCCACCATACAGTGCAAAAAGCACAAGGTCATATAGACTAACTAACTTGGGATTGATGAGAAACTGCACAGTGCCATGGAGCACAAGGTCAAAAAAGTAGGATTGTTGAACATTTATGCCAATACTAAAGGACTTGAACTTAGTGTAAAACTCAAAGTTGCGACGCTTAACATATGTTAAGTCATAGGACTCTTTGTACTACACTACCAGTCGAGTACTAAAAGTTGGCCATTATTATTCTGGCTCTCCTATCCCTGAGAATGAAGTGAAATCAGACCAGGGAATGACATTTCCCTTTTACATAAAAATCTAGTCCTTTTTCTCTTATGATATGGCAACTTGCTGTAGTCTTGGCTGCCAATGGGTAAATGCAATATTACTGCATTTTGTTTTACAGATTTATGGTACAGAATTTACTTTAATTGGACCCTAATACAAGACCTGTTGTGAATTTATTCTTGTTTACTTAAAATTTTTACATACATAGATTTTTGATATTTTGATTCTTATTTTGAATTTTTATCTCTCCCAAAATTTAATTTTCTTATGTTTTTGGTTTTTCTTTTGATAACTGACTCATACACCCCACAACTCATCAATGTATTCTGAGCTGATCTGGGTGTTTCCCTTTTAAACATCATCTTCAGGGGGGATTGTATTTTTATAAAATCCAAGATTTAAAATTTTGTTTGAGAAAATTCTCAGGAAAAGAAGTTTGCTATCGCTTTAAAACCAGAAAATGGACTATTTGCCTGCAGAAACCTACGCTGAATCAAGATGATCCAGAAAAGATGCCTGCATAAATCTACACTGAATCAAAACAATCTAAAATGAACTTTGGGGTGCAACTAATTGAACTTGAGGGGATTGGAATCAATTACTTAAATTGTAAACTCTTATGCCAAAGGGGATTGCCCCCTAATTGGCTTTTTGTCAATGAGCCTAGCAAAACATTGGTTTTGCTCTCTCTCTTTCTATCTCTTCTACTTACCTCTTATCTCTAACTATTGTAGTTAGAACTTTAGGGGTACAAGATGATTTTGTCAAATGATCATTTGGGGAGACCAGTCCCCCAAATGATCACAGGGGGGATTGTGATAATTTGATTAAGTCTACACTACCCATCTTTAGATTTAATCACAAAAGGTGAGAACACCTTCCAATTCTGGGAGGTCCTAACCTACGTGTGCTAGAGTGAATAACAAATCAGAATCAAAGCTCCGCCCCCCTACACTTTCTATAAGAAAGCATCTATTGTGATTGGTCACTCAGGCTAAGGGAAGGCGCTGGAAGTGACATATATGTGACCCCTTCCAAAGAGGAAGGGGAGTGAGGCTGTGACTGATGTGGTGAAGGAGACCTGAGGGAGCTTCACTGGTTCGTGACCCAGATTTAAAGACTGAATCTTCCTGAACTTCTATTGGGAAACTTCCTTTTATAGACTCTGTGAGTGGAATTTGCTCCATTCACCTCCGGGCCTCAGGCCCTTTAACCCTCGGGTGAGGGTTAAGATATACCTTGACTAATCAGTGAGATAGACTCTTAATGTCTTTCTCTCTCTCTTCTCTCATGTAAATAAATTTACATTAAAGTCAATTTTGATTTGAGATTATTCTTAATTGAGGATTGATAATAGTTCAATCCTCTGGAGACCACCTTTAATATATTGAACCCGTAAAACCCCTTTTTCTCCCTTACAGTTCAGGTGAGAGAGGACTAGACTTGGAGTTAGGAAAGGCTGGGTTAAAATTCTGCCCATGACACTTACTATCTGTGTGACCATGAGCTTGGCTCAGTCTATCAATGAATATTTATTAAGGATCTACTATGTGCCAGGAAAAGTGCTGAACATTAAGGATATAAAAATAGGCAAAAGATAGTCCCTGCCCTCAAGGAGCTCACGAATCTAATGGGAGAGACAACATGAAAACAATTATATACAGGCTTAATAGGAAATAATCACTAGAGGATTGGGATAGTTGTTATTAATAACAACATTTTCCAAATGAGGAAAATAGAGTTTAAATGACTTTTCTAAGATTGTACAGCTTGGTGGCTGGAGCAACAGTTGAACTCAGATCTTTCTGATTCCACTCTATCCACTATGATGCCTTATTGTTTTTCATTTAAAAAATCTCCAAGAGGGACCCTACCATATCCCATGGTATCCCATTCCTCTTTTAGATATCTCTAATGGTTTAGGAAGTTTTCTTTTATATTAAGCCTAAATCTGCCTATTTGCAATTTCCACCCATTAAAAGTTCTGTCCTCTGGGGTGAAATCAAACATGGCACTTTCGCGTAATAGCTTTTCAAATACTTGAAGACAGCTAGGACATACCCACTAAGTCTCTTCTCCAGACTGCACATTACTGTCTTTTTTTTTAAACCCTTACCTTGTGTATTGGCTCCTTGGTGGAAGAGTCGTAAGGGTGGGCAATGGGGGTCAAGTAACTTGCCCAGGGTCACACAGCTGGGAAGTGTCTGAGGCCAGATTTGAACCTAGGACCTCCCATATCTAGGCCTGTCTCTCAATCTACTGAGCGACCCAGCTGCCCTCTTCCACATTACTGTCTTAATATATTCATGGTGTGAAGTCAAGAGCCCTTATCACTCCTGTTGCCCTCCTCTGGGCACAAACCAACTCATTCATATACTTCCTACACTACAGTATCCTAGGCTGACCAAAACACCGGTGTAGACTTCAGCAGACCTATCACTTCCCTAGTTCTGACATCACCTCTTAAAACACAGCCTAATCCTAAGATCACGTTCATTTTCTTTGATGCTACATCATATTTTATTGATATCAAGTATGTAATCCATTAACTCCTTATCCAATTTTTTTTAGGCAATTGTTCTGCTTACTAGCCATGTCTCATATGTCAAATATATTCCATAAGCATAGCAAAAACTCATCTTTATTTATCACTTTATATAAAGTGGCATATAGTTCATTATTTCCATTTGACCTTTGTCTCAACTAAAATGCCATCTTTTACAGGAAACTTTTCTGAATCCCTTAATTTGAATGCCTTCCCTCTGGTGATTATTTCCTATTTAACTTGTATATAGTTTGCTTTGTATATATTTGTTTACATGTTGTCTCTCCCTTTAGATTGTAGATTTCTTGAGAGCAAGGACTATCCTCAGCACTTAGCACAAGCACAGAGAAGGCTTTTTTGTCGTTCTTCAGTCATTTTTTTCAGTCATGTCTGACTCCTCCATGACTCCATTTTGGGTTTTCTTGGCAAAGAAACTGAAATGGTTTGCTGTTTCCTTCTCCAGCTCATTTTACAGATGAGAACAATGAGGCAAACAGGATTAAGTGACTTTTCTGGGGTCATACAGCTAGTAAATGTCTGATTTGATTTGAACCCACGAAGATGAGTTTTCCTGATTCCAAACCCAGTGCTCTATCCACTGAGCCACCTCACTGCCCGAGTATCTACTTATAGGTATTGACTGACTGATTTAACCATGCTAACTGAGACTCAGAAGGGTTAAAGCTTTTTGCCAAGGTCACACAGTCATTCTGCAGCTAATTTGAGACTCAAACCCAGGTTTCCTGTCTCCATGTCCAAGGTTCTTTTCACTGCTTAATCCTCTTTCTCAAATATGTTAACGCTGTAAATATAAAAGCAAAGTGTGCATATTTTTCTGGATACAGAGGCATGTTGGTATCTACTCTCAGGATGCTGTAGTTTCTGACCCAGGCTCACTTAAAAAGAATAGAGAGGGGGAAGCTGAGTAGCTCAGTGGATTGAGAGTCAGGCCTAGAGATGGGAGGTCCTAGGTTCAAATCCGGCCTCAGACACTTCCCAGCTGTGTGACCCTGGGCAAGTCACTTGACCCCCATTGCCTAGTCCTTACCACTCTTCTGCCTTGGGGCCAATACACATTATTGACTTCAAGATGGAAGGTAAGGGTTTAAAAAAATAAAAATAAAAAAGACTAGGGAAAGCTGCAGAAGGCATTGTCAAGGAAGAAGTAGATATTTTCCTTGCCACAGAGAATCCATTACCACCAACCTCTTATTGTATGCTGTGCCTGTGACCTCCCAGAGCTTCCAGTATAGCTTTACCTACTCTATAGGCCATCAACGTCTCCACACCCAGGGATAGGGTGCCTACATTTTAAGCACCTTTAGTGAAAGGAACTCAAGAAACACAAAGCATTCTTTCCTCATTTTTCCTATTTTTCAAGCTTTATTTTTTCTCTCTCTTCCTTCCTCCTTCCCTTCCCTCCCTTTTTTTAACTTCCTCTTTTAAAAAATTTTTTTTTATAAAAAGTTCCCTTTTTGAGAAACCTCAATAAAAGAAAAAAGCAGAAGGAATCAAGGCATGGCAGAGGCAGAAGGGACAAACTGCCTTGTGTGCCTGATGTAAAATGCTTCTAGCAACTGATTCACCCCCTCTCACTCCATTTGCTCTCAGCAGATCCCTCTTCCTCTGTCCTCTAGAAATACTCAGTTAAAAGGATTAAGAGAATTCGATTTCATTTGGATTTAGCTGATTTTTTTTCTCTTAAGCTGGGGTTAGCCTAATGTACCAGCTGATCAGTGCTCAGCTTCCAATTACATAGTTCCAAAAGTGATGGCCCCAAAGCATTTATTTACATGTGTGTTGGCTATGGGAGGGGAGGGAAGAGGAAAGGGAAAGTAAAAACATGAATCATGGAACCATGGGAAATTTTTCTAAAATAATAAAATATTTAAATCTTAAAAAAAAAAAAGCATTTATTTACAAACCTACAGGCATTTATGGAAGGAGGCAGAGGATCAGATAGAAAGCACTGACCCTTTCTAGTCATTGCCATTAGATGGAACATATCCCGTTCTATCCAGGGGCCCAGAGTTTCCCACCATGAGGCAAGCCTTGGATTTCCCCAGTCATTGGTCCATGGAAACCCACAAGGCAATATTGGTTTATCGCTTCCCACAGGGGAGAGGTTTTTCTACCCCAAAGAAGGGCTAGACAGAACCATGCTGGCAATGATCTCGAGGCTTCTCCTAGGATGGGTTTCAACTCATGGCGTTTTAGTTGAGACGAAGATCAAGTGGAAATAGTGAACTTTATGTAAAGGGATTTATGGGGATGCAGTATCTCTGGGAAGGGACTACTAGGGCTGAGGAGAAATGATCCATGCCTTCCATCCTGGAGATTATAGCTCGGGCCTTTTGAGCCAATCCATGAGCTACCACTCTTTAGCATCTGGGAATAAAAACCTTCTCTACTGACATGGACATAGCTATAATGGTTTTAGCCCATATATCCTCTCCTCTAATACTACAACCTGGAATAGGAAAGCTTACACAGCTTAACTATTATGTCCCTGATTATCTGGTCATCTGACAGGCCTCTTCCTTTTGCATTTGGCCCAGCCTGAAATGTGTACCAATCAGCCAAAGTTTGGAGATGAGTAGGGTCCTATTACTTTTTTCCAGGGGTAAGGGAAGCAACTTTTGTTTTAAATGCCCATCTTATAATACACGTATAACCCAGTGGAATTGCTTGTCAGCTCTGGGGGGTGGGGGGGGAGGAAAGAACATGAATCATGGAAACAGATTTAAATAAAAATTAAAATAAAATAAAATACCCATCTCAGACCCAGTTTAGCCGAGGCAGAGGCTGAAAGTCTGGGTACCAGAGTTCTAATCCTAGGTCTTCCATTAATTAGTCATGTAGCCTTCGGCAAGCACCTTCATCCCCACCCCAAACCTCAGTTTTGTATAAGTGGAAATTTTGTACCTTTGAACTATGTTCCCCAGAATTCCTATAGTATTTCCCAAAATTCCTTTTAATCTCTCCACAACATTGCGTGGTCACATTTTGTATATAGTTGGCTGTAATTCTGCCTCTCTCTTTTTTTCCCCCCACATGCATGGCTGGGGAGGCTGGTTTTACTCAGGCTTGTTTATTTTACTTAGAGTTATTAGTAATAAATCTTATTAAATATAATACTTGGAGATATTGTATGTTAGTTTTAAATCTCACAATTTCCTTTTCTGTAAAACAAAAAGATTGGGCTAAATGATGTCTAGCCCAACCATAAAATGTCTTCTAGTTCCAACATCCATTGATAATTCAAAATCCACACATTTAAAGTAAAATCCAACAATAACAGATCCTTTTTCTCTAGATTCAATTGCCTATACTAGATGCAGAGGAACTCCTTGAGTGAATTTTTAAAGCAAGTTTCCCCACACGGCCATTGTTCAGTTTTTAGATACACTAACAATAACTACAAATGATCTGAAACCCATTCATAATTCTGGTACTAAGGGAAAGGACTCAAACTCATACTATAATCTTCTTTTATATTATTAGACTTTTATTATATGTAGATATGTTTCACACATTGTACATACATTGTAGAAATGAGACCTCTGAAATATTTATGGGTACGTTAAAATATTGTCCAGAGAGAATTTCTCCTCCCTTTTTCCACCAATGTCAATAGCTGATTGGGTTATTAATCAGCATGAGAACCAGCCAGAGACGGTGTCCCATGATTGTTATGTTATTAATTGGGTGACCTGATTTTTGACCGACTGGAGAAACAGAAATCCTGTAGAATACTGGCTGGATACTCTCTCCTTCTCATACTGCCCTCTGCTGTATACAAATATCAGCAGCTCCAGCAATTAGTCCAGCAAAGGAGATCAATGGCATCCAGGGTTCCTTAAGTGAGATCACTGCCTCCTCTCCCACTCTGTTTACAACCCTGACACTATGGGACAACTTCCAATAGAGTAGGTTCATCTGTTTTCATTATTGAGGGCATGGAGTTGAAAAATAGATGAAATAGATGAAAATTTTAAATTCAAGGCACTATTTCTGTCGCTTGATTTTTCTTTTTAGACATGACTATTTCAGAGGTCACAGGACCCCCAAAAGTGAAATCAACACTGTGGAAGAGGGGATACATGACCCAGGGGAGCAACAGTCAAAAATCTCAGGAAAAGGAGTCCCACAGCAAGAGCTCCCTCCCCTGGAGACCCCAGCAGCTCAGCCGTTACCTCCAGCCACAGAAGTATTATTGCTGCTGCCTTATAGAAAGTAGGTATTTTAAGCCAGGATTCTTGATTACATTTGGGCATCTGCATAGAAGGCAAGACCTGGTAGCTTCAATATTATAAAGAAGGGAAAAGACTTTTTTGTACATACATTAATGCATTCTGCTAGCTAATATCTATTTGGGTCTGAGAGGAGGAGAATATTAATAAATGTTTAAATTTAAAAAAAAAGAGAGAATCTAGAAAATGAAGAAAGTAGGGGATGCCATGGATAGGCAAGATAGCATTAACCCTTTCAAAGAGGAATCAGTTATCAATGCCAGGTTTCTTTGGGTTGGGATAGCATGCCCTGTGCTTTTCATTTGACCTCCTGAGAACATTAGGAAGTAGAAAGAGCACTAGATTTAGAATCAGAGGACTTGGGTCCAGATCCATCAACTGGGACTTGCCAGCTGTGTGACCTAGAGCAAGATACTTTTATCTTTCTCTTCTCTAATTTTTTCTTCATCTGTAAAATAAGGGATTTGCACTAGTGGAGTTCTAAAGCCCCCTACAGCTAGCTCTAAGTCATAGGGATCCTGTTCTGGAATACACAACACTTGAGCTCAGAGAAGGGAACATCTGGTATCAATATTCCAAACAAGGGCATCAGCCTCCTTCTCATCTAGAGGCTGCCTTTGGGCAGCAGATATAATCAGAGTGAGCCAAAATTTTGGAGTTGGTGTTTGTTATGGGTTCATCCAGGATGCTGTGTTTGTGGAATTGATTGTCTTGCAAAATAGGAGAATTAGAAAGCCAAATGGAGCTGTGTCTCCAGGTGTTTGCTGTTCCTGTGCTTTTCTGTGTTTTGTGGGTCTCTTGGAAAATCATTTCCTAGCTGCCTATGGTCTTAGGCATAGAGAAAACCAACAAGGTCAATGACAGCTACATATCTGAAGGCCCCTTCTGAGTGCTTCTCTTATCTTTTTTTTTTTTTTTTTTTTTTTTTTTTTGTTTTGTTTTGTTTTGTTTTTTAAACCCTTGTACTTCGGTATATTGTCTCATAGGTGGATGATTGGTAAGGGTGGGCAATGGGGGTCTAGTGACTTGCCCAGGGTCACACAGCTGGGAAGTGGCTGAGGCCGGGTTTGAACCTAGGACCTCCCGTCTCTAGGCCTGACTCTCACTCCACTGAGCTACCCAGCTGCCCCTTCTCTTATCTTTTTAAAAAGCCCTAACATTCCATCTTAGAATCAATACTGTCTATTGGTTCCAAGGCAAAAGAGGGATATGGTCTAGGCAATGGGTTTCCTAGCCTTTTCAGTGAATCTGTCATGGATTATAGTACTATTTTTTTTTAAATCAGAGTTAGTGAGACTGACGTTAGGAATGATTAAAACATGTCGTGGGGGTGGGGATGGGGGGGCAGCTGGGTAGCTCAGTGGATTGAGAGCCAGGCCTAGAGACAGGAGGTCCTAGGTTCAAATCCAGCCTCAGACACTTCCCAGCTGTGTGACCCTGGGCAAGTCACTTGACCCCCATTGCCTACCCTTACCACTCTTCTGCCTTGGAGCCAATACACAGTATTGACTTCAAGATGGAAGGTAAGGGTTTAAAAAAAAAACCAACATGTCAGAGGATAGATAACATTGAATTTCAAGTTCCTTCCTTAAGAAAACATTCCCAATATTTTATTTATAAGGAAATGCAGAGCATAATGTTAATAACTTTTAATTCTTTTAATACTAGCATTTCCAATGAGCTGTTTCATGGGGTGCCATGGCCAAAAACTCATCACCAAATGGTTATGAATCTCTCTGAACTTAACTAGGCTGGACTTCAGAATGCACACTCGATCTGTTGCCAAGAACAATGAATGGAAGAAAAAAAGGGAAAAATCATATTTTAAAAAATAATCTACTTTTTTCTCGTTCAAGGACAGTAAAGACACCACATTTGGTCCTAGCATCATAGTCCTAGTTGTGCTACTAGAGGAGACAGAAATATCACTAAAGGTAACAGAGATAGAAAAGGCATTCAGATTGAAATATGTATAAAGGAGATCTATGCTGAAGGTGACAAAATTGTGAGGCCATTGAGAAATCAGTTTACAAGGTATTTGAGTGGAAGCTGCTAAATGCATAAAATAACCTTAGATATTACTAATAGTAAAAAGAAAAGATGGCTGAGAGGACAACTATTGATCTATTTGCCTATTTTACTCTTCATAAAACATCAAAGACCTCCATGATAGAGGCCTTAGTAGGAAACAGGGAGGTTTTTGTAAATGATATTTCATAGTGGAACACATCTTTACTGTTATACAACTGAAAAATATTTAGAGAATATGGGATTCTGTTTCACTCACTATATTTTAATTAAGAAAAAACATTCAAATTATTGGATCAAAACCACCTCAAATGTTTTCTTCCGGTAATATCTCCTGTCCATGCATCAAATTCATCTACGATTTCTTGGAAGACATTACAATAGAAACAGTCTTGATTTGCAAACCTCCAGTTATAAAACAGGAGGGGGTATACTCACCAACTGCAATAGAGGAAACCCAGCACACAATCTAAGTTAAAAAGAAATTGTCTGTGCGTAGTGATGTTCTGCCATTGCATCAATTCATGATGGATGACATGGTGTTGGTTACATCAAGCCCTAAAATATGTCAAAGTCTCCTGAAAGAGATTTATAATCACTCAAAAGTAGTTGATCTGATCATTTACACAAGGAAAACCAAGTGGATGAATAATGTCTATTTATCAGAATTTGACATACAATTAGATGGAAAACTTTTCTGTCCACATATGTACCTGTGGCAAGTAGTACAAATAATCAAGGGGTTGGGTCCAATAAACAATAGGGTATAATTATCAGGTTCAATAAACAACAGGAAGAGAATGGACTATATTCTCTCCAGGAAGTTGCCACATACTTTCAAAACCAATATTCAACCAGTATTTTTATATAGATAAAAGACATGGAATTTTAGAGTTTCCAAAGATTGAAAGGCACAGGGAATACCCAATGCAAATCAGTGGGCTCCCAAGATTGAGCTTTCATTGGCCAGTTCCAACTTATGAAGCCAAGGAGCCCTCTTAGCAAATGTAAACCTCAGTCAATCTAGGGTTTCTCAACCTGGGTGATACTTTACCATGCATGTCCTTCTATATGTCTTCTATATGGTATTTGCCCAACATAACAGGGACCTTCCTCTGGGTTTTTTAGCATTGCATGGATACCAATAATACCAGGCTGTACATTACTCTTCAACTTTGTTACATGGCTGGCCAGCTTCCTTTTCCAGCCATACATGTTCCTGATGACATCTTTCACACCACGTTTGTATTTGTGTAAACATACAAGCTATAGTCAGATCACCTGTAAGTTTAATTCTTTTGATATTCTGATGTTCTATGGATCTTAGGCATACAGCAGTAAAAACATTGGTATTAAATGCTTAACTTTTGTGGCAGTTCAGAATCATGAAAAGAGAAGTATGATTTCCCAAATGTAATAAATTCTGCCCTCCTCTTCTCTGAAACTTTCATTTATTATAATACCTTAAAATCCACGAATTGTTTTCTCAACAACAGCCCTCATCATCAGGCTTAATAAATATTATTATGCCAATTTCAGAAAAGGAAAAGATGTGGAGAGGTTTAGTGACTTGCCCATAGTCACAAAACTAGAAAATATTGCAATGGTGATTTGAACCTGGTTCTCTTAAATCAAAATTTAATGCTCTTTCCACTAAGCTTTGCTGCCTTTTGGTAAAGATCATTCTTATTTTATAGAAGCTAACAATGTCCAGATAGAGAAGTTAAGCAATTTCTCTGAAGTCATATAGTTGGCATAACTAGAAAGAAAACAGACACTCTTGATCCCAGGAATTCAATTACATTTATTGAAGTTTTGCTAACATTTCAAAAGGGATGCCAGTAGTAATTTGGATTTTTTTTTCGTGAGGATGTCAGTGACTTGCCTGGCTATAGAGCTAACAAATATTGAGCAATACTTTTCCTTTATTGGCACTCTTTACTTCTAATGAAGACTTCATAGTTCTAGAGAGCCTTTGAAAAAGAATTTTCTGGTTAATTTCTACCCATGAAAAAAAGAACTGCAAATATAGTCATAATTAGAATGTTGGACATCAAGAGTCAAATTTCATCATGCGCTATGGTTAAGTGGCCTCATCCCTGTACATCAGGGCATTCGAATGGATCAATAATTCATGCCTAGGCCCCAGAAGTCACTTTTTGGTGAGGAAACAGAGCTGTTTATTCCATTGCAAACACTAGGAGTTGCCCAAACTACAACATCAAAGGGCTTTGAAGCGGTTGTTTCAGAAGGAAGAGGCCAGAGTTCACTTTTAAGTGGCCTGGATCCCTACCAGTATTCTTTCCTAGAACAGAGCCAGTCCATTCTCTGGTGACATTTTCATAGGCCCCCTTCCTCCTCTAGTATCTATGCAAGTGGTTCTCAGCCCATTACTGACCAGCATGCAAGGGCTCCTTAAGTTATAAAGGCTGCCTTCCTGCTGAAGACAAAGCACGCACAAGCAAGCGACCAAGAAGGGATGCTGTGCTCACTGCACTCTGTGAGCAGGACTGATGGAGCAGTTGTCTGGATGGGCAGGTGTGACTGTCATCCCCGGCTCTGCTGTCCTCAGGTGAAGACTGACCTTTGATTCCTAACTAGGACTACTGTTGGCAAAGCCTGTCAGTTTGGGAGAATTTGCTCTATGGGTGGGATGAAGGGACAATAATTAGCTACTTTACCCGCCCCCCATCCTCCACCTCCAGAGCAAGCAACAGCTACAACAAAAACAAAAGCACCTGCGAGTCAACTTTGTAATTCATAATAGAAAAATAATACCAGAATTAAGACAAATTCAGTAGAAGGAGGGTATTATAGGATCATAGAATCAGAGATCTTTGAATGACAGAGTCCAAACCTGAAGCCTGGTCCTCTACTTCAAAAAAGGGGTGTGCTAGTTTAATATCAGAACTATCCATAGAGAAATAGCACTCTTTTAAATTTAATTTACATTACAAACATTTTCTCCATCACTTTCTAAAGTCTAGATCATCAACAAAACAAGCAATCAAACCCTGACTTATAGCATTTGCCATTTTCCAAGATACAGACTCTCAGACTGAAGATGTAATCATCGGCTCTCAGGAGCCTTGGTGAGCTGGCTCTAGCACACTCTTGGAAGTCCGAAGCCACCACGTTTCTTATTGTTTCTCGCTGCTTCCCAAGATGGGAAAGGTTCTGGGAAGCTCCCTATGAGAAGGAGAAGCCTAGATGCCCCAAGGCCAAGAAGGCTGCTGGAATGAGTAAAAAGCTATGGATAAATGAATGATTAAATGAATGAACAAATGACTGAAAAGACACCTAGAAGGGAACAGCTGTGTCAGGGAAGAGCTTACCTGAAGTGGGACCAACAGAACTGGACAGGGAGGCTGAGGGAGCACACCTTTGGTACTTTTCCCTTTTAATCATGTAATTTTACTAACTTGTTACTAAGCTCGGTACATTTCATAGCTTCAGTAGGAGGGTAAGTGCTGTCAAAAATGCAAATGTGACTAAATTGCACAGTCTTTTAATTCCACCCTTAAATGTTTTCACCCTCAACATCTCAGAGCTGGTTGTCCGTCTCTAGTTATGCTGCTTCTGGTATGATAATCTTCTTTAAAAGAAGAATCCCACTATCTCTGATTGTAGGCATTAAGGACTCTGCTGCTATTCTCCAGTCTCTTGAATCTGAACCTCCAGGGTATCACTAGCTTTTCTCCTGCCTGCTCCATCATAGTTGTTTAATGAGTACAAGTTGTTTAGCTTTTCTGAGACTCAGTTTTCTCTTTTGTAAAATGGAGACAATACTAGTACAATCTATAGCATAGGATTCTTAGGATGAGGAGATTCTTGGCAAAATACAGGATGAGCAAGATGGTCTGCGGGGTCCCTTCTGGCCCTGAGATTTTGTGACTGTTTGTCATCCTTAGATTACCATTGTGCTGTGTGTGATTTTTAAAAACTACCAAACTGGGGGCAGCTGGGTAGCTCAGTGGATTGAGAGCCAGGCCTAGAGACAGGAGGTCCTAGGTTCAAATCTGGCCTCAGACACTTGCCAGCTCTGTGACCCTGGGCAAGTCACTTCATCCCCATGGCCTAGCCCTTACCACTCTTCTGCCTTGGAGCCAATACACAGTATTGATTCTAAGATGGAAGGTGAGGTTTTAAAAAAACAACAACTACCAAACCTATACTTTTACCAGGGTAGGGAATTCCCATAAAGAACCCCCAACTCCTAATGTCCAGATCAGTCACTTCTCTGCAATTTAAAGCCTTAAAGAAAATAAAGGTGACCCCTCTTTCCCCAACCATTCATCAAGGGATTGTTCATGGCCAAGTCTTATTACTCAATCAGCATCTCCAAGTCAGGAGTGGTTTCTGGCCAGATTGGGGTGTCACCAAATCACAGAGTTTTTCTCTTTCTCAACTCCTGCCCTTATATTAGAGGAATTCAAACTACATGATTTCATTCTTTCAAATACTCTAACCTTACAATTCCTCAGTTTACTCTTTTCCCATGACCTATTCCTCCAACCCAGCTTAACTACACAAAAAAATGATCATATACTTGAGCTCAGGGTAGCTAGATGGGGCAGCCAGATGTATAAAGTGCTGGGCCTGAAGTCAGGAAGACTTCTCTTCCTGAATTCAAATCTAGCTTCAGGCATTTACTAGATATGTGACCCTGGGCAAAAAGCTTAACCTTATTTGCCTCTGTTTCTCCATTTGTAGAATGAGCTGGAGAACAAAATGGCAAGTCACTCCAAGATCTTTGCCAAGAAAATTCCAAATGGGATCACAAAGAGTCAGACACAAATGAAATGATTGAACAACAAAAGCTTGTCTTCTTCCATAATGGTATCACTTCCATGTCCATGAATTTTGAAATTCTCTTATATGACCACAATCTAGTATTATTCTACCCCTCCTTCTGCCTTGTAACCCTAAACCCTGCTCTTTGTCCATCCTTCAACTTCTTAAACCTTTCCCAGACCATCACCTTCACAGTAACTGTTGTCCTCAATCTCCTCTTTTCCCCACTTTTGTCCCATTCTACACTGTCTTCTTCTCTTGAGTCTTTTACCTCTGTATGGTATCAACAATCCTGCTCTGCTAAACTGGTCTTGGATCACTCCCACCATCTTCTGTCTTTGTTCCCAAACATATGTAAATCTTATGAAATTGTGAAACTCTACTGACTGGATCCACTACAAACTTATTTCATAGAACCTCAACTTGGCCTGTGGGCCCTTGCTGTTGCAAGGCAATTCTTTCACACCTCTCTAATTAAGTCATAATTCCTCTCATTGAAGTAGCTCTTCTAAATGTTTGCATCCTTCTCAAACCTTCCATGACTCTCCTTCTCCTATCCTCTCAGCTGACAGCTTTATTTATTATTTTAAAAAAAATTTTTGAGGCTATTTGTCAAGAGCTCCCTCTTCTCCCATCCTCTTCATCTCACATCATTTAGCTACCTTCTGCTACTATCTCCTCTATTCCTGTCTTTCATAATGAGGTGGTCCTTCTCTTGCCCCTGCAAACTCCTATATGTACAAATGATCCCATTATATTCCATCCTTTCTAAAAGGTGCCCCCATCCTCTTCAGGCTTCTTTTGATTATTGGATATTTCTCTACTGCCTGTAAACATGTCTGTGTCTCCCCACCCCCCAAAAAAAGCCCTCACTTTCCCATCCATCCCCAACTAGCTATTGTCCCATCACTCTCCTCCCTTTTGTAGCTAAACTCCTTGAGAAGGTAATTTACTGCTTCCTTTCCTCTCACCCTCTTAACTCTTGACTCTAGCTTCTGACCTCATCATTCAATTGGAAGTATTCCCTCCAAAGTCACTAACGATATCTTAATTGTCAAATCCAATCTTTTCTCAATCCTCATCCCTCATTATCTCTCTGCAGCTTTTGACATTTCCAATCACCAGCTTCTCCTGGATACTCTCTCTCCTCTACATTTTTGGGGTGCTATTCTCTCCTGATTCTTCTCTTAATTACCTAATCATTCTCTCTAAGTTTACTGGATTTTCATCTAGGTCATGCCCACTAATCATGAGTATCCCACAAGACTCTGTCCAGGGATCTCTTCTTCTCCCTCTATATTATTTCACTTAGCAGTCTCATTGACCTCAGCAGATTCAATTATCATCTGTATGCTGATGATTCTCAAATCCATCCCTAATCTCTCCTCTGACTTCCAGTCTTGCATCTCCAATTGCCTACTGTACGTCTTGAACTGGATGTCACTTAGCTATCTTAAAAATACACACACACACACACACACACACACACACACACACCCCTATGTTCTGTCTTAGGATCAATACTAAGTATCAGTTCCAAGGCCAAAGAGTTTGGTAAGGGCTAGGCAATTGGGGTTAAATGACTTGCCCAAGATCACATACCTAGAAAGTGTCTGAGATTAGATTTGAACCCAGAACCGCCAATCTCTAGACCAGACTCTCTATCTTCACATAACTATGCAAATTTAACATGTCCCAAACTGAACTCATTATTTTCTCTCCCTATCCCACCTCATTTTCAACCAAACCCTCCCATCTTCCTAACTTTTCTGTTATTGATAAGGGTGCCGCCAACTTCCCAGCTACTCGGGCTTGTCACCCAAGTGTCATTTTCAATTTTTCATTCTCTTTCACATACAACCCATCTTACACCATTTAGATACTGTCTGCTACTATTTCCACTACTCCTGTCTGTCATAATGAAGTGGCCCTTTTCCATATTCAATCTTTTGTCAAGGCTTGTCTTTTCTACCTTTGTAGCATTTCACCCACATGCTTCCTTCTTTCCTCTCCCACTGCCTCTAGCCTGATGCAGATTCTAATCACCTAAGACTGGACTAGTCTAATAGCATTCTCATTGGCGCCCCCTGCCTCACGTCTCTCCCTCCACTACAATCCATCCTCCACTCAAGTTGTCAAAAAGATCTTCCAAAGGGGAAGCTTTGATCATGTCACCCTCCTCCTTAATAAACCCCAGTGTCTCCCTATTACCTCCACGATCAACTATAAAGCCTTCTGCTTGGTCCTTAAAGCCTTTTATCACCTACCCACTTCCTCACCTTACTAGTCTTTTTACACCTTCCATGCTCCCTATGCCATGCCCCATTCACTGCCATATGTTCTTTAATCCAGCGACACTGGTTTCCTTTCTGCTCCTTGAATAAGACATTCCATCTCTGGACACCAGTCATTTTTAAGGACTGTTGCCCATGATCCTCATCTCTCACTCCTGGCTTCCTTCAACTCCCATCTAAAATCCTGTCTTCTCAAGAAGTCTTTCCTCATCTCCCATAATCCTAGTGCCTTCCTTCTGCTGGTCATTCCCAATTTATCCTGTCTGTAGCTTGTTTGTATACAGTTTTTTTCATGTTGTCTCCTTCACTAACCTGGGAGATCCTTGAGAGCAGAGATTGTTTTTTGCCTTTCTTTATCATTCTAACATTTTGCTTACCATGCATTTAATGCTACTCAGCAGAATGAATGATTGATAGGATGGATCATTGGGGAACCCTCAAGTGGTATGGAAAGATCTCTAATATGAAAAGGAATGAGCTATTATGCCAGAGCACCCCAGGGTCAAAAGTCACGACACTGCCGCTCAGTGTGTTGGACCTACCCCTCAAAATAGTCACTCATCTGTTGAGTACATGACTTCAGTGTGAGATTTGAAAGCACAGCCTTCAGGGAATATAAATGTCTGCAGAATGAAGCAAACACTGGAGAAGCTTTAGTTCTGTTGGGTGGGAAAAGTTGATTGGTTTGAAATCCAATTATGGAATAGCCTTGCAGAGTACATTGAATTTTGAAATTTTTAAAAGAATTTGTTCCAAGGGAACCAAAAGTTGTTAAGATGTTTTTAAGTAACCATGAGGAAGAATTGGAAAAGGCAACGAGTGCCAGACAGAGGATCTCCTAGTACCTCATTAAGCCCATGCAGCTGCTATCATTAAATTGGGAATGAAATTAAATTCTCAAAGAGTAGTTGAGAAAATATGAAGCAATTATTCAATTCAGTCAAATCCAATAAACATTTATTAATCACCTACTACATACCAGGCATTATCCTTGCTACTACACATAAGGACTGGATCTGCAATTTCAAAGATAAATGGAACAACAGATGGGAAGGGGATAAGGTATAGTCAGCAAACATACCTAGGAGTCATGTCTACCTGGGTTTCAAACCTAGCTATATGACCATGGATGAGTCCTTTTAACTTTTCTAAACCTCATTTTCCTTATCTGTAAAATTATATTATTAGTTGCCCTGGCAACCTTATAGGTTTGGTATGAGGGGAGTGTTCAGCAAACCCTAATGTTCTATAGAATGTGAAGTATGATATTAAGCTAGCAGTAGTGTGAGATTGGAAAGCACAGCCTCCAGGGAATATAAATGTCTGCAGAATGAAGCAAACACTGGAGAAGCTTTAGTTCTGTTGGGTGGGAAAAGTTAGCCAGACATATTAAAAATATTAAATAATAAAAATATTAAAAATAGGCATAATGGTAAATTGTGTCCTTGATAGTTCATATCTTATAAAGTCTTCTCTGCTTCTAGGACCTGACCTAAATTCTTATGTCTAATTGCATAGGAGGTAGAATCGACTCAAACAAGGAAGTTCTAGATCAGAATGGGAGTGTTTCTTACTTGAAAAAATTAGTTTTCTCTAGGAATGAAGACTTGAACAATGTACATCTGTTCTCCCGTCTATGAACAAAACTCCAGACAAACTTCTAAACTTCTCCCCTTGATTCTCAAACTTCCCCAATACCTACCAAAGGAAAGATTCTTCTTTCCAGGTGCTTTTCTTGAGGACCAAGGGCAAGTCAAGTGAGGAGAACAATGCACTGACCCCTAAAAGATGGGGTTCAGGACCAGACCAGCTCAGGGTTCTTCCTAGAGAAAAATGGGCAGTTTATGCATAGGACAACCTGGAGGTCCAGCTTCCCTCTAAATTGGACCTGATTAGACGTGATATTTTTATTCCTGTGTGCACTCCTAGAACTTGGGGATAATTTTCAAAAAATGTTCAATAACTTATCAAAACTTGCACTTGATTTAAGGGGAATTGGATCTATTCTTTCATTAACATAGAGTACTTTCCTTTACCAATAAGCAACAAAACCTTCTTTACTACATCACCACTTAGGAACCCAGATAATTCTCTAAGACTCTAAGTGATTTATCAAATTGGAGGTCATATATGTAGCTGGTATGATTCAGATTTGAACACAAGCTTTTCATTCCAGATCATGCCATTCATTACCTCTCACAGAGAGGATTTAGTATCTAGTTGTTTGTAGCCCTCCTTTCAGAATATTTCTAACATAACAAAATGCAACACCCATTCCTACTAAAAACACTGGAAAATATAGGAATAGAAGGGTCTTTCCTCAAAATAATAAACAATATTTATTTAAAACAATCAAGAAGTATCATCTGCAATAGGAATAAGTTAGGATAATAATTCCTAATAAGATCAGAGTGAAGCAAGGATGCCCATTATCGCTTCTATTATTTAACATTGTACTAGAAACGCTAGCTGTAGCAATTAGAGAAGAAAAAGAAATCGAAGGGATTAAAGTAGGCAGTAAGGAAAATAAACTATCACTCTTTGCAGATGATGGCATACCTAGAGATGGTATACCTAGAGAACCTGAGAAAATCAACTGAAAAGCTAGTGGAAATAGTTAATAATTTATCAAAGCTGCAAGATACAAAATAAATCTACATAAATCATCAGCATTTTTATTTATTTCTAATGAAAATCAGCAGCAAGAGTTAGAGAAACTCCATTTAAAATCACTCTAAGTAATATAAAATATTTGGTAATCTATCTGCCAGAATGTCTCTAACAAAAAATTGTTTTCATCTATGAAGAGGTAAAAGAAAGACATCAGAATCTCTCTATTTCTGTTCTCTGTCTGTCTCTTTTGGTCTTTGTCTGTCTGCTCCTTCCTCCATCAAATTGTATTTTAAATTTGAGACTTAAGTTCAATAAACCCAAAGATCCTAGCTTTTGGGACAAGAACTCAGTATTTGACAAAAACTTCTGGGAAAATTGTAAAACAGTATGAGAGAGTTTAGGTTTAGATCAACATGTCACACTCTATACCGAGATAAATTCAGAATAGGTAAATGACTTAAATATAAAGAGGGAAATTATAAGTGAATTAGGTGAACATAGAAAAATATACTTGTCAGATCTATGGGAAAAGAAAGAATTTGAGACCAAGCAAGAGATAGAAAGTATCACAAAATGTAAAAAAAAATAATTTTGATTACATTAAATTAAAAAAATTGTATAAACAAAACCAATGCAACCAAAATTAGAAGGGAAGCAACAAATTGCGGGGGGGAGGGGGAACTTTATAACAAAAATCTCTGACAAAGGTCTATTTCTTAAATTTATAAGGAGCTAAGTAAATTTTACAAAAAAAAAAAAAGCAATCCATTCCCTAAGGGACATGAATAGGCAGCTTTCAGATAAAGAAATCAAAACTATCAATAAGCACACAAAAAGTGTTCTAAATATCTCATAATTGGAGAAATGCAAATCAAAACAACATTGAGGTACCACCTCCCACCTGGCAGATTGGTCAATATGGCAGCAAAGGAAAGTGATAAATGTTGAAAGAGATGTGGCAAAATTGGGACACACAAATACCCTGTTGATGGAGTTGTTAATTGGTCCAACTATTCTGGAAGGCAATTTGGAATTAGGCTCAAAGGGCTTTAAAAGACTGCCTGCCTTTTGATCCAGCCATAACACCGCTGGGTTTGTACCCCAAAGAGATAATAAGGAAAAATACTTGTACAAAAATATTTATAGCTGTGCTTTTTATAGTGGCAAAAAATTGGAAAATGAGGGGGTGTCCCTCGATTGGGGAATGGCTAAACAAATTGTGGTAACTGATGGTGATGAAATATTATTGTGCTAAAAGGAATGATGAACTGGAGGAATTCCATGTGAACTGTAACAATCTCCAGGAACTGATGCAGAGTGAAAGGAGCAGAACCAGGAGAACATTGTACACAGACACTGATACACCGTGGCACAATGGAACGTAATGGACTTCTCTACTAGCAGCAATGCAATGATCCAGGACAATCCAGAAGAACTTATGAGAAAGATGCTATCCACATCCAGAGAAAGAACTGTGGAAGCAGAAACACAGAAGAAAAACATATGATCAATCACATGGTTCAATGGGTACATAATTAGGGATTAGGGATGTTGACTTTAAAAGATCACTCTACTGCACATATGAATAACATGGAAATAGGTTTTGAACACTGATACATGAATAGCCTAGTGGAATTGTTTGTCAACTGTGGGAGGGGGAAGGGAAGAGAGGAGGGAAAGAATATGAATCATGGAACCATGGAAAAAATATTCTAAATAAATAAATAAATGAAGATGTTTTAAAGAGACTTAAATATTCATGCCCTTTGATCTAGAGATCTTGCTGCTGGGTGTACCCCCAAGGAAGATAAACAAAGTAAGGAAGATCCTATATACACCAAAACATTTATAGGAGGAGGGAGAGAGAGAGAGAGAGAGAGAGAGAGAGAGAGAGAGAGAGAGAGAGAGAGAGAGAGAGGTTTCAAAGCCCTAGAAATGAAGTCATTGCCCAGCAATTGGGAGATAGCTAAACAAATTGTGGTACATGAATGTAATTGCAGCTGAGTGCCTTGCATTTTATAAAGAGTAGCCTTGGACCAGAAGGAGAGTTGAGAATTGGCCCTCTTTCCTATCACTGAAGAACTAGGAGGCAATGATTGTGGGAAATTGCATATCATGGCAGATGCCACAGTCCACATACCGGTTGATTTGGCTAAGCTGCTTTATTCCTTCTTTTCTCTAAATCTTCTTGAAAACATAGAACTCTAGGGGGAGAAGAGAAGAGATGAATATAATTGGAGATTAATATAATGGAAAGAAAAAAGGCAGCAATTTTAATTTTTTAATTTAAAGCTTTCATTTCTGACCTTGTAACAACTCTAAGACAGGGAGCAAGGGCTAGGCAAGTGGAGTTAAGTGACTTGCACAGGGCCACATAACAAGGAAGTGTCTAAGGTTAGATTTGAATCCAACCTGGTGCTCTATTCACTGTGCCACTCATCAATTTTTTTAAGTTGCCATTTTCAGAATCACAGATAAAACTGAAGGAAAAATAAATAAATAAATAAACAAACAAACAAACAAATAAATAAATAAAAGGATCAAAATGAAATGTGGAATTGATTAGTCATTTTGTCAGCGTGGAGCACACCTGAGAACCTTTTCACCTTCAGTAGAGACCCCTAACATCCCTAGAGGTGGCAGGCATCCGTCTCCAGGGACCTTTGATGCTAATTAGTTCTGCTTCCAGGGTTTTCTGGTACTCTAATGATCTCGCCCTTTCTGAGAGGACAAACAAATCGTATTCCACAAGGTGGCGATGTTCTCTCTCTAACGGTAGAGCCCTGCTCAGATGCTGAAACCCCAGCCTGGGATTGAACAAGAATAACGCATCAAAAGAGAGCGAACAGATACCCAACTGATGGAATGTGTCAACAACTATATTAATAAAGAGCTTTAATATTTTCGGAGTGGTTTGCACAATCATCCCTCTCGAGTCTCGAGATATTCCGTTCAATTCATAAGCATTTATTAAGAGTTGAATATGTGACAGGCATTGTGCCAAGCTCTAAGGATACAAATAAGAAGGAAGACGTTCCCTGCCCTCAAGACGCTTACAATCTAACTGATTAGGGACGAGAGAAAAAGGGAAGCTGAAAAGGGGAGAGAAAGGGAACCGGAAATAACTTGGGGAGGTTTTCAAGGAATCTAAACCAAGCAGAGCCACTGATGGAAAACAGAGCTACCTAGAAAGTACTGAAAGAAATCCCGCTACAGGAAAGCTCCAGAAAATGCTTATTGCTCTGACCTCCAGCCCTCTGATCAGAAGAGAGAGGCAGCTGAGCGAGCTGAAAAGGCGTTGGATATCAAAGCTGAATCCATCTGCATGGTATGGAGATTTCAAAAGATCATACTATCCCAGAAGAGCCATGATATTCACAGAGTCTAAACGAAATGAAGCCATTGATGGAAAATGGAGAAATGGGCACCAGAGGTATTATTATTTCTTTATTTAACATAGGAAGAAACTAGGACTCAGAAATTTTTCTTTTCCGTCATGGTCACAATAGCTCGTGAGCATCAATTTCAGGATTTAAATCCAAGACTTTCTGACTCCAAGTCTAGTGCTTTGGCAGCTACTCCAAAGAACAGCATTCATAGTCAAAAGTCTTGAACCCATTCATTTTCATCATAGTTTCAGAATTCCATTTGAGTCATTTACCACCCATCAACCAATGTGAAACTAGGTTATGGGGGCAGCTAAGTAGAACGGTTGATAGAGCACCTGGCCAGGAGTCAGGAGGACCTGAGATCAAATCTGGCCTCAGACACATCCTACCTTTGTGTCCCTAGGCAAGTCACTTAACCCCAATTGCCTATTCCTTGCTGCTCTTCTGTCTTTGAATTGAAACTAAACCGAAGGTAGGGGTTAAAGAAAGATGAAACTAGGTCATGCTGAGCTATTTGACCTATGCTATGATGTGCCAATATGATACAAGCTCCTTTGTAGTGATCACATCTTTGGTGCTTTTAAATCTTTGCAGGACTTAGCCTTCTTTCAAGGTGGGCACTTAAGCATAAGACCAAGTAGTCTTATTTAGTATGAAATAATTTTTCAGATTCGTGTAAAGGCATTGGGAACATGTTACCCTACATTCTATGAGTTGCTCCTGACTGGAAATCCATTAGTACATAATTTTAAAAGAATGAAGACCCTTCAGGATATAACTCATACTTGGGAGCCAAGAATTTAAACAGATGCCACAGTTTAAAGTCTTGTTCTGGCACCCAGTTGCCAGTTCTTTATCTTGAACTGGTTAAATGATATTATTACATATACATAGGTGATTATAGTTGGGAAAATAAATCAAGTGATGGTCAACCTTCTGGTCATGAACTCAACTAGTTTTGTCTTTGGATAGCAGGGATAGTCTGTCCCTGGTTTTGTACTCAAAGCCTCTCAAACTGGATCTAGCAGGTACCGAGCTATGTTTGAAGAAGGAATTTCCTCACCAGAGAGCTCCCTACAATGAAATCATAGGTCCTAACTTTCAAACCAGAATTGAGAAATTATTTCTTAAAAGATTCCTCTGTCTTGAAAGATCCTTCTACGTCAAAAAATTCCTCTGTTGTTCTTGTTAAGTCATTTTCAATCATTTTTGACTCTCTGTGACCCCATTTGGGATTTTCTTGGCAAAGATACTGAAGTAGTTTGCCATTTCCTTCTTCAGCTTACCTTTCTTCTCAGACCTGATAGAAGTATCAGTTCCAAGGCAGAAGAGAGATAATTGTTAGGCAGTTGGGGTTAAGTGATTTCTCCAGAGTTACACAGTTAGGAAGAGGGCAAATTTGAACCCAGGACCTCCCATCTCCAGGCCTGGCTATATCTTGGGCCACCTAGTTGCCCCTTAAACTCATTTTACAGGTGAAGAAACTAAGGAAAATAGAGGTAAATAATTGGTCCAGGGACACACAAGTAAGTGTCTGAGGCCAGATTTGAACTAATGAAGATGAGTTTTCCTGATTCTAAGTCCAGTGCTCTATCCACTACATCACCTAGCTGCCCTATGTTGTTTCTTTCTCTCTCGGGGCTGGAGAAAGTAATATCTTTGCCTCTCTCTATCTCTCTCTGAGTGAAAGACTTGAAGGAGTGGAGTGTTTTCTTTTCCAATTTAGGAAATGATATATCATATTATAATTCATGGACAGCAGAACTGGAGCACTCACTCCAAAGGATTCCTCTTCAAATTCAATTCAACTCAGTGTCTAATATCTACTCGCCAATAAGAGAGCAAGGCACAAATACCTCAGATCTGGAATGCTCTCCCTTGTAAAAATAAAATAAGTGAGCACTCAAATAAAGGAAAAAGAACTAGAAAATAAAGGTTGAAAATTGATTTTTAGATACTTTTGATAGATGATATCAAAAGTATCTTCAGTGGTAAATGAAGTGAAGCTCAAAGATGAACTTCCCTTCAGGGCCAGGCTCAAGGAACGCTAAAGAGACTCTTATTTATGAAAAATAAACAATGTATTTAAATATAGAGAAGAGAAAAAGGATTTCTAATTCTAAGGGATTCTAACTCCATCCAAATAAACTCCCAGGTCCTGCAAGGAACCGCTTCTCCTGTGGTTCACAGGCTACGCTAATCCTCCCCAATCTAACTAACCAAATTTATATTATTCTAAATAAACCTAACCTCTATAACTCTCAGCTTCGCCTTTAAGTTATTAAGATAACCAAGGCTAGCTGGTTGAGTCTCCACAAGAATCAAGTTAGGACTCTGAACCTTAACAGACTCAGAGTCCAAACCAAAGACCAGTTTTTTTTGTCTTTTCACAGTTTAACCAGTCTATAGACAGTAACAATGAGTAGTGTTTCCTAAGTTGGAAAAGAAACCACTCCCCTCCTTCAAGTCTTTCACTCAGAGAGAGATAGAGAGAGGCAAAAATGTTACTTTCTCCAGCCCTGAGAGAGAAAGAAACTGCTTGTGGCTCTGTCGACTGCCAGAAGCCAACTGCCAAAATGCCATACCCAGAGAGTATAACTGTCATAGAAATAATTGAAATTAACACTTCCTCTCAGCTCTGTTTGAAACTCCAATTCTTCCTCAAGCCAGCTTCTCTGCTTATCTTTAAACTAATAAAACAATACCTATTTTCTAATATCATCCTTATACGCTCCCTAACCTCCCTCCCTTGGAATTCCTAGATTCCCTAAAGCTCTGCTCAAAATTAGAAACTGTAGGAGGCTTTTTAAAAAAACCTTTACCTTCTGTCTTAGAATCAATACAGTATATTGGTTCTAAGGTAGAAGAGCGGTAAGGGCTAGGCAATAAGAGTTAAGTGACTTACCCAAGGTCACACAGCTAGGAATTGTCTGAGGCCAGATTTGAACCCAAGATCTCCTGTCTCTAGGCCTGGCTCTCCATCCACTGAGTCACCTACCTGCCCCCTATAGGAGACTTTTTTTAAGATGATCGGTTGTTAATTCTCTCTCCATCCTAGAAATTACTTTTAAAAGGCAATTCCCTTATCTAGAGTTTCTCCTACCAAGTCCCTAGCTTCTTCCCCAATCCCCATTGTATGTGAAAGATAGTATGGGGTGGTGGCCTCAGAGCCAAGAAGATCCATGTTCAAATTCCACCTACAACATATACTGACTGTGTGTAATAAAGCACTAAAATGGACACAACGAATTGTTGGAATTAAAATGAGCCAGTGAGAAAGGAGATGAACTCTCTTACTGAGGGGAGTTGTCAGGAAAGGGGATGGCTCCCTGGGAAAGTTAAAGTGATCAATCACCTGCCCAAGATGGACCCTGATCTGTGGAAAGAAATGGCTGCAGGTTGATATCAACAGCAACTATGTTTATATTCATGATAGAGAAATGGCCCTCCTTGCCTCAGTTTGCCAGGCTATCCAGACCAAAATGCAGCAGCAAGGGGTATAAGCCATCTGCAGCAGATAAGATGAGGATGGATCGGTAAGCTGAAGTTTTGAGTCCTAAAGGCCAAGGGGACCATTTCCTCTCTTTGGTCTGCCTTCATTTCTCAGGCCACCAGCTCCTTGGAACTGATCTCTCAGGACAAGATATTAATCTATGTAAGCCTCTCTGGGCTTCCGATTCCCTTTCCCATACTGTCCAAACAGCAGTTTTCTATATAGCTAACAACCTTTTGGTAGCAAACTCAAAGGACCTCCAGATACAAAAGGCATCATCTAGAGTGAAGGGAAATCAAGGCACCAGGAACCCTATGGGGTTTTCAGAGGGCCTCAAAGCATTTAACTGATCCTTACAGTTTCCCCAGATGGAGGAAAGAGGCTAAGGAACAGAAAACCTCCTTTCTCTTTTTCCCGCCCTCAACCCCTCTGTCTGCCTATCATCTGTGTAGAGTAGAATGAAAGTTACTCAATTTTTAAGAACTGTTGTATCCTGTTGATGTAGATTGGTCTGTAACTTCATTATATCTTAGCTGTACTAACCAAACCTAAATAAAGGTTTTTAATAATGTAAAAAAAAAAGAAGAAGAAGTCTGTCTAAACAAAGTTCTAACTACAAATTACTTTACCTTCAGAGAAAAGAGTTATGGACTGGAGTGGATTGACTGTACAAAGGAGGGTCCACCTTGGGGTAGGAGAAACATCTTTAGAGTAGAGGGCAGTCTTCAAAGATCAGGGGCAACTTCATCCCACTGATGGTGACAGAGCTGAGGTCCAGGACAGTTATCAGTAGCTATAGGGAGAAAAGTCATCCTTCAGCGCTTCCTGCTAAAGATCTAGAACAATACCCAAAGAATAATGGGAAATAAGACATTCATTGACCCAGGAATCATTCACTCGGACAATTAAAACTATAAAATGCCTACTATGTACCAGTCACTGGGAATATAAATCCAAAAAAGAAAGACAGTCCTTGTCTTCAAAGTGCTTACAAACTAATGGAGGAAAACAACCCACAAAGGAAGCTAAAAATGGGGGTAGTGGGGTGGTATCTAGCATTTAGACCAATTGAAAGGACTGAAGCTGGTGGGAAAGGGAGAGATGGCTGGTCTGGGAACCCTTTTTAAATGGATGCTTTGGGAGTTTTTTGCTCTGTCTTCCAGCCTTGCAATCGGAGGGGCAGAGGATACTGATATATATAATAATGAGGTGAGACTATCAAAGCTAATGTACTCTTGGGGGCAGCTGGGTAGCTCAGTGTATTGAGAGCCAGGCCTAGAGACAGGAGGTCCTAGGTTCAAATCTGGCCTCAGACACCTCCCAGCTTTGTGACCCTGGGCAAGTCACATGACCCCCATTGCCTACCCTTACCACTCTTCTGCCTTGGAGCCAATACGCAGTATTGACTCCAAGATGGAAGGTAAGGGTTAAAAAAAAAAAAAAAGAAAAAGAAAAGCTAATGTATTCTTGCAGGATGGTGAGCATGATGGAATACTGTTGGGAAAAAAAATTGAAAAAAGTGCAGCTGGTGGGAAATGAAGCACATCCTTCCCTCTTCCTTGGATGCTGGTGCCTGTGCAAAGCCCCATTTACTCCACACTAGTTCCAGTTCTGGTCCTAGGTTATCTTGAAAAAGATAGAAGTGATAACTAAGTGCCTTTCCTTCTCTGGTTTTCTCATTTTTAAAATGAGGTTTTGAAGTAAAAGTCAGTCCCTTTCTGACTTAATATTCTACATAGAGCTGAATGAAGCCTGCTAAGCCTCCTTTCCCTTGTATGTGTATAAATGGAGATTTTTGAACTTTGGATTTCATCCCCCATAAGTCCCTTAGTTTTCCCAAAATTCCCTTTAATCTCTCCCTGTGCCTCCATGAAGGGGATGAAGTCCAAGGTTCAAAATCTCCATTTATACATATGCTAGAATAAGCATCTAAGAGTGGGGAAGGGTAGAGAAGCCTTTTTTATAACTTTTGCCTCTTTTGTGTTTGTTTGTTTTCCCCCCAAATAGATGGAGGAAAGGGAAGGATGGGCAAAACGTGTCAGGATACTGGCCAGCTACATTTTCAGTACTGTGTTTAAGAAACAATTATTCCTAGACAGAATGCAGTACTACCCTGAGGTCAGTAAGAAAGTGCCATTTAGTGAAAGAGCTTTGCACTATAGGGATCTGAAACATCAGAGAAGCTGGGTTCAAATCCTCACTTGGCTACTCTCCAACCTTGGATAAATTAATGTCATCTTTCTGGGCCTCCATTTCCTAGTTGGAAAAATGAAGAGGCGGAAACAAAATGATCTCTAAGTCCTTTTCCAGGCCTATATCTGAGCTCGCCTGGTCCTAAATCCAGGAATCCATTGCACTTCCCATTGTTTAATCAAATTGCTTTCCTAGCATCCTATATTAAAAACACAAGGATTAGCTTTGCCAGAGAGAAGCATGTGATATGTCACTGGAGAATGGGACAGGCCCAATGAGGTAACAAAGTTGGGGGGCTTTTACTGGCCAGAAGAAACTGAATTTCCAGAATTTGAACCAGACTAGGACCGCAGTGGGGAAAGGCACGGACAGGACATAAAAAGACAAACTTTACCAATTCTAAATTGCTTAAGGGGGGCAGCTGGGTGGCTCAGTGGATTGAGAGCCAGGCTCAGAGATGGGAGGTGCTGGGTTCAAATCTGGCTTCCTAGCCATGTGACCTTGGGCAAGTCACTTGACCCCCATTGCCTAGTCCTTACCACTCTTCTGCCTTGGAACTAATACACAGTATTAATTCCAAGACAGAAAGTAATGGTTTAAAATAATAATAATAATAAATTGCTTAAGATTGGTCCTGCCCCATTTCTACTATTTCAGGTCTTCCTGCCTCCTTGAGTTCAGTCTGTAGGGCAAGGGGAGGGAGGAAGAAAGGAGAGGAATCCAGTTGGTTCTGTGATGATGCTTCTCTGGGGGTGAGGCAGGGTTAATGAAGAAGATATGACAAACAAACGGTCTGAGACAAAGAGACCTTGCCATAAGTATCATGGATAAAGGATGAGGGATGAGGAGGGAATGTAGCCGATTCTATGGAGGTAGAAGAGATGAGAGGGCCAAAGAATGATACTGAAACCAAAGGTACAAGAACGATTAAGTTACATTTCTTCTCAGCAATATAAATACTTGATGGTAAGGAATCTGAGTCTTTTATTGTAGTGCTGAAGAGCCCAGGGAGAGAGGAAAGAATAGGGGAGGAGAGAGATTGGTTTCAGGGCTCCTTAGCTTGAACCTGATTGGCTAGCTAGGCTTGGCTGAACCATAAGGCACCATAGGGTTTGGTCCTCAGCCTTGCAAGTTCAGAAATTTGGTTGATCTGTTCATCCCCTTATATCTTTATCTCTCATCTGTCCTTACCTCCAGTTTCTAAGGAAAAGGTCATCTTCCTCATTAAGACAAACTCTTCTATTTGTGAGAAGAGACTGTCAGTGATGAAAATTATGATGTTGGCCATCTTTATATAATGCTTTTAAGGTTTACAAAGCACTTTAGAAATACTATCTCACATGTAAAACCAGTGGAATTGCACGTTGGCTATGGGGGGGGGGGTTGGAGAGGAGGGAAAGAACATGAATCATGTAACCATGGAAAAATATTCTAAATTAATTAACTAAATAAAATATTTCAATTAAAAATAGAAATACTGTCTCACATTACATTTCTTTGTATCCTCAGTGCTTAGCAAAGTGCCTGGTACCTAGTAGGTATTTAAATAAATGCTTTATAACTGAATGACTGATAGTTCCAATGACCTGTCTCCAAGTTTAATCTGCACTATTAACATTTTCTCCATCACTTACTTAAATCTAGACAATCAACCAAACAATCAAATCTCGATTGTTGTGTTTACCAATTTATGAGGAATAAGGAAAACTCATCTTCTTGAGTTCAAATCTGGTTTTATACACTTCCCAGCTGTGTGACTCTGGGCAATTCACCTAATGCTGCTTGCCTCAGTTTCCTCATCTGTCAAATGAGCTGGAGAAGAAGATGACAAACCACTCCAGTACCTTTGCCAAGATAATCCCAAATGGGGTCATGAAATGTCAATCACGATTGAAATGACTGAACGTTATTAATAGCAACAACAAAAGCTCACAATGGAAATTTGGTTTTTTTCCAGATCAGTGAAATGAATTTATTTTCAAACATGAATGTATATCTCATGAGACATCTTTCTAAACCAATCTATATGTTTTATAAAGCTTTTTTTACATTTTTTTTTATCCTGGGACTCCATTCTAGGAGCATAGGGCCACAACCAGCAGGCAATGGGTCACTAGCTCAGGGTCACACAGCTGGGAAGTGTCTGAGCCCGGACTTGAACCTAGGACCTTTCATCTCTAGGCCTGGCTCTCAATCCACTGAGCTAGCCCAGCTGCCCCTACTTTTAGGTTGCAGTTTCTTTTAGCAGATGTAGTTTTTACAGGGTGGGGTTTCTAGCCCCACGCCCAACCCTCCTCCTTTTTTCATCCGGGCTAGGGACCACCGTCCTTGGCCCAGGAGTGGTAAGGGTGGGCAGTAGGGGTCAAATGACTTGCCCAAGGTCACACAGCTGGAAGTGTCTGAGGCCGGATTTGAACCTAGGACCTCCAGTCTCTAGGCCTGGCTCTCAATCCACTGAGTCACTCAGCTGCCCCCCCCCCCAAAAAATTTACAATTACATGTAATAAATTTCCACATAAGTTTTCAGAAGTTATATGTTCCAAATTGTCTCCCTCCATTCTTTCCCTCCCCACTCCTGGAGCTGGCAAGCAATTTGATCTGGGTTATACATGTATCATCATGCAAAACATATTTCACAATGGAAATTTGACAATCAGCTCTCATGAGTTAGTTGGAGTTGGCTTTAGCACACCCCTCTAGCAACTGTGAGGTGCCACCCCCATACCTATCAGATTGGCTTTTATGACAGAAAAAGGAAATGACAAAACTTGGAAGGGAAGTAGGAAAATTGAGACACTAATGCACTTTTGGTGGAGTTGTGAACTAATTCAACCATTCTGGAGAGTAACCTATTTCCAAAGAGTTATAAAACCGTATGTACCCTTTGACCCAGCAATACCATTACTAGGTTTTTATCCCAAAGAGATTTTTTTTAATGGAAAAGGACCTATATGCCCAAAAATATTTAAGGCAGCTTTTTTTTTTGTGGGAGCAAAGAATTGAAAAGTGAAAGAATACCCATCTATTGGGGAATGGCTGAGTAAGTTATATGATTGTGATGGAATACTATCATGCTGTAAGAAATGATGAGCAGGAAGAGCTCAGAAAAACCTGGAAAGACTTACACAAACTGAAGCAGGATGAAGTAAGCAGAACCATGAAAACTCTGTACACTGTGACAGTAATACTGTATGATAACCAACTGTAAATAACAGCTCTTCTCAGCAATACAATGATCCAAAACAATACCACAAAATTTATGATAAAAAATGCCATTTGCTTCCAAAGAAAGAATGGATGGGCTCTGGATCTAGATGTAGGCACACTTTTTTCACTTTATTTATTTTTTGTTTGTTTGAGTTTCCTTCCACAAAAGGGAAAATGTTTTACATGATTGCACATGTAAAATCCATATCAGATTGCTTCCATCTCAGCATGGGGGGAGGGGTGCAGAATGGGGGCCAGGGAGAAGAAAAAGGAGAGAAGTTAGGACTCCAAATTCTTTTTAAAATATTGGAAACTTTTTACATGTAATTGGGGGAGGAAAAAAACAAAAGTCCAGATGACTGATGATGATTTGGGTTCTTTGATGTCTAACCAAGTTCTAAGTGCTCCAAAGAGCCTGCGTTAGCTGCTTTCGTGGGCTTTGGAACAAATTGTTCTGATCTACCCATTCTGCTAGGGAAAGCCTTCATATCCTTGGGCTAGACAACCCCCTAACTCTCCTCCACGTTTGAGGCCTGTCAGTTACCCTCAATGTGGTTTAGCCTGTCTGCCTAAAAAGTTTTAGTGGAGTGTGACTGCACATGCTAGAGCCTCTTGGAGCCGCAGGTAAGAATTAAGTGGATGGGAGGCAGCTGGGTAGCTCAGTGGATTGAGAGACAGGCCTAGAGACAGGAGGTCTTGGGTTCAAATCTGGCCTCAGACACTTCCCAGTTATGTGACTCTGGGCAAGTCACTTGACCCCCGTTGCCCACCCTTACCTTTTTTCCACCTAGGAGCCAATACACAGAAGTTTAGGGTTTACAAAATAAAAAAATTAAATTAAAAAAAAGAATTAGGTGGACACCAAAGATAGATTGACAAAGACTTGACAAGCCCTCATGCCAGAGGTGCTAGTCCTCCCTGAATACCCCATACATGTGACCAGTATGGAAATATATTCTGTATGATTTCACATGTATAAATGATATTACATTTCCTGCTTTTATAATTTGTGGGGGAGGGATGAAAGGAGAGAGATGATTCAGAAATCAGAAAAAAAATTTAGTGAATGTTAGAAATAAGTAATATTTTGTTTTAAAATAGAAATTTCCTTTCAACTTGACATCAAGTCATTAATGATTACCCTTAGGAGCTGGCCACTTAACCAATTCCAAATTTACTTGACTATCCTCTTGTGGAACCTGCATTGTTAATCTTTCCCCACCCTCCACCCTGGGAATTGTATTTAGAAGCATCAGATGCTTTGCTAAAATCTGGATAAATCATGCAACAACATCCCTTTGATCTACCAATTCAGTGATACTATTAAAACAGGAAACAAGGTTACTCTGGTTTAACCTGTTCTTGATGAAGCCATGCTATCTATCTCCTTTTGGTAACAGTTCCCTTTTCCAAATATTCTTGCCATCTAACTCATCCTGCTAAAAAAAATACTGTTTCAAAGACCCCATATTTTCTTCATTAATGATCAAAGTAGGGGGCAGCTGGGTGGCTCCGTGAATTGAGAGTCAGGCCCAGAGATGGGAGGTCCTGGGTTCAAATCTGACCTCAGACACTTCCTAACTCTGTGACCCTGGGCAAGACACTTAACCCCCATTGCCTAGTGTAAGGGGGGGAAAGGGGTTTTTTGAGTTCAATATATTAAAATACGGTCACCAGAGGATTGAACTATTATCAATCCTCAATTAAGAATAATCTCAAGTCAAAATTGACTTTTATGGAAGTTTATTTACAATTAAGAAGAGAGAGGAAATAAGGAAATAAGAATCTAACCCAATAGGTAAATTGCTATGATCCCCTAGATAAATCTAATTAACCCTCAGCCAAGAGTCAGAGGGCCAGAGGGCCAGAGGGCCAGAGTCCCGGAGCTTTGCTTCTTTCACAGAGTCTCTATTAAAGGGAAGTTCCTTAAGATAACTCCATGAAGATTCACATGGAATTCCAAAGAAGATATTGAGATCAGTCTCACCAGGGTCTCAGTGTCCCAGCCAGTACTCCTCCATGAACCAGGAAAGCTAGAAGACTTCCTTCTCCAGAAGACCTTCTTCTCCAGAAGGTCTCCTTCTCCAGAAGCCTTCACCAGCCTTCGTCCACCAGACTACCTTCATGGCTTTTCTGGTGGTTTCCTGTCCCTGTCCCTTTCCACAGGGGCCAATCACAGCTTCCAAATTGTCTAGCACTGTCCAGGGGATCATCTTTGTGGGAATTAGTTCACACCTTCTGGAGGTGTAAATGCTCATCAAAATGGTTCACACTTTCTGAGGGTGTGAACAAGTTTCTGACTGTTTGAGTTAGAAAAAAAAGTGGAGCTCTCCAAGTATCTTGTTGGCTTCTCACCTAGCACTAGGTAGGGTGTGAATTCACTAAGTGGTTTTCAAGCTTCTCCCACCTAGTTCAAGCTTGTGTAGATTCAAAGTTATTGCCAACCAAAGTGTTAACTCCAAATAGGCAAAGAGAACAAAGGATTCCCTTTTCACAAGTGTGAACTCAAAGAGAACCAAGAATTCCCTTTTACACTAGCCCTTACCACTCTTCTGCCTTAGAACCAATACCAGTATTGATTCTAAGAAGGAAGATAAGGGTTTAAAAAAAATAATGGTCAAAGGAACCTAACTTGGGCAATTTAGATAAGAGTCAAAATGTAATGGCAATTCACCAAGTTAGTGGTTTTCACTAGTTTACAGGGGCAAGCAATTGAGATGAAGCATATCTCAGTAGGCATGTCCCCAGGTTATATTTTAAAAGGCTCTCATTAGAAGTTTAGTCCATTATTATTCTCTAATATTTCCCTTAGTTCTAGCCTACTGAATATATGAGTGACTAAATTGCCAATCTGAGAAAATTATTATAATCTATAAGTTATATAAAATCTACAAATTATGCATAGCCCACAAGATACAACTAGGTCCTTGAAAAGTATCCAATGTGCAAATTAAAAAGGTCTTAGAAGACTGTCCTCAAGTTATGAGTTGATATGATGACTTATAGTCAACAAGTCGACATTTATTGGTAGCACTTACTGTATTCCAGCCACTATGCTAAGTTCTGGGAATACAAATATAAATGAAAAGATAGTCCCTGCCATCAAGGAGCTTACATTCTAATGGGGAAAGACTAGACACTTAAAAGGACTGAAAAGCTGGTGTAGGGGAGGTATCACCCTGGTTGTATGAAGGACTAAACATGGCTTGTCTGAATATTTACTTAAAGTGGAGGATCTGGGAACTGAGGATTCAGGGGCAGGAGCCACCAAGGTAAAGCGATCTCCCAAGGTGAGAAGACCGAAGAGGGATGACGATTTATAGCTACATTTCTGATCTGTATGCCTTCATCTAGACCTATTTAAGAACCTGGCTGGGCATGAATATATTGTCTGATTGCCAATGTTTGGTACTCTTCTATGGGACAAAGGTAATTTGCTCTTTCTCGAGTAACAAGAAGTAGCAGTTAGTATATTCTCTTGGTAGTTAGAAACACAATTTCCAAATACAAGGCTTTGGTTTTAAGTTTCAGCATGATGAATAAAAAGAAGTCATATGTTGTAGTGAAGAACACTCAAGACTCAGAGTTAGTAGACCATTTACCAATTAGATAAATCTGGACATGTCACTTAACTTCACTGAGAACATTTCTTCATTAATAATAATAGCTCCTTCACCAAAGGATTATGGTAGGATCAAAAAGAAAATCAATTCATGGGTACTTATCAAGTATCTATTACATGCCTCAAATTTTGCTCCTCGATTGGGAGAAAGACAAAAAATGAAATGGTACTTGCTCTCAGCACTTTGCAAACCTTTAAATATTACCTGATTATAATTTATCACTCATTATTCCCCAGACAGAGGTCACAGAGTTTTTTGCCCAGTGGAAATTCTCTCAAGCCAAATTCCTAAAAATGACGGTTAAAAACCCAACAAGTGCTCAAGAGCATTTCTGTCAACATCATAATTTATTGATTTTTTACAACTTTGTCTTATGAGTTCTGCTTATTATTGTTTGTAGTTGTATGGTTTATGATTATATGTAGATAAACTAGACTTACCGCTTTCAGTTGGAAAATTGCAACAACTGATTATTTCATTTGACTTCTAAAAATGAATTAGGTATTATTGTGACCATTATTCTGCAAATAAGGAAGCTGAGACTCAAAGTATCAAAGGGATTTGCCTGTGGTCATGTTGACAGTAAGTATCACAGGTGAGATTTGGATCAAAGTCAGCACTCTATCCCCTATGCTAGGATCACACCAAGTTGTTTCCAAATAATTTGTCATCAAAAATATTCTCAAGATTAGATAGAATGGATTATAGCCTTTCAAAAGAGGGGTATACATTTTAAATTTAATCTAGGCAGCTTCGTGTTGAAAGACACAGAATCCCACTGATCTTTCAGGAAACTTGAATTCAAGATCTCAATCATAGAATTTCAAAATCAGAAGGAATCTCCAGTGGCCATGTAGTTTACCTAAAAAGGCACTATCACATTCTAGAGCAGAGATGGTGAACCTTTTAGAAACTGAGTGCCCACGCTGCAACTGCAACCCTCATGCCTCGTGTGAGCCGACCCCCGACCCCCATTATCCCAGACAAGAGAGGGAAGACATGCTCCCATTGGGTTTCTGGAATAAGAGGCGAGTGAGGTAAGAAATGTCTTCAGGGGTGCATGGAGAGGGGGAAGGGAGAACCCCCCCCTTTGGTACATATGCCACTGGTTCACCAACACTTTCTAGGCCATGGTAAAAAAAAATACTAATTTTGGGGTAGCTAGGTGGCACAGTAGATAGAGCACCAGGCCTGGAGTCAAGAGGACCCAGCTTTAAATGTGGCCCCAGGAATTTCCTAGCTGTGTAACCCTGGGCAAGTCACTTAACCCCATCTGCCTAGCTCTTGCCCTCTTATCTTAGAGTTATTATTAAGACAGAAAATGTATGTAAGATTGTTATGTCCTTAATAACTGAATTCATCTCTTGTATCTGACTCTCCTTGACCCCATTTAGGTTTGTTTGTTTTTTTTTTCCCTGACAAAGATATTGAAGTAATTTACCATTTCCTTTAAAAAAAAAAAACTTATCTTCTGTCTTAGAATCAATACTGTGTATTTGTTCCAAGGTAGAAGAGTGGTAAGAACCAGGCAATGGGGGTTAAGTGACTTGCCCAGGGTCACACAGCTAGGAAATATCTAAGGTCAGATTTGAACTCAGGACCTCCCGTCTCTAGGCCTGGCTCCAAATTTACTATTACCTAGATTGTGCCTGACATTTCCTTTTCTACCTCATTTTACAGAACTGGGGCAGACAGAATTGTCCAGGATTACAGAGCTAATAAGTATCTGAGTGCTCTCTCCATCACACCTCCCAACTACCTATATCCATCTGTACTCTACAACAAGTGGAATATAGGTAAAATGAAGAAAATTGCAGATACCTGATGATCTATAAAAACTATTTTTATTCATTTAGTTTTTACAAAATAGATAAAAGTGAAAATCCATTCTGAGAGGTGCCTATGTTTGTCTTTGTTTTCACCATCTCATGAGTTACATGAAAGCGATGTCGTACCACTTATGTCTAATTATAACTATGTATCCCCATCAGAAGCTATCTCCAAGTATCCCAAGTCAGAAACATTAAGATGGATCATTCGGGTATTGCTTTTAGATTCCAGTTGTATGCAGGCAGCTTGTCTACCTACTAGATAAATGAGAAGTAGAAAGATGATAACATGGCAACGATTATTTTTAGTTTAGGTCCAGAGGAACAGCAACTGTATTTGACTATTCCACTCTATTTTCCCAGTTAAAACTTTGGAGAAAATTATTCTTCTAGGAATGAGAGAGAACAAGTCAGAGATAGAGATAGGGACAGGGACAGGGACAGAGACAGAGAAAGAGACAGAGATGGAGATGGAGGGAGAGAGAGAGACCGAGATGGGGGGAGAGAGACAGAGAGAGACAGAGAGAGACAGAGATGGGGGGAGAGAGAGAGAGAGAGACAGAGAGACAGAGACAGAGAGACAGAGAGAGACAGAGATGGGGGAGAGAGACAGAGAGAGACAGAGAGACAGAGACAGAGAGAGAGACAGAGACAGAGACACACACTCAGAGAGAGAGACAGAGAGAGAACTGAAAAGCCATATCGAACGCAGGGTTTAGATTCTATCTAGAACCCTCCTTTACTAAGCTGTTCCCCAGTAAAGTATTAATTTATATATTAGAATGCGATATGGGAGCCTTCTTTTATTCTGATGATGAAAGACTTGAAAATTTCAAATTCATTAGAACAAAACAACCCATGCAGCCAATGATTGGGGAGTGTGGCTGAACAAATTGTGGCATTCAATGTAATAGAAGGTCAGTGAGCCACGAAGAACAGGAATGACAAATATGAAGAACAGAGAAAAAAATGGGGAGTCTCCATGAAGTGATTCAGAGTAAAGAATGCTGAAACTTACCAGCTGCTATTATGTTATTATTTTAAAATACACTGAGGAAAGGGGAGGGAACAATCAGATGGAAACCCAAAGCAAAAAGGTTGGTTTAGATGCTTTTTAAGATAAGTTATTACTGTCTTGTTCAAATTAACATATACATTTTTAAAAACCTTTTCCTTCCCATGTTTTGGTGATGGAACTATTGTGCTATAAGAAATGATGAGCAGGATGACTTCAGAAAAAGTTGGAAAGATCTGCAGGAACTGCTCAGAGCAAAGTAAGTCGAACCAGGAGAACATTGTACACAGTAACATAAATATTGCACAATGATAAACTCTGAAAACTTGACTATTCTCAGCAAGCTGTGATCTGGGACAACCCTGAAAGACTTATGGACTTATGACAGGGAATGCTATCCACCTCCAGAGAAAGAACTGTTGGAGTCAGATGGATGTGGAACAAAACATACTATCTTTCACATCAGTGTATTCATAACTTTATTTGGGGGTTTTGGTTTTATAAGATGGTGCTCTTACAACAATGACCAATATTTAAGGGTGTTTTGCATGATAATAAATTTTTTTTTAAATCAAATCAAATGAAAAATAAAGTAAAATCCTTACCTTCCATCTTAGAATCAATATAGTGAAGTTCTAAAGCAGAAGAGTGGTAAGGACCAGGCAATGGGGATAAAGTGACTTGCCCAGGGTCACATAGCTAGAAAATGTCTGAGGTCAGATTTGCACCCAGGACTCCCATCTTTAGGCCTGGTTCACAATCCACTAAGCCATCTCCCTGTCCCCTAACATATACATTTTTAATCAATCTCATGTAAAAGTTTAGCTAGTACTTATCTTAGCACTTTAAGGTTTAAAAAATGCTTTAGATATATTATCTCATTTGGTCCTCACAACACACTGAGGTAGGTGCTATTATCATCCCCATATTAAAAAAAAAAAAAAAACTGAGGTTGAGTGATGTACAGTCATATTATTTTTGTTTTGTCTGTTTATTTGAATGCTGTCTTTCTGCTGGCAGCTTAGAATAAATTAAAATTTCAAAATAACAAATTCACTAAATAAATTCACCAAAGCCTTCTAATTGTAATTATAATTTTCTTTAAAATATATTTTAGAAAAGCAGCAAGATCTTTCAAAATCATTAGGGCAAATTATACAACTATTCTAGGGAATGTAAAAGAGTGCCCAGTGTCAGACCCAAATTCCTTACTCGGTTTAGAAAACAATATTTGTTAGTAAATGACAGTGAATTTCACTTACATTCTCTATCTTAGCATTTTTAGATTATGCTTTTCCTTCAGAACCATTCCCAAATGATAATGCTGCTCGGAAACATTTGCACTCATTTTTCTCTGAGCACTAATCTTACAAGGGGTACATATTTAGTCCAAGTCAAAAAGGAAAATCTTGAAATCCTTTCAACTGCCTAAAGAATAGGATTAATTCACCCATAATTAGAATTGTGCTACTTGCTCCATTCCTTGGCTTCAAGGATTTTGAATTCAGTCAGTCTTAGTACTGAGTATTTCCAGGACACAGAAATCAAGTTCATAAAACATTACAATTTGCTTTTCAGCTAGTCAATTTTATTTTAGGTTTATTACTGGCATTCTGATTTATAGCCTATCCAGTTTTAGCATTTTAAAAAAATGTTCTTTCCATTTACATTGTCATAGTCATTGTGTATATTGTTTTCCTGGTTTCTTCTTATTTAATCTTCCCATACTTTTCTGCTTTCATCACATTCATCATCTCTTGAAGCACAGTAATGTCCCATTATATTCATCATCTCTTGAAGCACAGTAATGTCCCATTATATTCCTGAACTACAATTAAATAATTTAAACCTAGCAAAATCTTCATAAATTCCCTACTGCTCAGATTCCCAATCTCTCCCTGTTTTATGTGTATCTTTTCTCTGTACATTTATTGAACAAAAGGTTTTACAGAAAGAAAGAAAGAAAGAAAGAAAGAAAGAAAGAAAGAAAGAAAGAAAGAAAGAGAGAAAGAAAGAAAGAAAGAAAGAGAGAGAGAGAGAGAAAGAGAGAGAAAGAGAGAAAGA
>NC_058133.1:39054186-39087813 GCF_016433145.1 Gracilinanus agilis | reverse complement strand
GAAAGAAAGAAAGAAAGAAAGAAAGAAAGAAAGAAAGAAAGAAAGAAAGAAAGAAAGAAAGAAAGAAAGAAAGAAAGAGCACGGTTTTCCCAAACAAATCCCTTCCCAATAAAATCAGTTTATCAGTCAGGTAATCAGTTGACAAGTGTTTATTAAACACCAACTGTGTGTTAAATACTGTGCTAGGTGCTAGGAATATGAAAACAAAAGTAAAATAGTTATTGCCCTTGAGGAACTTTTAGTCTAGCAGGAAAAAAAATTATTTAATACATACATATATGTGTATAATGTGTATAATATTGTGATGTGTATAATATTACATATTATATAATATCACATTTTAGATCAAAGCCTTCCTTTTAGGGAATCTCCTTTGCCCAGTTTGAGGAAATATCATAATCAGTGGCACAGGGCACCTGTGACCTATAAGTGGCAGGACCCACTGGCTCTGGACTGAGAATATGTGGATTAAACTCAAGTCTCTAATACTACCTGTATAACTTTGCACAAATCATTTAACTTCTCCAGGCCTCCATTTCATTTGTAAAATGAAGGGGTCAGACTAGATGGTGTCCCTGCATCATCTAGACCAGTGATTCCCAAAGTGGGTGCCACCACCCCCTGGTGGGTGTTACAGCTCTCCAGGAGGGCAGTGATGGCCACAGGTGCATTTTGGAACATGGATTCAGTGTGGTAACCAATTTATTAACAAAAAAATGAAACCAATTGCAAATAGTCAATCGCGGTGATTTAAGATTACTGCTGACGAAAATAGAGCCGAGGATTACTAAATTGGTAGCAGCACACCAGGTTCATCCTTCTCATTAAGATGATTTTTGAATATTTTAACTTTTTTGTATTACATTCTATTCTGAGTTCAATAAATAGTTTCATAATTTCAAAGTTCAATGTTTCTAATTTCCACCTTTCTTTACTATATTTTACGAAAAAGGTAGAAACGTTAATACATTTATCTTTCCTATTAATTACTATTAAAATTTTTTAAAAATTAATTTCCAGGGGGCGCCAAGTAATATTTTTTCTGGAAAGGGGATGGTAGGCCAAAAAAGTTTGGGAACCCCTGATCTAGACCATAAAATCTCAGCTCTAAATTTGGAATCAGAGCACCTGGATTAAAATTCCCAATTCAGACTTGAAAGAGTGAAGAGAATCTGTGCCTTCAAAAATCTTACTTTCTAAAGAAGGAAGAGAAGGAAGAAAAGGGAAATGGAAGGGTGGAGAGGAGGGGCTGGATAGGAAGAATCTACCTCCGCATACTGAATAGTGTAGAGATGGAGAAGTGATATGAAAGGTTGCTTTCAGGAAAGATAAAGTGAAAACCAATCTACCAAGGGGCAGAGTCCAACATTGTAATGAGACAATGGGGATTGGGAGAGAAGAGGACAATGGCAGAAAGTGAATATCCACTTTAATCTCTAGTTAGTTTTAACTTAGGTTTTTCTGATCTTGATTCCAAATTCCAAGGGTGAAGCCTGTTTGAGTCCTGCAGGTCTCTATGCATTTACTACAGCTACTCAATCCTGTTCTAGTCTGCTGTCTGGTAGACAGGTCACAAAAGCAATAGTTGAGTAAAAGGAGAGCTAGGTATAATGCAAAGAGAACTATATTAGAGATAGAGAGGCCCTGGGTTCAAATTCTTCATCTGCATCTTATTGTGTCTTCCCTAATCTCATTATCCTCAGTATCTATAAAATGACAGGGTTGGACAAGATCTAAAGTCCTTCTCAGCTGAGATCTCTGATCTTTGGGTCCAAAGTAGAAAGAGAAAGGAGAAACAAAGAATCTAAGTAATCTATAAGATAATCAAATTCCAGAGTATTCAGACTCATTACACTTAGAAAAGCTGGTCTTGTCTCAAAAATATGTAAAAGAAGACTCCTGCCAGGGTGTCTCTTGGATCCTCTCTAGGGAAAAAGTAATTTCTGCACATCGCTTAAAAGCTTTCTCAGGAAGTTGGATCTAAAGGTTCCCTGCTGACTTTGACTTCTAATTCACTATGTAATTGGAGAGTGTCTACAGAGAGGCTACAGAGCAGCATACAAGCAGGGCAGGCCATAGGTGGCACAGGTGAGCACCTGTATGATCTCTTCCCCCTCCAGTTCTGAGCAAAACTTGCTCTCAGTATTTTCTTTCACAAGAAACTACAAATGACCAAAACTTTTATTTTATTTTATTTTTTTATTTTTCTCCTTGGTTACATGATTCATCAAATCTAGCCTCAGACACTTCCCAGCGGTGTAGACCTATGCAAGTCACTTAACCCCTCGTTGCCAAGCCTTTTCCCTTCTCTCTTAGAGTTATAACTGAGATATAAAGATTTTTCTAAACGAAAAGAAAAAAACTATCAGGACCAAAGGGAAAAAATGTCAACAAAATCAGTTCAGGTGACTTAAAATTTGGTTCTGAGCAGTGATTTCATTGTTTTAGAAAACTCAGTGTTGGAATTTCCTCTAGTAAATACAGATTACCTCAAATATCGAGCCCTAGAGTTGCTCTGGTCATGGAGAGGTCAGGTGGCTTACCCAAGGAGAGAAAAAGCAGATAGTGGATAAGGTGATGGACTTGATGTCAGGACAGTAGGAATCTTGTCCCTGACATGGATCAGGTTTCAGTCCCTTTTCCACATTGCAGTGTCATCATCTGTTAAATGGAGGTGAACACAATAGCACCAACCTCCCAGGATTGTTGTGACAAGAATGTGTGGAATTAAGAAAATGAATGCAAAGCACAATTTAAATGGGAGTTACTCTTCTAGTCTCAGAGTTAATATGTCAGAGGTAGGACTAAACTTACTATCTTTCTAACTCCAGGACCAGTCCTGTCTCCAATTACACAATATCATCTCTCTTTCCTTGACTTTGTTATAATTCAAATTCTCTGGAGACTGCATAGTGATCTATAACTATTTATTAGTAAAAGATGGAGGGATGGAGGGAGAGAGAGAGAGAGAGAGAGAGAGAGAGAGAGAGAGAGAGAGAGAGCCAGCAAGATTCTCCAGCTCAAAAGAGAGCTGCTTCCTCCAAACCCCTCTCTTAAAAACCCTGGGTGATGTCACTCCTCCTGAGTCTCTCTGGTTGGACAGTCTTGACCTCAGTCCAGGTCAGAGGCCAGTCTTCCTGATGCCAGCAGTCACTCTGAACTAGGGGTCAGCCTCTTCCATGATAACTGGCCATGACAAAGGTTCTGGTGTCCTCCCACAGTACACATGCATGCCCAGTGAAAGTGTGGGACTGATACCAACAAAAATGGGTTTTTAAAAGGAATTAGGGGTACAATTTATATGAAATTCATGCATCTTATATAACCATGGTTTGGCACATGGCCAGATCACCTAAAGTGGAGGTGCATTTCCCACATGGGAGGTGCCAGAGACCTGCTTCTGGGAGACAGAAAGCCTAGCACCATCATGGACCTACCATGAGATTGAGAGTAGCCCTTTTCCATTGGCTGCATAGGTGAAACTGACTGCTTCTTGAAAATGATTTGGTTTCACAGGGTTGCTCTCTTGCCAGCATCTCCAAGGTTCCAAGCGCTCTTTCATCCCAGCAGGTAAAAACTTTTCGATGAGAGGCAGTGCCTGAGGGCTACCTTCTTCTCTCTCCTCTCAATCCATGTGGCTCTGAGAAATGGGCTCCAGATATTGTTTGCCCTTTTCAATTTGAGGTGCTGGAAGTGGAGTCCCAAACCCTGGGGCTGAAGCTATGGTGACATTAGAGACCAAGATTTCGCGCCAGATAATATCCAGCCTACCAGGGAAGCCCTGAGGAACCCGGACTCAGAATACTAGCCTTAGGGAAATTTGTTTTCCTCAGAACTTAGTGGGATGTAGAAAATGAACTAAGCTGGGATAGGTAGATAGCACAATGGGTAGAGGTCTAACATGGAGTTGGGAGGACCTGGATTTTTATCTAGTCTCAGACACTTCCTAGTTGTGTGACCCTGGGCAGGTCACTTAACCCCAATTTCATAACCATTACCATTGTGCTTTCTTAGAATTCATATTAAGAAAGAAGGTAAGGGGAAGAAAATAAAAGAAGAAAGTTAAGAAGGAAGGGAAGGGAAGGGAAGGGAAGGGAAGGGAAGGGAAGGGAAGGGAAGGGAAGGGAAGGAAAACTGTGAGCCCAATCCTTCTCTCCTCCCCCAGAAACTAAGGTGTTGTATGTGAGGAGATTATGCCCAATTATGAGAGACAAATATTTATGTTTGTTCTTGCTGTGCCATTGAAATCATTTGTAAAAATTAACCTGACTGTTAAGTGATTAAATAGACCTGGAGGGGCTGGACCCCCTAATAAGTTGAGATTCTAGCCAATTGCAGGGAACCAGAGACGCTCAGTGCTTTTAGGAAAGTGGAGAATGTTGAGGAGGAATAAAATGTAGTCTGGCCCTGAAGGAATGGGACCAGAAGGAATTTATAGTCATACTTTGGGCAATATAGCTGGGAAAATCTGTCCTAGAAGCAAAAACAGTTCCTGCCTAAAGGAACTCACCATCTAATGGCAAAGAGAAAACATGTAAATAACTAAATTGAGGAGGAATAAAATGTAGTCTCGTTCTGAGGGAATGGGACCAAAAGGAATTTACAGTCATACTTTGGGCAGTACAACTGGGAAAAAAACTTTCCTTGAGGGAGAGAGAGGTTCTTCAAAAAGTCGTCATTGCTGTACTGAGTACTTGGCTTCACAAACCTGCCTGCCTATAAACTCCTGGTGTCTTTCTGACCCCGATCACATCCATTCCTAGGGTTCTTCTGCACATCCAGATAAAAATACGGCTGGAAGCAGATTTAATTTTAAAAACTCGAGAAGTGTAGGTGGATCCAGCAGGCCCGCCATGGCACATCACAGCCCAGTTTCCCTACAGATGCTTCGTGCCTGTCTCTTGGCACCTGTTCCACCATGTGTGGCTGCATTTCCCTCAGAAGCCTCACGTGCGTGTGCTTTCCTCTTCAACCTTCTGGGAGACTAGAAAGAAAAGAAAGGAAAACTCAAACCTTTTCTGAACAGGATTATTTTGCCACCTGAGCTTTCCCTTTGGGCAACAGTGTGAGAACAAGCTGTTTTTCATTTAAAAACTAAACAGCCTATGGGAAATAACACTGATGTTAAGCCAAATCAGTCCCTCTGAAGTGAATTCACAGTGTCTCCCTCTAACTCTGTGAGTTGGCTTAAGACAAGGTGTTAATGATGGTTGACCATTCTCCCCTCCCCAACTTGTTTATGGAAAATTATTTTTGGCTATGGTAGGGAGAACAGTGGGGTGGTGGAATGAGAGACAGAGAAAAGGAGGTAGGGGAGGGAGGAAGGAAGGGAGAGAGAGAGAGAGGGAGGGAGGGAGAGAGAGAAAGAATGGAATTTTCAAAAGTAGTCAGTTGGCAAACGTTTATTAAGTTCCTACTATGTGTCAGACCTTGGGAGCCAAGAAAGGCAAAAACAGTTCCTGCCCTAAAGGAGCTCACCATCTAATGGTAAAGAGAAAACATGTAAATAACTAAGTACATAAAAGATTCATACAGAATAAATGGAAGGTAATCTTGGAGGGAAGGCACTAGCAGCAGGGAGGGAAAGGCCTCTTACAGAAGGTGGGATGTGAAACAAGTCTTAAGTCGTATCCATAGTGCTTAGCATATTTCATAGTTTTCCTCTGACTGCCTATCAGAACCCTAAATTCTGAAAGAACAGAACTCATCCTAAATAAGAAACCACTTTAGATCATCTAGCAAATACAACAAATACACATTTAGGAAACATTCTTTCAGCTACTTAGGGTAAGGATAGGGAAGCCTTTGGGTCATGCCTTCTATTCCCCAAATACTCTTCTTTATTGGGTTATTCCCAGAACAAATTTATGTGGTCACACACAGGCATAGCTACTGACAATAAGAAATGCAAAGTCCTTTTCATGGAGCATGCCTTCCCTTTTCAAATGTTTTCTTTTCTTTTTTATTTATGTACAGTTTATTTTCAGATTCTGATGTTCACACCCATGATATTTTTCAGATGATATGAATCATTAAAGAATTTAGCAGACAGGAGGAATGATGACAATAATGATAATTAGTAATAATAACTCACCTTTATACAGGGCTTTATTGTATTTATAGAATCTAGACCTGGAAGGAACTTTATGTGTCAACTAGATAGAGAAGCATAGGGGAGTAGTGGGTCTTAAATAGGAAAGGCTAACGACCTCCAGGAATTTGTACACAGAGGCTGATACACTGTGGCACAATAGAATGTAATGGAACTTCTCTACTAGCAGCAATGCAATGATCCAAGACATTTCCGAGAGACCTATAAGAAAGAATTGTAGGAGTAGAAACACAGAAGAAAAACAACTGCTTGATCACATGGGTTAATGGGGATATGATTGGGGATCTAGACTCTTAAAAGATCACCCTAGTGTAAATATCAATAATATGGAAATAGGTCTTGATCGATGATACATATAAAACCCAGTGGAATTGCTCATTGGCTACAGGAGGGGAGGTGGGAGGAGGGGAGGGAAAGAACACAAATCATGTAACCATGGCAAAATGCTCTAAATTAATTAAATAAATAAATAGAATTTAATTAAAAAATAAGAAAGGTTAAGTCAGATGTGGGAGAGGCAGCTGGTCACAGTACAGAGGGAGATGATTTTGGAGTCAGGATCTCAGGCCCATGACCAGTTCTACTACTTGTGAGACCTTGGAGAAGTCACATCCTCTCTGGGCCTCAGTTTCCCCATCTATTAAATGAGGGAGGTGGACTAGAATCAATTCATTAGATGGTATTCAGATACCTTTCCAGCTCTAAAGTCAGTCACTCTTTTTAGAGTTTATTTTTTCATCCACAAAATGGGGATAGTAATACCTGTTATATGGAACTCACAGCTTATTGTCAAGTTCAAATGAGTTTGAAGTAGGTTATTGTTGTCGTTTGTCCTTCATTTTGGAAGAGGACCAGTGACATCATGGCATGATGTCTTGACTTGTGCATAAGTTGGATTTAAGTGAGGCAGAGTTGTGCAAAGTCATCAGCCTCATTCCCTCTTCCAGAGTGATCAAAATCCAATGGTAAGACAAAAGTCAGGCTGATTGGTAGTGGCCCGGGATGCATTTAACTAACCCTGCCAACAACAACCCTGGCATTTTTGATGTCTGACCAAGCTCTAAGCACTCTACAATGGCTGCTTTACCTGCCTTCATGGCTTTTGGAACAAATTGTTCTCATCCACCCATTCTGCTAGGGGATGTCTTTGGGGTAGATACCTCTCTAACTCACCAATGGTTTTGTGGCCCATTGGTTACCCTCAACCTGGTTTAGCCCATCTGTCAAGATTATTTACCAGACTGTGGCCACTGCATGTGCTACAGCTTCTTGGAGCCACTGATGAGAGTTGAGTATAGGTGGATTCAAAAGGTGGATGGAATAGCCCTGAAAAGGGCTCAGCAAACCCTCACACCAGAGTTGCTATTTCTCCTTGAAAACCCATATAAATTTGAAAGCAGCTCTATGAGTGACATTGGTTAAACCAGCTTTTGTGAGAAACAGCTCTATTATATGTCCATTTGCCCCCTGGTTATCTTCTCCAGAATCCCACTGATGTTCAGCCTCCTACCCCCTTGACCTAGAAAAGAGCTTGACTCTTTGGCAGCTGGGTTGCCCTATCTCCCACTGAAAATACAATGCTATAGGATTGTCCTATACTGCCCCATCACCACCTTGTTGGTGAATTTGCCCCAGCAACGTGAACTCTTAATTGTAGTTTTATATAGGGAATTCATTGATCAACTGTGAACCTTATAAGACATCTGTGGAATAATCTATGTGGATTTATACAAGGAAGACATGAACAAGGACTGCAATCAGGGGTGTGCTGGTAAATGTTTAACTGGCTCTTTGAGAAGAAATGAAAGCAGTACACAAGTTTTAATTTAATCTTCATTTATTAACTTCGTATCACTTTCTTAAGTCTAGAAAATCAACAAAATGATCGATCAAGCCCTAATTTTTTAGAAATTGCCTATTTTTGAGGCTTAAATGTTTATACTGAAAATTTAACAATTGGCTCTAGAAAGCCGATTTGAGCTGGCTCCAGCATATCTCTGACTATAATAATGATTAATGTCAGAAGTGCTGAAGCTTACAATGGAAAGAGTCCAAGGAGTAAATCTCAGGACTAAAAAGAGGAGAGGGAGAGTAAAAGGAATAAGTCCTGTACTTGAGTAGAATAGAAAATGAAAGAGGATAAGACAAAGTAGAACTACTCAGTTCTTTATTTCACTTCTGTTTTCTCACCAAGGAGAATGTTCTTTGGAATGGAAAGGTCAGAGCTGAAATAGCTAGTGAGGGATTAATGTCAAAGATGTGGAAAAAGATGAAAGACTACCTAGGCCCTTTGATGAATTCGAGTCATCAGACCCAGATGAATTCAATCCTTGGGTCCTAAAAGACTCTACCTAGATGTGAATGTTGAGTCACTTGTCAGGGATCTCTGAAAGACTGGGGAGAAATGAGGAGGTGTTGCAACACTAGACACTGATAAATGTCCCTATTTTCTTTCTTTCTTTTTTTAAACCCTTAACTTCCATCTTAGAATCAATATTGCAATTGGTTCCAACATAGAAGATTGATAAGGCATAGACAATGAGGGTTAAGTGATTTGCCCAGGATCACACAGCTAGGAAATATCTTAGACCAGATTTGAACCCAGGATGTCCTATTTCTAGGTCTGGCTCTCTATCCATTGAGGCGCCTAGCTGTCCCAATGTCCTTATTTTCAAAAAGAGAAGAGAATCTGCAAAGTATAGGCCAGGAAGCCTGCTTATAATTCCCGATACAATCTTGGAATATATTTTAAAAGGATGGTCAATGAACATAGGGAAAAGGAAGAAGTCATCACAAAGGGTCAGCTGGACTTTATCAGGAATGGACCATGACATATTAATCTTGTGACCTTTTTTTTTTTTTTTGACAGACTGACAACATGGTATAGGTATTATGGGTAGAGCACTGCTTCAGAGTCAGAATGGCACAATCTCATGTACTCTGACTGGCTGTCACCCCAGCAAGTCATTCATCCTCTCATGGTCTCCAGGCTCTAAGAGTGCAAATAGTAGAACAAATTCTGATCTGATAGTGGAGAGATTTCTTTATGCCAATGAAATCTCCATCCCAAAAAACAAACAAATAAATAAATAAATTCGATTGATAGATCAGGGGAATGTTATAGATAAAATTTCCCTAGATTTTATCAAAGTGTTTGATAAAGTGCCAGGTGTTCTTTATTAAAGGAAGTGCTTTATTACATGAAGCTTAAGGTTAAGGTTGCACCAAGACTTCAGGGACACCCTGTATCTATCTCATTGTATTTTTATGAAAAAGGTGGCTGGGTAGGGAATAGACAATAAATAGTTAGTTCAGTTAGATGGCTTCAAAACTCGTTGAATAGCAAGGCTCAAAAAATAGTTCTATTTGGTTCCCTGTCAATTTTGTTTTGCGTGGAAATTCCCTGGACTATACCATTACCATCTGACCTCAGCATCCTGGTCCTCATCTGCTCTGCTCTAGAAAACCTGCACTGGTTCCCTTTCCCCATTGCTTTCTGCAAGAAACTCACAGTCCGCTTCCTTCTCTGAGTAGTTCTCCAGAATCTCTCTGGCTCTAGTCTCTTGTGGCTGCCCCTTGACCTGACAGCCCCTCAGTCCCAAGTTCAAAGGTCTTTTTGCTTGGGGAACTTTATACGTCTCCTAGTAATATTTCAGACTAGAAATAGCTTCAGAAAAAAAGTAGCCACACATTTTCTCTCTTCTCCCCATTTTTAAACTGACCATTCTCTAGCAAGGGTGTTACATTTGGATCAAGTCATGGATTACATCCTTAGTAAATATGCAAATGACACAGAAGTTAAGAGATACAACTAATATATTGGATGACAATCAGGAAACAAGACCTTTATAGATTAGAACATTTAACCAACTCTATTAAAATGAAATTAATAAGAATAAATATAAAGTCTTACTCTGGAGTTGGGTGTGGTCACTCATACCTATAATCCCTTCCTATTGAGAAAGCCTAAGGCTGGTGGATTGCTTGAACTCAGGAGTTCTGAGATCTACTAGGGTTAAATCCAATCAGATGTCTACCCAAAAGCCAAAACCAGTGTATCAAGTCCCCAGGAGAAGAGGGCCACCAGACTGCCTAAGGAGGGGCTAACCAGCCCAGATTGGACATGGAAGAATAAAAATTTCTGTATCAATCAGAAGTGTCATTAGACCTACAAATTGCCAAGGTACTTCCAGCCTGGATAAGATAGGGAGATTCAATCTCAAAAAAAAAAAATTACTATCCAATTTTTTTGAAAATCAGCTTCACAAGTAAAAGATATGAAGATGTACCTAGGCAAACAGTTCATCTCAAAAAAAAAAAAACTGAGAGTGTTAGGGGACTATGAGATCAATTTGAGTCAACAGTGTGATTTGATAGCCCACAAAGCTTATGTTATCCCCCTCTTATACATTAAGATAGCCATACTGTCCAGGTTAAGGGAGGAAATAGTACCACTCAATTCTGTGATCCTAGTAAGACCACAGTTGCAGCTTTGTTTTCATTTCTGGATACCACATTTTAGGACAGACACTAACAAACTGGAGATTTACCAGATGGTAGCAAGTCCTGAGATTAATGGGAGAGGGTATGTGATATTGAAAAATGTGGAGAGACTTAGCCTAGAAGAAAGATATTGGGGAACACTGGGTATTGTGTTCAAGTATTTGAAGGGCTTTCATGCTGAAAGAAGAATTAGACTTACTCTATTTGGCACCCAGAGGGCAAGACTAGGAGCAATTAATGTCATCTCCAGGAGTATCAATCCCACTTCCCTATATCACTTCTTTATATGTCTTCCAGGGACCTAGAAGTTGCTCAATAAACAATCACTGAGTATAAAGTATTTAAATATTATTTTTATATTAACCATTTGCTTTGGAATTCATGAAATCTATTTATTTATACCTAGAAGGATTTTTTTTATTTTACACATAAGGAAACTGAGGTCCAGAGAAGTAGAGGGACTTTTCCAAGATGATACATATGCTATATGGCCTAACATGAAGAAATCACTGCTGGGCCACCATGGTGATACTGTGCCCATTCCTTGTTCTGTACCCAGGAATGCAGTTGGATGGGATTCAACCTGAGAGAACTTACATCTAATAAAAGAGGTTGGGATTCCTGTTCTTATACTCTTTGACTCAGTAATCCCTCTTCCTCAGTAGACCAGAGGATCATTTTACTAATTAGTTCCTGTCTAGAGCCTCCCCCTAAAAAGGGAAATTATAAAAAGGTAGTCAAGCGGTCAACTAGGCAGCTCAGTGTACTGAGAGCCAGGCCTGGAGTTGAGGCCCTGAATCTCACTGGGTCTGAGTTGAATGACAATTTGAAGAGAAGTCCTAGGCAACTACTCCAGGATTATTGGAGAAGATGACCACCGACAAGAAGATTGTCTTCTTGTTCAAACCTGGACCCAGTTATAAAAATGAATAATATGGAAATAGGATTTGATGGATAATTGATTGCTTGTCATCCCCAAGAGCATGGAGGGAAGAGGGGAGGGAGACAATAAGAATCATGTAACTATGGGAAAGTAAAGAAATAATTTTTTTTTTTAAATCTGGACCCAGTCACTTCCTAGTAGGGCAAGTCACTTAAACCTCATTGATTAGTCCTTACCACTCTTCTGGCTTGGAACCAATACTAAGACAGAAGGTAAGGGTTTTCTTAAAAGGGCATTCAATATGTAATATGTATCAGATATGTAACAGGTAATTTATTTCTACATATTCAAGAATTGTTTAACAAAAAAACTCACAAATACATGAACAGATGAGGATTTAGTTAATTAACATAGCTGTTATATTCTGTTAAAAGACATACTTAAACTTGATCATCACATAAAATAGGTTTCTAGGGCTTCTAATGAAGCATTTTACTTTTTATTTTGGCTCTTCAATTTCCAAAGAACTCATGCTGAAAAAGTGGCCATGCTTGGGCCAATCTTCTTGTCTGTGGTCATCCTCTCCAATAATCCTAGAGTAGTTGCCTACAATTCCTTCCCAGATTGTCATTCAACTCAGATCCAATGAGAGTCAGAGCCTCCATATTTCTCTAACTCACAAAGTCACCTCCAATTCTGGATGCATCTATCTCAGGATGGGTACCTCTTTCACTTTAGATGTGGAATGAATAAACAGAAAAGAGAAAATTCAAACCCAGACATCAGTTTAATGAAGCAAATTATGTGCTTTTGCTGCCATGTGTCCATGGTTGCACAAAAAAAACCAACATAGGGAAATGAGGCTGGTAGCTTGAAAAAATCCTGTACAATTTGAATCTGGAAAGGAAGAGAAGTGAGTCACTCCCATTTCAAAATACATCCAGTCATTAGTTCTTCTGCCGCAGCAGAGAACAAGAAGACTTATCATCGTCTTCAAGCAAAAGGTCCGACTCAATGGATGAGTTGCACACAGTTGAAAGAGGCCATTCCAGAGCTTCATCTTAGTCACAAAGAACCAGGAATAGTGATTCTGAGTATGTTCATAGGGATGGCACCGCCATACTGGCAAAACCAAATCATTTGACTTCCAATGAAATGCTTAATTTTTCTTCAGTTGCTTTATTTCCTGGTAGGTTCCACCCAACAAAATGGTAAATTCAGGAGGGTAGGTATGTGCCTTCAGCATCTACCAGGGTCCCTCAGTCTCTGACAATAGGGTATGAGGAAGAACTTAGAAAGTATGATCAAATACATAGCTGTAATGGACTTAGTGATACAGTTAGAATGGCTTGACCCTTTGGTATTTTTTAGACGTAATTTCTAGACAGCTTACAATTTAACAAAGAACCCAAGATTTTCCTAGAGATATTTATAGTGCCAGGAAAAACAAGCACACTCATGGGAAAAGTCATCTAGAAAAAGAGACCTATGGAATGGCATAGATTTCAAAGACAAAGTAGCTTTATCTGGTACTTCTGCTCACCTTCCTTTAACATTGTTCTTTCACTACAGTATAATAGCTCATTTTAACTTATTTTATTTTCCCCAGTAGTATTTGATTATACTCCCAATTACACATTGAAACGATTTTTAATATCTGTTTTCCAACAATTTGCAATCCAAATTCTCTCCTTCTCTCTCTTCTCTCTCTCCCTGAAATGGCAAGTAATTTGATGCAGGTTATAGAGGTAGTATCATGCAAAACATATTTCCATATTCATCGTATGAAAGAAGACATATCACATGCATAAGAAAACAAAGGAAATAAAATGAAAATGCTATGCTTTGGTTTGCATTCATATTCCATCGGTTCTTTCTATGATAGTGGATATCCACCATAGGACAATGAATTTTTCCTCATGAGTCCCTTAGTTCTTTTGGTTACTTGCATTGCTGATAATACTTATCATTCTACAGCCTACAATATTGCTGTTGCTGTGCAGTGTTCTCCTGGTTCTGCTCATTTCACCTGCATCCATTCATATAAGTCTTTCCAGGCTTTCCTGAAATCATTATGTTTGTCATTTCTTATGGCATGATAGTATTCCATTACAATCATATACCACAACATGTTTAGCCATTCCCCAATTGATGGACATCCTCTCAGTTTCCAATTCTTTGCCACCACTAAAAGAGTTGCTATAAATATTTTTTTTGTAAAAATAGTTCTTTTCCCCCTTTCTTTAATCTCTTTGGGATATAGACCTAGTAGTGGTATTGCTGGGTCAAAGAGAATGCCGTTTTATAGACCTTTGAGCATGGTTCCAAATTACCTTCCACAATTTGGAACTATGCCCAAAGAGTGCTAAAAGATTGCCTGCCCTTTGATCCAGCCTTACCATTGCTGGGTTTGTACCCCAAAGAGATCATAGATAAAAAAGACATGTACAAAAATATTTATAGCCGCACTCTTTGTGGTGGCAAAAAACTGGAAAACGAGGGCCTGCCCTTCAATTAAGGAATGGCTGAACAAATTGTGGTATATGCTACTGATGGAATACTACTGTGCTCAAAGGAATAATAAACTGGAGGAATTCCATGTGAACTGAAATGACCTCCAGGAATTGATGCAGAGTGAAAGGAGCAGAACCAGGAGAACATTGTACCCAGAGACTCATACACTGTGGTAAAATCGAATGTAATGGACTTCTCTACTAGCAGCAATGCAATGAGCCAGGACAATTCTGAGGGACTTGTGGAAAAGAATGCTACCCACATTCAGAGGGAGAACTGCAGAAGTGGGAAAAACAACTGCTTGAACACATGGGTTGATGCAGACATAATTTGGGATGTAGACTCTAAACGACAACCCCAGTACAACTATCAATAATATGGAAGTAGGTCTTGATCAATGACACATGTAAAAACCAGTGGAAATGTGCGTCAGTTACGGGGTGGTGGTGGGAGGGTGGTGGTGGGATGGGGGTGGGAGTAGGGGAAGGAGTTGGGGGGAAGGGGAGAGTAAGAACATGAATCATGTAATTTAGGGAAATTTTTCTAAAAAATAAAATTTCCAAATTGGCCTCCATTTTATTTTTAACAAATGTTTTTTCTAATGAAAAAACCCCTTATATTCTCTCCCTCCCGCCTTCTTTACTTCTATTAAAATAAAAAATAAAACCCTTCTGAGCAGTAGGCATAGCCAAAGTCAATTTTTATTTGAGCTATGTCCAAAAGATGCTTCATTTCACCACCTGAGTTGATCACTTCTCTGTCAAGAGATGGGTAATGTGTCTTATCATCAGTCCTTTGGAATTGTAGCTGATTATAGCAATGAGGAGAGGTGATCAGAGGTCTGAGGTCTTTCAAAGTTATTCACCTTCTCAGCATTATTCTATAAATTGTTCTTCTGGTATTTACTCACTTCCCAGGTTTCTCTGAAACCTTCTTCTTCGTAATTTCATATAGCACCATTAAATTTATATACCCAAATCTATTTTGCAGCCCCCTAATTGATGGGCACTGCTTCCATTTCCAAATCTTTTCTATGATGGGCTGTTTTTGAAAACCAGACTACAATGTCAACTCTCCTGGCTTTAATAATGCTGCTTATGAACAGCCTCAGAGGAGGTATAAGACAGGAGCCCTCCTTGAATGTATTGATGCCTGCTAATTCCTTCATATTCCTCTCATCCCACCAAAAAAAAGAATCAATTGTATCAGATGACAATGCCTTCAAAAAAAATTCTTAAGTAGTCCCAATCATATATAATGATAACTCAGCAAGTGTTGGTTAAATGACCCATCTCTTTGGAAAGAGAAATATGGAAGAAAAGTGGGGGAAGTGACATTTATTAACTGATGTAACACAGGGCATCTCAAAAGTCTTAGTGTAGTTGTAAGCTTAACTGGGGGGATTGGGCAGCAAGGTGGCCAACGAGGTGGCTTAGTAGATAGAAAGTCAGTCCCAGAAACAGAAGGTACTGGGTTCTAATCTAGGCACAGACACTTCCGAGTTGTGTGACCCTGGGTAAAGCACTTCACTCCAATTACCTTACCCTTACTGATCCCTGCCTTAGAATCTATATTTGATATCAATTCTAAGACAGAAGGTAAGGGTCAAAAAAATAAATAAATAAAAGCTTATGTGCCAGACCTAAATACTGAAACAGAATTTTGACTCTTCTTAATTTGATATGCCGCTACAGTCATCTTCAGAGTTCCATGTCCTCATTAGAAGCATGGGCAGCTGCTGCTGTCTTCCTGTTCCTACAGATCATCTGGCGTGTGCTTCACTCCTTGGGGTAACATGTCTTTGGTTGTCCTGTCTGTGAGTGACAAGAGTGTGATGTGGAGGAGAAATATCACAATGGTATTTCTAGGGGATGGTAAAATATAGCTATTGTTTCCCTGGTGGGAAGAACTGTTCTCTGGGGCAAGTTCCAGAGGATCTGATAAGATTTAGTATCACTTATCAGTTTCCTCATCTGTAAAAATGGGGATAATAACAGCAACAACTTTACTAGGTTGTTCTGAGGCTCCAGCAAGATAAATATGTAAAGTACTTGGCAAACCTTAAAACATATAAATGTTAGTTGCTGTTGTTAGGATTATTACAAGTAGACGATAGTAATAGTATTAAAGAGACAGTAATATTAAAAAATAGATGGAACCTAGAGAGACTTGAGTTCAAGTCCTACCAAGGACACTTACTTAATAGCTGTGACATTCTTGATCACCCAATCTCTCTGATGTTTTGTTTCTTTATCTGCTTAAAGTGTCACATCCCTGTTCTCTGATGGGTATATCATCTCTATCGGGCTCATTTTCTTGGTACTGGGTGTTATATCTCCACTAGGCTTATTGTTTGTTTCCTATATGAACGGCTCTCTCTGTGTCCATTTATTGGTACCCTGTTCCCATCTTCCCAAGGGAGGCCTCTAGCATTTCCTGGAGAAAGGCAAGCTAACTTTTTCCCAGTCAATAGGCATGTGAGCAACTCTACCTGGATAATCAAGAAAAGCCAGAGGAATCTCCCCAGGTTAAAATTAAGCCTGACTAAGCCAGCCGGAGATTTGTAGTCCACGGCTCCAGAAACTATTTGATTTAGGGTTAGAAGATTCATTATAATTATCCATTAAATTTCTGCGTCCTCAAATTTGTGGGAGTCGGTGCACCACTTCCTCCACTAAAAAAAAAAAACAAACAAAAAAAACAAACTCCAAAAGCTATGTAGAGCCTAATGTGAGACCTATTTTACTTTCTCAAATCCTCTTTGGAAGGTATACAAATAAAGTTGAATGAAAATAAATAGTAAAATAAAAATAGGTATGATCATCCCTTGTTGGAAATTCCTACCCCTTTATGAAAGGTATACATACCCCACCAACTCTGCTATCTATAGTGCAAAGGACTAGATCTGATTTCACTGGAACTTCCAGATAAGAAATTTCATTTACCAAAGCATATCAGCACTTGCTCAGAATTGCATAGCCTTGGAGAATTAGAGAATTATCTGGGACACTTGGAAGTAAGTGCCACCTAAGGGCCCAGGTCAGATCTGGAACCCAGGTTTTCCTGACCAAAAGATTAGCCCTCATTCCATGACTTCATATTGCCTCTATATAAAGATATAAGATAGAGATAAAAGATAGAGAAGGAGATAGATCCAGAGAGAAAGACAGCAGAGAGAGTAGAAAGAGAGAGCAGAAGGAGAGAGCAGAGAAAGAGAGGATGACAGGAGAGAGAGAGAGAGAGAGAGAGAGAGAGAGAGAGAGAGAGAGAGAGAGAGAGAGATTGAAATATCTGCTTGGCCATGACAACAAAACTTCCATGTTTCTGTGCTCAGTTTTAGCTATCACAGAAAATTTGCTGGAGTCTCTCTACATTATTATGAACATAACTATGTGAGTGTGTCAGCTTTAAATGGCATGAGACTTTTGGGACATCCCTGTGTGTTTGGTGGTTTCTTTTCCTAGGCTAAACAAGAGATGATCCTGTCTTTTGCAAGTCAGAATGTGTCAAAGGCAAATGTCAAAACCTTGAAATTACTGACCCATCTAGAGTAGATACTATGCCTTAGTGTCACAGAATTTAACTTAATTTAATCTTAATTTAACCCTTTTCATCAGGACAGTGAGGAAATCAATAAATAGGTCTGGAGAAGGAATTTGTCCAAGGTNGAGAGAGAGAGAGAGAGAGAGAGAGAGAGAGAGAGAGAGAGAGAGATATTGAAATATCTGCTTGGCCATGACAACAAAACTTCCATGTTTCTGTGCTCAGTTTTAGCTATCACAGAAAATTTGCTGGAGTCTCTCTACATTATTATGAACATAACTATGTGAGTGTGTCAGCTTTAAATGGCATGAGACTTTTGGGACATCCCTGTGTGTTTGGTGGTTTCTTTTCCTAGGCTAAACAAGAGATGATCCTGTCTTTTGCAAGTCAGAATGTGTCAAAGGCAAATGTCAAAACCTTGAAATTACTGACCCATCTAGAGTAGATACTATGCCTTAGTGTCACAGAATTTAACTTAATTTAATCTTAATTTAACCCTTTTCATCAGGACAGTGAGGAAATCAATAAATAGGTCTGGAGAAGGAATTTGTCCAAGGTCACTCAGTTCATGAGTGGAAGAGCTGGAATTAGAATCTAGACCTTGATCTTTAGTCCTGTATTCTGGCCACTGGACAGGTCTAATGATGGCACTCAGGAAGCATGACTTCAAAGCCTGTCGCTACTTCAATGAGTTGGCACTAGTTGAGGCACAAGAGTTGAAGGGGAAGGCTCTGTTCTCAACCCTACAGACCATTAGGAGGAGTCTTAAATTATGGGGTGATTGCAGATAAAAAAAATAGCCTGATATTGCCATTTCTATTGTGTTCACCCCCATTCTAAGCCCCATCTTCAATACTCTTATCAGCAGCAATCTTGATGTTACCATGTGCCTAGCCAGACAGTAGTTGTTGTTTGTTGTTCAATTGTGCCCAACTCTTCTGGGCCCCTTTGAGGATTTCTTGGCAAAGACACTGGATCTGCCATTTCCTTTCTTCAACTCATTTTCCAGGTGAGGCAACTGAGGCAAATGGGGTTAAGTGACTTGCCCAAAGTCTCAAAACTATGACATAACTGAGGTCAGATTTGAACTTAGGAAGATAAGCCTTCCTGACTCCAGGTCCTGTACTCTATGCACCATGCCACCTAACTGCCATTAGATGATGGTAACCCAGGCAATACTGGAGATAGGATGGCAGTGCTGGTAGTTTGCACTACTACCATTACTACTATTAATATTAATTAAATATAATATAATAGATATAATATAAATAATAACATATAAAACTAATTAATATTCTAAATATTATGTAATAATAATTGTTATTAGGGAAGGCATTTATAAAAAAGATACTTTAAGTTTTACAGCATTTTATAAATATAATCTCACTGATCCCTACCACAACCTTGGGAGGTAGATGCTATTATTATTCCCATTTTACAGGCGGGTAGTTATGGCACTAGAATAGGGAAAGGCCAGGAGAAACTGCGATTACAGTGATCCCCTAGCCTTTCTCCTATTCCCAGGGCAAAAATGGCTTCCTCCAGCCAACCCCATAACTTTCGCCTCTTTTCACAACAGGAGAAAGCTTCCCCACTAGAAAGATGGCTGTGTATGTGTCTATGCAATTGCTTTGACACAAGTAGAAGGAATCTGCACATGAGATAAATGAGGCTGATCTGGGAGATGCCACAGTGATGGATGCTATTTAATGTTTGAGGGAGGCCTCCATTGGGAAGAAGGAGTGAGCTGGTATTAAAATAGCTGGTATTAAAAACCAGAGACACGAGGATTGTATCATAGGCAAATATCTGACCTGCTTCCATCAGTTGATGGACATTAGAATCACTGAGGCAAGGTGGCGGTGTATTGGGCTCTGGGACTGCCCCCACCTCTTTGAGGATGCTCATGCTTTATGGTATAACCTGGTTTAATTTCCATAAAAAGTTTTGAGAGAGAGGGAAGGAAAGGAATCTATTTCAAGCATGATTTTTTTTTTTGGACTCTTCATCCACTCAGTCCTACCCCTTCTGTGTTTTAGACACTGTTCTAAGCACTGGAAATAAAAATAGAAAAAAAAAAAAAAAAGCCAGTATCTGCCCTCAAGGAGCTTATAATCTAAAAGAGGAGAAAGGGAGATAGCACACAAAAGAAAGCTAAAAATTAGGAGGGAGGGAAAAGTACCTGGAAGAGGGGGCATGTTGGAGAAGTCGGAGAAGACCCAGAGTAGTGCAGCCTGATGAGAAATGAAATAGCCTTAGTTGAACTCCCTCCTTCAGTGGAAGTTTTGGACTTCATGGCTCTACCCTTCAATCAAAGAGGGGACAGAGATTCAAATTCAGGTCTTCCCATCTCTCTGTCCAAAATGTATTTTATTATGTTTCAAATGAAGGCTGGATAATCACTGAAAAGAAAATTACTGTTGATTTGAGTTGGACCAGTTGTCCTCTGAGGTTGCTTCTAGTTCTGAGACTGTGTAACCCTGTGACTAGATCTCGAAGGTTCCATCCAGCTCTAACGTCCTCTCGGACTGCGACTTCTCTGGACACTCTCCCAGGCTGCAGAAACTTGGGCTCCAGGCCTGCTATCTGGCTTCTCTACACCAGCCCTCTTGTCCCCATCTCCCCATGATCCAAAGCCATATTACTTTCATTTACTTGGATTATTTTTAGTGTCCTTTCTTTTAAGAAATTAAATCAAGGGGAGCTTAATGAGCATCATTTTTTTTTTTACAAGAAGAATTCACAGTAAGTGCTGCAGAAAGCTGTGGCACTGGCTGCCGTGGTCCTCAAAACCAGCCATTTCCTTCTGCGATACAATAGTTTATTTTTGGCCAGCAGCCCCCACACAGTATCTCACAAATGCTGCTCCAAAGTTCATCATGCATTAAAAAGAAAAGGAAGACTTTTTTTTTCTTCTCACAGTGGAGTGTTCAAAAAAAAAAAAAAAAAAAGAGTTTGGTGGCTCAGAGGGAGGCTAGGAGAGAGTTCCAGAGAGAAGGCTTGCCAGGGCTAACTGCTAACAGTGCCTTCAGGCTGCCAGTTTTTCTCTTTGCTCCTAATCAGCAATCCAAAGAGTAGGAAACAATCAGGGTGAGACATTAGTTCAGCTTGCTCATCATTACTGGAAATATATATTTAATTTAATTTCTAGAATATTCATTAAAATAGTTATAGGCTAAATATGTATTATATATTTCGGTATAATTTAATTTAGGGTAGAGATCAGAGCTATAGGCATAGGGAATGAAAGGTTTTAGCCACAAACTTTTCAGCAGTAGGTGGCAGGGTCAATCTGGATTAAAGTGGACATTAAGGGGGACAGCTGGGTGGCTCAGTGGATTGAGAGCCAGGTCTAGAGTCCTAGGTTCAAGTCTGACCTCAGCCACTTCTTAGCTAACCCCCATTGCCTAGTCCTTCTTCTGACTGAGAACCAATACATAGTATTGATTCTATGACAGAAGGTAAAGGTTAAAAAAAAAAATTGACATTGAGGAAAGATAGCTAATAAGCCTGAAGTCCTGAAATATAAAATTATCCTTGAGTTGTTTTGGTTGTGTCTGACTCTTTGTAACCCCTTTTGGGGATTTTCTTAGCAAAGATATTGGAGTGGTTTGCCATTTCCTTCTCCAGCTCATTTTACAGATGAGGAAACTGAGGCAAACAAGGTTAAGTAACTCACCCAGGGTCATACAAATAGTGTCTGAGGCCAGATTTGAACCCATGAAAGTGAGTCTTCCTGACTCTAGACCTGGCCCTCTATCCACCGAGGAGCCTAGCTGCCCCTAAAAGTTACAGGAAATACCTACCAGTGCCTAGGCTAACCAAGGAGTAGCAGTTCTCCTCCTACCTGTCAAAGTATTCGGCAAACCCTCCTGGGATCATGGTAGAACAGTCATCTGATAATATTAATCGAGAAATGTTCCACAGTCTACTGATTAATCTCCTAGGGAGGGTACTTGTGTTCATGAGTCCTGACCCTGTGGATTTGGCAATAAATACTCATAAGGCCAAAGTTTCAAGTACGTACTGCTTGACTGCTCGTAAGCATGCAAAGTCTTCATACCCAGATGCCATATCTGGCCTGGGGATTATGGGGAGTGGATGTAGCTGCCATGGCCCAGAAAAGGCTCTTGAATTAGTGATGATTCTAGGAGCCTAATCAGCCTGTCTAAAGTATGGTGGCTATTTCCTTAAGAATTTTGCTTTAGGTCAGAGCTTCACTTCTGTGTTCATCTCTGGTCCCCAGGTCTTTGCCTAATGCCTTTCCTTCTCATCTCTATTTTTTGGAAGCCCTGGCTCCATTCCAGAGTCGACTCAGAGAGCTTCTGTACTTGAGTACTATCTCAGAGGGACATAAACTGATGGGCAGATGATGCTCATTGAGGGAATGCCTGCAATGTGCGCCTAATCTTTTTCTAACCTTTACACTCTGTCTTAGAATCCACACTAAGTAGAATCAATATTGTGTATTGGTTCCAAGGCAGAAGAATGGAAAGGGCTAGATAATAGGGGTTAAGTGACTTGCCCAGGGCCACACAGCTAGTGAGTGTCTGAAGTCAGATTTGAACCCAGGATCTTCCATCCTTAGACCTGGCTTTCCATCCACTGAGCTCCCTCGCTGCCCTCGAGCATTACTTATTTCAAGTCTTCCTAAAAATGTAGAATCTCTGAGTTGGACAATACGTTAGTGGCCATAAAATTTAAGTTGGAACTCCCTACCCCCACCCAATCTTTCTTCAAGACTCTGCTTATGGTCCTCCAATCTTGGGGAGTTCACCATCTACCAAGATAGCCCATTCTATTCTTGGATGGTGCTTGTTGGCCGGACGGGTTTATTTCTGGTTTTTTTACCCTTTACATAAGAGCTGAAATATCCCCTGTATCCTCAACCCATTTCTTCTAGCTTTACCTTCCATCACCAAGCAGAGTAAGCTAATCAACATAGCCAATTAGAACAATCATTTAGTATTAGATTTTTACATTTCTAGGTCACACCGCTATTTGGGAACAGGAAATATCCATTTATACAGAATTCCAGGACCTGCTTCATCTGAGCTAGTAAAGCTTCTTGCTTCTCCCAGTAGGCTCCTGCCCCATGACCTTCCTTCTCCTCCCGTCCCCACAATCTTCTCCCTCCTTTCAGTTTGAGCCCTGGGTAATCTCAACTTGGCAAGTCAGATTTCTAGCTCTGAACAATTTTTCTCCCCATACACAGAAGCAAAGTTGTGGGATTCCAACATGGAGAATTAAAATAACATTCCAGGGACTCTTGGTAAAACTTCTGGTTTTCTAATGACCTTTTTATTAATCTATTGATGCATTATTACATAAAGCCAGCTTCCTGGGGCAGAGTTTTCAGCAGCTGCCCAGTTCCTATTCCTGGCATTTTTTGCTAAGGGTATTTTGTGTCTTTTGAACATTTCTATTGGAAAAACTATAATTAAGAGCCCCAACTTGCTAATTTACATCATATCTGTGTGCCTTTCCTCTAGCCAAATTAATATATGTTGCAGCCTCATCACAAAACAAAGCTGTTCTGAGTTAAAGGATATTTTAAGGAAAAGTGAATGTTTAATCTGCTGTAAATTATTTTTTTTACTAGGCTGTGTTAGTTTGTTTAAATATTTCTCTTAAGGGATGCATAATTTAGAACTTTGGAATCACTGTTTTGCAATTTACGTTGCTTGTTAACACAACTTACTTTTTCCCCTTAAGGGAGACTCACAAGTCAGTGATATTTTTCACCAAAGATTCCTCTTATGACAGTTGAACAATTAGGATCTTCTGAGAGGCTGAGCAGACCTGGAATGCTCTAAGATATAAAGTATCATCCAAGAGAACAAATGAGATGATGGACACGAAGCTTTTTTCCTTCCAGTTTTTGGTCACTTGGGTTTGGTTTTTTTTGGAGGGGGTGAGGTTTGTTTTTACCAAATAGATGAATGAAAAAGCATTTATGTGTTTATTGTATTTCAAACACTGAGCTAAGTACTAGTGGTACAAATACAAAAATTAAGACATTCCCTGTCCTCAAGGAGCTTATATTCTTTTGTTTGTTTGTTTGAACCCTTTTCTTCCATCTGGTAGTCAATTTTGTGTATTGGTTCCAAGGCAGAAGAGTGGTAAGGGCTAGGCAATGGGTTAAGTGACTTGCCCAGAGTCACACAGCTAGGAAGTATGCGGTCAAATTTGAACCCAGAACTTCCCATCTCTGGGCCTGACTCTGAATCCACTGAACTACCCAGCAGCCCCCAAGGGTATTTATTCTCTTAAGTGGCCGCTTTCCCCTTGAAATAGAGCTGTGATATGTTAGGAGACTCATTTCATCGAGTATCCCTACATGACTTCTGAGTTCTCTTCCAGGTCTAAAACTCTGATCCCATGATCCTTCTGTGCCACTAACATATGATGGTTGGCCCTGGTTGCTGCTAGCCTTCCTAATAAAGTAGATGAGTGAGAGTCAGTATTTTTCTTATTTTTGAAAAAAGCTTATTGATGTCTTTTTTTAAAAAATATTAGTAGTTTCTGTAAACATCCTCCCTCTCTCCCATCCCTGTATGGAAAGCCGAGCGTTATGCTCTTTTCCATCAGCTGCTTTGCTTGGCTTCAGTTCCACAGAACCACCTTCCCCATTCTCCACTCTCAAGCTGAAAACCAGAGAGTGGGAGTAGCAGGGTGTACCTGGCTCAGGGAGCATGTTCTATGGAGCTGAAGCCAAGCAGAGCAGCCAATGGAAAATGGGAATACCAGAAGGTTGTGAGCCCTATATGAAGGAAAGCTTTGGGGAGAGTTTCATGCTCCATCCAGCCCTTCCCTCAGAGAGGAGAGCTGAATTGAAAAAGTATAGAGTATCGAAGCCTGGGTCACTCTTCGTGATGATAAGATTGTGGCGATCAGCTTGAGAGGGGAGGATGGGGAAGGTGGTTCTGTAGAACTGAAGCCAAGCAAAGCAGCTGATGGAAAAGAGTGTATGGAAAATGGAGCTACTGTTTATTGACAGGAAGGTGTTATGATGATATTTCAAGGCTTTCACCCCCCCAAAATAATCTGAGGGTTTTGGTATAATCTATGTTGAAAGATGAACAATTCCTAGACTTAATCTCGGATCAATTTCCTTTGCAGATAATGCAAGAGTTTATCATTCAGTGTATAGATAACTATATTACAGTCTATTTGCTGACATATATCATGATTCTGAATTGAACTCTTATTGGCTACTCAAATTAGTTGAGGTGGAGTGAGATCTTTCATGCAGCACAAAGAGCACTGGATAGAGAAGTGTGCTGGAGCCAACTCAAACCGGCCTGAGAGGACTTTTGTTTGTTTGTTTAACATCCTTTAATCCAAGTAAAAATAATTTCACAATTTCATTGTAAACGTTTATTTATTCCTCAGAAATCAGCAAACATTACAAGTCAGGACTTGATTTATTTGCTTTTGTTGTTGTTGATTGTCTAGACGTGAACATGACAGGGGGAAAATTCTAGTAATACAGATTTAATTTGAAAGTGTGTTGTGAATACCTTACTTTATTTTTTCTTCCAGAAAGCCAGTTGTAAAATATTTGCAATACTACTGACTGGATGTGGCATCATAGGACTCACCCCACTCCACACCATGACTAAAATTACTCTTCTTCTCAAGACTTAGATAGCCTTCTTCCATAAATAATCAATGTGGAAATATGCTTTGCATAAATGCACAAAAGTATAACCTGGATCAAATTGCTTGCCATCTTAGAATAGAGGAAAGGGAAAGGAGGAAAGAAGAGAGGAAGAAAGGAAGAGAATTTGGAACTTAAGTTTTTACAAAACAAATGTTCAAAATTATTCTTATATGTAATTGGAAAAAATAAAGTATATATTAGAAATTAGTTAACTAAATATTTTTTAACAGGGAGACCCAGACAGTCTCTGTGATTCAAAATATCTATAGAGGTCAACATTTGGCCTATAGCAGTGGTTCCCAAACTTTTTTGGCCTACTGTCCCCTTTCCAGAAAAAATATTACTTAGCCCCCTGGAAATTAATTTTTAAAAAGTTTTAATAGCAATTAATAGGAACGATAAATGCATCTGTGGCCATCACCACCCCACCTGCAATACCCAGCAGGGGGCGGTAGCGCCCACTTTGGGAATCACTGGCCTATACTAAGGGTTCCTCTTCCTGGTAGGCATCTGGAGCTCTGCTGCATCTTTCTTCCAATTCTTGAAGAAGTTAGGGTTCTTCCTAACGATGGTTACTGTCTTCTGCTTTTAGTTGTTGGTTGTTTTAAGATCTACTCAAGTGGTGAACCAAAGGAATGACTTTATTGACTCCTCAGCTGAGAGAATTCCAACTCATTGATGACTCCAGGCAACCCTTTTGCAACATTTTATTCTTTTATAGCGAGAACCCAACAGAAAAAAAGAATTCTTCAAGAAGTTAGAAGAACACATTCCTTTATCCCACTCAAAAGAACCTCCATTTACTACTCCTAGACAGATGGAGGTGAGAATATCCTCAGTATCTCCTCCTTGTCCCTGCACTAGAATGTGTCTCTCTCTCATTTCAGCATGCTGGTTGGAAGGTAAGTCTTTCTTTTTGCCTTTCACCCTTTTCCTGGACAGTCACTGCCGGAACAGACTTGGGTGATTCAGAAGAAGAAGAGTTAACCTACCCCAAGGGTTGATGATTTGTGAATTTGTTCCCCAATGTGGCATAAAACCATATCTACCTTTCCTGGTGTGCTGATCCCTCACTACTTGATAGTACAGAATGATAACATATGGAAAAGAGTGGAGACCCTATGACTTCTGGTGTCCTTCCAATCCCCAACTGGGTAAATATGAGAAGGTGGAACCAGCTAGGTGCCTCAGTGGACTGAGAGCCAGCCCAGAGATGGGAGGTCCTGGGTTCAAATCTGACCTCATATACTTCCTAGATGTGTGACCCTGGGCAAGTCACTTAACCCCCATTGCCTAGCCCTTATCACTCTACTGCCAATACACAGTGTTGGTTCTAAGATGGAAGATCAGGGTTAAAAAAAAAAAAAAGTATGAGGTGACTGAAATGTTACTACAAAGCCTTCTTCTGTCCTTTTACTCTCACTTATCTAAAAGCAGCCAAAATCTCTCCCATTTTCCATGTCTTTGGCTCCGGTGCATTATGAAACATGGATACTGTCTTTTAGGGCTGGATTCTTGTCCCATCTTTTAAACAGCCCCTTCTCTGGGGAGCAATGAGAAATATTGTGGTGCCACAGAAAGAAGCCCTGGACATGGTTTGGAGGACTCAGGAGTGAAATCTTTACTGCTACTCCCTAGCTACATGACATTGAGAATATGATGCCATCCCCTGTTGCCTCAGTTTACTGTTCTGTAAAAGAAGAATAATCTGTTGTACTACCTACCTGACAAGGTTGTTGTGAAGAAAGTGCTTTGTGAATGATTATAATTATAAGTGAATTACAGTGCTGGGTCTGGAGTTAGGAAGACATCAAATCTGGTCTCAGTTACTAGCTGTGTGACTTTTGGCAAGTCACTTAACTTTGTTTGCCCCAATTTTCTCAACTTCAAAATGTGAACTAGAGAAGGAAATGGCAAACTACTTCAATATCTTCACCAGGAAAACTCCAAATGGGGTCGGATGAAGAGTCAGATTGGTCGTGATTGGAACAACTGAACAGTAACAATTATTATATATTAAAGCTATTTTAACCCTGCAAATTTTTCCTTTTTTATTTATATTTTTACTTTGATCATAAAACTCCAAATTTCTCTGAATAGGCTTATCCTGGTCTTCTCCAGATTTTCCTTTTATTTTTTCTACTTTGAACCTCTGGAACCTGTGTTCAATATTAAAAGCTGAAAGGCAGATTGTTCTTTTACTACTTAAAAAGACAAAAAATAAATTGGGGAAAGAATATTTTTTTAAAAGGGCTTTTGAGATGGGAGCAGGAAGGTGGCTCGTCAGGTCTAAAGCTAGGAGGTCATAGATTTGAATTTGGTCTCAAACACTTCCTAGCTATATGACCAGGTCCCAAAATGCAATGGAACAAGGGCATCTGGAGATAATTGGCTCTTCGCCAGATGGCTTTAAGCTGGAATTGGGTGACTATTTGACAGAGATGTTCTAGGGGGAATTCCTCTTCAGGTATTGGTGGGATCAGATGATCTCTGAGGTTGGTATCTGAAATCCTTGAGCAGTAGCCACCCAGCTTCTATTTAAATACTTTTAGTGATGTGGCTGGCTTACTACTTCTCTAGGCAACTCATTCCATTTCAGGATGGTTCTGTTAGAATGCTTTAAAGCTGAAATCTGTTTCCCTAATTTCCAAATATCCTCTGGAACCATACAGAAGTTATAGACCAATTGCTGCTGGAATAGTGTGTCAACATCCACCCGGAAATCATTCAAAATCAGGGTTGGTGAAGGGATAAGGCATTCTAGGAGAAGACCTAGCCAGATAAGTTAAATGATCAGTAAAGTCCAAAGGGGAAAGTTCAGATCAAACAAGAGGGTTGAGAATGCCACCAGCAAAGAGATGGGAAGTGAACTGGTCTGACCTGATCCACATGATAGAAAAGGGATTTGGAGGCAAGAAATGATTCATTTATATCTCAAAGGTGATAAACTTTACTCATTCAGAAACTTTTTAGACTTTGATCAGAATCTACCAACACCATTAGACTTCTGGACATGCTCAGGGACAAACAATGCTTTAAATATCTGAAGACAAAGATATGTTCTCTTTGAGTTTCCTTCAAGTGGTGGCCCTTATGAGACATATTTTCTAGCCCTTTCATGGTGTTGGCCATTTACTTTTAGTTAGGTCTTTCTAAAAATGTGGACCCACGACTCCAGGTAATGCCTAATCAGCACAGAGCATAGGGAAGCACTTAGCTTACTGGTTCTGGGCAATCTGCTTTGGTTAATGCAGGGGTCGGCAACCTTTTTGGCCATGAGAGCCATAAACACCACATTTTTAAAAATGTAATTTCATGAGAGCCGTATAGTGCTCACAGTGCGAGCTCCTGTAATAGCGCCTGAAAAAAAAATGGACTTTATGGCTCCTGCAGAAAGAGCCATATGTTGCTGACCCCTGGGTTAATGCAATGAAAGTTTTCATTAGCTTTGGAGGAAAAGAGGCAAAACAGAAACAGTATGGCTTCTAGAAGAAGAGTTTTTCCTCCAAATTTGATAGCATTACCCTCTGTCATCTTGAGATAAGGCTACATAGATGAAAACAGAGATCATTCCTGGAACCATCACCTATAATTGTGCCATCTCCATGATTTAAAACTCTGAAATCCTCCTTTAGGATTATAAAGGTAAATAGAAAAAAAAAATGGAACAAATTTGCCACCATTTCTATAGCAATCTATTCTCATCATCGACAATAGAACCACAATATTTGTTTAAAATCTCACTATTCTATGAACTAAATGAGAATGTGGAAATGGCATTCAAGAAGACTGAACTAGAAGCAATACGATTTTAGATACTTAAAAAATTTCTCAAGTAAAATGAAAGTACAAAAAAAGATAATATATCAAAAAGGCAACTGAAAAGATGTCTGTAATTACCATCCAATATGCTTATTTTCTCAATTCAGTAGGCCCTTTAGTGGAATAGTCTACAGATCAAGGTTCCCCTTAATGAAAATATGAGGAGGCAGGTAAGTGGACAGATTCCTGGACTTGGAGTCAGAAAGAAATGAGTTTGAATCCTGTCTCCAACATATAATAACTATGTGACCCTGAGCAGATGATATCATCTTTCTCAGGCTCAGTTTCCTCATCTATCAAATAGAGATAATAATATTGGTTTGCAGATCAGATAACACAGGCAAGGTGCTTTGCAAACCTTGGAGCATTATATAAATGCTAGCTATATTTAAAAAAGGAAACATAAAGAAGAAAAACTTTTACAGATGATTCTCTATAGCCAAGCACCTTTTCATGGGTCTTTAGTTGACTGAGAAGTGCAGGAATTCTTCTGCAGCTTGTTGATTTTAAACAAATGCATCTGATTTTTGAAAATTAAATTTTGTTTGTTATATTAAAATATCCAGGTAGCTTCCTCTCCATTTCCCCTATTAGAGAAGGCATTACTTGACAAAATGATACATCTATATATAAAACTGCATCTTCCTTACTTCTTTTTATTCATTTTTTCCTCTGGAGGTGGCCATACAAAAAATAAAGGCATTTGATTTAGCAGATCAATACAGAGTCTTAAAGGACCTCTTCCAATGAGATACTGCCCGTGGAGAGGTTAAGATCACAGAAGATATTTGCTTCAGTCCTTAACCAGTAGCTACTTAGGGAATGGCTTATTTTTTAAAAGAATCTTTACTTTGTTTGATTTATATGGACAAGGAGAATAGCTACACTAATATAGATTACAGCCTCTTTATGATTTAGAGATGGTTTTAATTCATCACCTTGTAACTCTCTTGCTGACGGGCTTCCAAGACCAGGAAATTGGTTGTCCCTGGTCTCAACATTCAGTTTGTCATTATAGTGCCAGAGACTCTCTCATGACACATAGGGCCAAAGTACATATGGGACGATTTTCTCACAATCTTGGTTCATATACACAGCTCAAGAAATAGAGGAGCGGAATGTATGTATGCATAGTAACCCAAAGAACACCACTGGTTGCAAGCTTTCTGAAGATGGAACAAAGAAAAATAGCACCTATAAGAGGAAGTCCAAAGCCCTGAAGGATGTCATTGAAGTTGTGACTTAGGCAGAACTGGATCCTCTGCCAATCAGGGAATTTTAATTTTAATGTAACAAACTGATATACACAACTTAAGGTTCTGGAGCTTGTAGCTGTCAATTTGCAAACTTTATTTTTGCTGATTTTAAAAACATGAATCCAAACAGCTTTATTTTCAAAGACGTGCTCTCCATACATCTTAAGGCTTAAATTAAGATGGACAAAATAGTTGGGATTGCTCCATCAGAACGATAACCTTTCAATTAACTCAGTCTGGCAGGATTCTTAAACTAGTGTGTTATTTACAATTAAGAATTTAACACCTATCCAAGCTCATTCCTCCCAATGATGCCCATAAGCTACTAAATGATTCCAGTTTCTAATATAAAGAAGATCCCTTTCTTAGTGGTGATGGGGGTGGGAAGGGTGCTGCCAGACATGCTTTCTCTTGCAGTTCCTGGCTGCCCCCAGCAAGTGTCCTCAGGCATTGCTTTATTCCAATTCTCAGGCCTAGGAGCAATTGCCTCTTGGCATTTTTGGTCAGGCCAGTTCAAAGCCTCAAGAAAGGCAGCTTTGAACCACAATTGCCACAACTGAGGAGAAGGCCTTCAGGATTTCCCCAGACTGGCAGACGATCCAGTTCTCCCATGGTCACAACTTCAAGGATATCCAACAGGGCTTTGGACTTCCCTTATGGGTGCTATTTTTCTTTGCTCCTCCTCCTGACTTCTTAGGAAAGCTGGCAACAAATCCCTAACAAGGCAGTAACAAAGCCAATTCCCCTCCACCCTCAGATATACAAAAGGAAGAGGGATGGACTTTGTTTATCTGAAGGAAAACTCATTTGTAAAGGAAATGAATGATAAAGGGACTCAAACCTCAGTTACAGTCCTGGTCCTCTCAATGAGTAGTTCTGAAAGTGAGATGGATCTCTTTGGTAGCTTGGGAAAACCTAAGGACCTTTTGGGGGCATGTTTTTAAATATATAAAATAGAATCCTTAGGATTATGAAGAAATCCATTATATTGAAAGTTGTCAAAATATAAAACAAAACACTCAAGGTTCTCTGACCTAGCTCAAAATTGCTGCTAGAAAATATTAAAAACATTCTCATAAAAGGATTATTCTAATCATACTAAGCTATTAGCAACTTTTGAGTGTTATCAGATGCCACACCCTAAAGATGGATCTATGCAGGGCAAATACACTTAAACACTGCCAGTTTTCTCCTCTTTAAAATTTTGGATTCATCTTGATGACTTCAGTGAGCCCTTTTAGCTAGCTCTACACCAAAGATTCCTGGTCTTAAGTCTCAGGGTACCCCGGGGGTTACAAGACTCCCGTTCATTCAAAGCCGGGTGTCTGTCCAGTCAGTCCTACCTCTGCCCTAAACGCACAGCTGTTTACTGGTCACATTTGGGGATGCCTTGAACCCCAGACTAGTTATGGGCCTAATTGGGGCTCACTTTCAGAGACTTCTGTGGGCCTGTCAGATAAAAGGAGCCATTGAAAATTACTGTTAATTGTTCTACAGAAAAATAAGAAAAAAAAAAAGGATGAAAATATTTTTCCCTTCTCTCCTTTTCCCTTCTCTCCCACAAAAAAGGGGAAAGGGGGACATTCCAGAGAAGCTTCAATCATTAAAAAACCCCAAGATGAATCGTTTGCTATGGAGGGCATCTTTCTAGAAAAGCAGTCCCAAGAATCAAAGGGTTGTGGATCTAAATCTAGAAGAGGGAGACATCTAGTCTCCATCCCCCCTACCTTCGTTCATTTTACAGAAGAGAAAACTGAGGCGCATGGAGGCCAAGCGGCCACCAAAGGTCGGCACAGAAAGACAGCCTCGTTAGGCAGTATCAGCCTAAAGTAATCTAGGTTAGTTGGGCAGCTCAACCCTGTCTGCCAGAGACGCAAGACTGCCCAGGAGAAAATGGGAGGGAGAAACAGACTAGCCCTAGGTAAGAAGGGTAGACCCGCCGCCCCGAACCTCCGAAGACGAACCGAACAAAAAGAGGCAAGAAGGACAATGCGGGTTGTCAGAGATTAATGCTGCGCCCGGACTAAGCAGATGGGCATTCTCCGCTGGGGGGATGGGACTTGCGTAACTGCCCTCCCTGCTTGTCTGTCCTACCCCTACCCTGCACGTACAGCTGTTTACTGGTTACATTTGGGGGTGCCCTAAACCCCAGAGCATCCGGCGCCTCTGCCTTGGATCGGGGCCGGTTCATTGTAAGGCCCCGGCCCAGGTGGGCGCATAAGGAAGACGCACGGAGCCCGGGCTCCAGGCCTGGCTACACCTGCTGGCAAGCGAGGTCAGCTCGCAACCGCCGCTCTCCCCGCGCGCCCCCGGGGCGTGTGCGTCCTGCGTGGCGGCGCGAGCGGGGCCCGGAGCACCGCGGCCCCGGCGGAGGGCCCCGGAGAGTGGGGAGGGGCCGGTCGGGCAGAGCTCGCTCGCAATCACATGGGGGCCGCGGGCAGCTCCATTGGTTGCGGCCGGGCCAGTCGCGGCGCTCGCCGGCTGCGGTTGGTCCCGAGGCTGCAGCGCCAGCACCGGCCTCGGAGTCCATGTTACGCTTTGTCTAATTCCCCTCGTTACAGAGTCATGTGCTGCTGCTCCCGCCGCCGCTGCCGCCGTCGCCCCCGCCGGTGCCCCGGCTCCTCCGCCGCGCGTCCGGCTGGCAGCCGCGGGAGGGGCCGCGGGAGCAGGGTCCAGGGCGCCGCGCCGCGCCCCCGCCAGCCCCGCGCGCCCCGGGCCAGCCGCGCCGCCGCGCCTCGCAGGTGATGCCGCCGCCGCTCCGCCAGGTGGGTCCCGCCGCTTCCCGGCCCAGGGAGCGGGGGTCGGGGAGGGTGCTGGCCGCGGGCCCAGCTCGCCGCTGTCCTCCGCTTCCTCCCTGCGCGCGCCGAGCTGCGGCCAGAGTGCTAGGTTGCACCTCTCGTGCCGGGCCCGGGGTGGGGGTGGGACCCCGCGCCTGGGAGCTGCGGCTGCGGGCTGCAAGGAGATTGCGGACTGGACGGCCGCGCTCTTCCTCTTTCCTTCCTTCCTCCCTCCTTTCTTTCCTTCCTTCCTTCCTTCCTCCACTCCCGCCCCTTTCCCCTTTCTCCTCCCTCTCCTCGGTCACAGGACTGGGAACCCGGGTCACGGCACCGGACGGTGCTGGGCGGGCTGCGTGGGGCTCGCTCTCTGCTCCTGCTCCGCGCTGGGAACGCGCTTCATTCCTCCAGACCCGCCCCAGTGCCCAGGCTTATTCCACAGTGTCTGGCAGCCCCCGCCCGCCGAGCCTCACCGGGGGAGCGGGTGGGCGGGCGGGGCTGGTAGTCCACTTGGCCGGACTCCAGGGAGGTGAGAGCCAGCGCTCCGCCTCCAG
>NC_058133.1:38985958-39045066 GCF_016433145.1 Gracilinanus agilis | reverse complement strand
CCCCCCCCCCCACCTCATTTTACCAATAGAGAAACTGAGGTTCCAAGCATTTCCTATTCTGCTATGCTGGCTCAGGAAACAATAAGTAGACTTGTTTGAGATTATATATATATATATATATATATATATACAGATCATGAAAGATGTAGGTTATAGGGTTCATTGGATATGGAGAACTCCTTCCCCAAATGCAGAGAACAAACAGCCCATCCCTGTAACTAATAGATACTCAAGGTGGATGGGGTTTCTTGAGATCACAAGCTGGGTGGCCCAATGGATAGAATGTTGAACCTGGAGTCGGAAACTTGCGTTCCAAACCACACTTTCTGGGCAAGCCCTTTAACCTCTATCTGCCTTAGTTTCTCTCTGTGAAATGGAAATGGTAATAGCATCTACCTCCCAAAGTTGTAGTGAGAGGATACTTGTAAAGCACTGAGCAGAGCTTTATATAACTGTTAACTAACTCTGCCTACCACACCATAAGGTATGCAGCTTATTTTTTGAATGTATTTTTATTGATTTTATTAAATATTTTCCAATTACGTTAAAATTTTTTAAATATTTTAAAAAGTTCCAGTTCCAAATTTTTTCCCTCCTTCCTGCCCTTCTCTACCCCTTGAGAAGGCAAGTAATGTGATATTGATTCTACATTCAAAGTCTTCAGCCTAGCTGACCAATAGGCTAATTATAGGAAGTAAAACAGTGGCATTTTATCCCTTTTGAGATGAAATGGAAAGACACCAAGAATGTGCCTTGACCTGCTAAAACAGCAATGATGTGAGGATGGATATTCTGGAGCAGAAACCTCTGAATTTAATGTCTGCATTCCAAGTTAAGAGCAGTTTTGGGTGAAACAAATCATTTTAAATGATCATATCTTCTCTTATAGTTGCTATGTTTCAAGTCTCCCCTGGAATATCTTTTAGTAAATCTTTTTAGTTTTAAAAAAGACTTTCCATATTAGTCATGTTGCAAGAGAAAAAACACAGAGACAGAGAAAGAAAGAAAAACATGCTTCGTTTTGGCCTTAGTTCATTGATTCTCTGGAGGTGAGCAGTGTTTTTCATCTTGGGTCCTTTGGATTTGGCTTGGATCATTGTCTTCATCAGAGTAACCAAGTCTTTCAGAGTTTATCATTGTTGCAGCATTGCCGTTACTGTGTACAATGTTCTCTTGGTTCTGCTCACTTCACTCTGAATTCAGTTTATAGAAGACTTCCTGGGTTTTTCTGAAACCATCCTACTCATTTCTTTTAGCACAGTATTTATTCTGTCACAACCATATACCACAACTTGTTCAGCCATTCCCCAATTGATGAGCATCCCCTCAATTTCCAATTCTTGAGATATATAATTTATAATAATAATTTGATTCTAGGCAGTTGAAAGTCATTGTAGATGTCTGCATGGGAAAATGACATTAAGAGCTAAAAAGAGGTAATGATGCAGCCCAGCGAAGGATTGAATTTGAGTGATTCTAGATTTCTGAGAATCAAGAAGCCAGAGCTAAGTAAGGAGGCTGTTATTGGAGGACTTCAGTTTTCTCATCTGTGTAATGAGAGGCTTGGGCTAACTGACTTTTTTTTTTTTTTTTTACCCTTGTACTTCGGTGTATTGTCTCATAGGTGGAAGATTGGTAAGGGTGGGCAATGGGGGTCAAGTGACTTGCCCAGGGTCACACAGCTGGGAAGTGGCTGAGGCCGGGTTTGAACCCAGGACCTCCTGTCTCTAGGCCTGGCTCTCACTCCACTGAGCTACCCAGCTGCCCCCAGGGCTAACTGACTTTTGAGGTCCCTTTCAACTCTAGACATGAGCTCCAGTGACAGGGAGCTTGCACCTTCAGATGGTAGCATATAATACTTTGGAACAGTTATTCTTAATTTGAGCCCAAAGCTGCCTCCTTGTAACTTTTTCCATGGATACTAGTTCTTTCCTTTGCTGTAACACGGAATGATTGTTTAAAAAAATGTATCAAATGCCTACTGTGTGTAGAACACTTTGCTAGAGGATCAGGGAAATAAGCCATTTAGATAAAAACAGTTCTTGCCTGCACAGAGGTGAATATGATATGTATATAAAAATAATAATTATATAAAAGTATACATGGCAAGTGTATCGAAGAGGATCAGAAAATAATAGGAATAACTGATATTTTTGTATATACTTTAATAAATATATTATGTATATATTTTAAAGATACAGAGCTAGTTCTCTCTGTCTCTTTCTCTTTCTATATATTTATAAAAATCCGATTTGAGTCTCACCCAGAGTTGTGCCAAGTACTATAAGTAATGTTGTTAGCCCATTTTACATTTAGGATAACTGAAGTGTAATAGGAATTGTTATCAGGTGGGATTTGAGTCCAAGGTCTTCCTGGCTCTACCAAGGCCAGTATTCCATACCTATTTTATATTTAAGCTATTTAATGATTCATTATTATATTTAGGCTATTTAAGAAGAGTGCCATCTCTTTGCCATCTTCTGTCTGATTGTTCTTAAGAGCCTGGAAGATGTTGATCATGCTAAATAAATTGCCCTATTACCTTCGCCTAAATTCTTCATGTGACCACCCTAGTCTCCCTGCTCTTGTGAGCCTGATCATTTGTCAATTTCTTCCTTAACATTTGGTGACCAAGATGGAACAGGCTACTTCCTCTTGGTCTGTTCTGACCACACCATAGCACAGTGGGACTGCTGCTTCCTGTGATCAAGATGACTGTGCTGGGCTAGTGCAGCCTCAGCCTGACTTAGCTCCTCCAGCAGCTGCAGTACTCTGTTGGCTCGTCTAATGCCTGCAGTCAACCAGAGCAGCTTTACAAAAACAGCTCCTAAGCTCCTTCAGTTTTGTCCTTCTGTGACTTTTTTTTTTTAAAGAACAAAATAAAAATGTTAACAAAATGTTAACAACAATTTGCTTTGTATCCCTTCCTTATTTACATTTAGTTCACAAAATTAGATTTGATGCTGGATTTTGAAAATTTAGCCATCGTCATCACATATGTTCTTCCCAGTTGGCTTTTTTCACTTGGCAGCTTCATATAAGTCCTGCCGCATGACTTGGAATGATGGTCTTTTTTTTTTTTGCAGTAGGGTAATCGGTATAGCACAACTTACTCGTCTATAGCCCTATTTTTGAACATTTGAGCTATTCCCAATATTTAGGCTACTATAAATAAAGAAGCTGTTGAGTATTTTGTAGAAAGAGGGATTATTTTTTAAGATATAACCGGTGTAATCAAAACGTATGATTGATTTTGTCAATCAGGCAAAAAATATTTATTGAGTACCTACTATGTTCGAGGCATTGGGGATATGCAGAAAGGCAAAAGACAGCTCCTGTTTTGAAGGAGCTCACAGTCTAATGAAGGAGACCTCATGTAAACAACCATGCCCAGATAAACTGTATCCAGGATAAATTGGAGATTATCAATAGAAGGAAAGCACTAGAATTAAGGGGGGTTGGGGGGAGCTTCCTTACAGTGAGGCTTTAACTGAGACTTGAACAAAGTCGGGAGGCTTAAGATGCAGAGGGAGACCATTTCAGGTGGGAGGGTCAGAGAAAATGCCCTGACTTGGGAGGTAGATTGTTTTATTTTAGGAACAGCTAGGAGGCAAGTGTCATTCGATTGTAGAGTATATGGAGGCACTCTTTGTGAAGTGTAGACTTAGAAAGATGGTGATGGTGAGGCAAATAGGCCAAATAGGATTTGTTTTGTGTATCCAGATGTTTCTTTGAAAAGATCAGATTGGACCAGTTTATAGTTCCCAAAGTGGTATAATTTATATCTTCCCCCATGATTCTCACAGCTTTGAACTTTATAGTTTGTGCCACTTGGATGGGTATTAAGGGGAAACTAATTTTTTTCATGTGTTTTATGATTTAATATGTAAACAAATGTTCAACTGATGCTTAGTCATTTGCGTTTCATTTATATAATCATTGGTTCATATGCTTTTGTCATTACTCAGTTGGGTAATGGAATTTTAGGGGGAAAGTGGGGAGCCCTGGAGGGGCTCCCACTTAGAAAACTCCCTCACTGGTTCAGATTGGCCACTTTTGGGTAATTACAACAATTGGACAGTTACCTGAGGTACTGAGTCAGTCAGTTGGCATTTATCAAGCTTGGTATCTGTCAGGTGCTGTACTAAATTCTGGGGATACTAAAGTCAGATTTGTAGTTCCTGCCCTCAAGGAGTTCACATTGTAATGATGATGACAACTTGCAAAAAATTATGCATCCTAGGGGCAGCTAGATGACTCAGTGGATAGAGAATTAGGCCTAGATAGGGGAGGTCCTGGGTTCAAATCTGGATGTAGACAGTTCCTACTTGTGTGACCATAGGCAGATCATGTAACCTCAATTGACTAGCCTTTACTGATCCTCTGGCTTGGAACCTCTTTTCTTTTTTTGTATTTTTTTTTTCATCTGGTACATTTATTGTCATATTCCCCTTTGAAAACAGACAAGATACTATATATCAAAGATTATAGGTTGCCACTAAAGTAAAAACTCGACACGTTCACTGTACATCTAGGCTGGAAAACTGTCCTACGTGAAAACATATTTAGAAATCATGTCAATAGATGAAAAACAGAAAATATTACGTTTAAGAAAAAGATTGAAGTCTTCATAATGTGTCATCGAATCTGGATATTAATTCTTCGTAGCGCGATTTTGACACATTAATTCCTCTTGTACTTTTGTACTCATACTGCGATTTTATCTACAGTATTCATTAAGACAAACAACTAAATGCATTTGTGAAGAGGTATTATGGAAATTGTGTTCACTCCGCTGCAAACATTTGGCTTTAAAATAGGTTAGTGTACATATAGCTTTTAGTAATACACATCAAGCATTCTTCTTGGAGAGTTACAAGAAAAAGATGCACATGCCAACCATGTCAAAAAGGTTTCAACTTCCGTGTCCAGCAGTTGCTAACAATGCTTCTGTAGTCCTTGTCTTCTAGGTCTAAACAGTATAGAATTTATGCAAATGCATTAAAGAACTCTAGCTTGGCCAACACACCCAAGCACGTTATTAAACTATATATACAGAAAGTAAATGAAGAATACAGAATTAAAAGCAACCATCAGTTTTTCTTGATAGCCTTGAAAATGAAACTTTTTGAGCATAGTTCCACATTCCAGTATTCTAGTAGTTTTCTAGTAATACTAGCACATCTATTATTGATCCCAGGATAGAAGTACTACCAGTACATCTATTATTGATTCTGAGATGGAAACCCCTAAGCTAAAGTTTTTTTAAAAGAGTAGGCATGCACCTGCATGCAAGATAAAATACTGTGTTAATAACGGAAGTTAATCCTGGAGGGAAAGCACTGGGGGGTGGGGGGGGTTGGGAGAGAGATAATGGGAGAGGGAGAGTGGGGGAACCTGAAAGACCTTTCAAAGAGATTGCAGTTGAATGGTAAAGGAAGCCAGGAGGCAGAGATGGGGTAGAATATTTGTCCAAGGTCACACATCTAGTGTGTCTGAGGTGGTACTTGAATCAAGGTCTTTTTAACTGTGGCAAACTTTTTAATTTCTATAATGAAGCACCTTTCAATGGCGGGGGGCGGGGGGCGGGGAAGAAAAGGGAAGGAAGGTCAGAATTAATTAGGAGGTGTTCTTATGAATTTTATGTCAGTTTTGCTTTGATGTGTTTTTTTTTTTGTTTTTTTTTACATCTTTAAACCCTTAACTTCTGTGTATTGGCTCCTAGGTGGAAGAGTGGTAAGGGTGGGCAATGGGAGTCAAGTGACTTGCCCAGGGTCACACAGCGGGGAAGTGTCTGAGGCCGGATTTGAACCTAGGACCTCCCATCTCTAGGCCTGGCTCTCAATTCACTGAGCTACCCAGCTTCCCCCTTGCTTTGATTTTTGATGGCTAATTTTTGCCCTACATTTGCCATGAAATTTTCTCCCCTAATCTATTAAAAAAAATTTTTTTTAGTGTGTGAATTATCTCTCAGTCACCAAATCCATATGTTTTGTCTCCAGTAATTTCATCCATTTTTCCAATAGATAAATCTTTTTCTTTATATTTGTGATAGATGTTCTTACATTCATTTGCGTATATGTGTTTGGATTGGAATTTATTGTAGTATCATGTGAGGCGTGGAGCTGAACTCCACTTTTTGCCCTACGATCCAATTTTCCCAGCTGGTTTTTATTGATTTTCTTTTCTTTAATGTTTTGTAAGCTTGGGTTTGCTAAGAACTCATTTCTTATACACTTTTATTTCTTGATTCTCTGTTCTGTTCCATGATCTATTTTCCTCTAATTTGCTGTGTTAAATTTAGGTAAGGGGATTCTTGTTCAAGGATGGATGTTACTTGACTTCTCAGAGTTCATGATTCTGGAAGAGAGAATTTGGGTAATTATTATATATTTTGAAATCTAATCAGGCTGATCTCCTTTCAAAGCTTTTTAAAAAATTAACCTGCATGTAGGATTTAAAAATATTTTATCCTGTTAATTTCATCATCTTGGTTTTCTCAAGATTCATGGAATTGAAAGAGATCAGAGGCCAGCTAATGAAGCCAATCCCTCAACAAGGATCCTTTCTGTTGTTGTTGTTCAGTCATGTCTGACTCTTCTTGGCAAAGATACTGGAGTGGTTTGCCATTTCCTTCTACAGCTCATTTGATAGATGAAGAAACTGAGATAAATAAGGTTAAAAGTGATTTGTCAAGAGTCACATAGCTAGTAAGTATCTGAGGATAGATTTGAACTCAGGTCTTTCTGACTTAAGGTCTGGCAATCTATCCACTAAGCCACCTAGCTGCCCCCAAAGATCCCCTCTACCACGCATCTATAAATGGCAAATTATCTTGTGGTTCCAACTCTGGCCTTGTTGAGAAGGGCTTTTTTTATTTTTATCTTTATTTTAATTAACCTATGTATCTGTATGTATATTTTATTTTTATCCATATTGTACTCATGCTATCCCATGGAAAGAGATGGAAATTTAAGGGCTGGAAGAGGCCTTAGAGATCATTCTAGATCTAGTTCTTTTACAGATCAGGATGCTGAGATGTAAATCCAGGCACTCTTGAGTCCAGACCTGGAGCTTCTGCTATATCTCTGTGCTAATCAACCTCTATTTACTAATACAGTGGTTTCAGGTGCAGAGGTTCTTTTTTAAAAAGCTTTGTTGATAACTTTACAGAAAAAGAGGCATTGCTGGATTTTCTGCACACCTGATGGGCTTTGCCTTGCCAGCTGCTAACAGAGGCTGCCTCTGCCAAAATGGGCAATATGCCACACCTGTAGCCTTCCAGTTCTCCAGGAAAAGGAGAGCACTGTGTTCCATCACCTGTTTTCCAGGACCAAGGTTGGCCATTGTCATCACACCTTGATCAGTTTCATTGCACCGTGGCAGGTGGGTAGGATGTTTTCTATTACTTCATGCCGTTTCACATCTTTCCACGTTTCTATTTCTGTAACGTTGGTCATAACACAATACTATTCCATTTCATGTATAGACCCCAGTTTGAGTTTAGCCATTCTCCAATAGAGGGAGACCCTCTTTTTCCCTAGGTTTTTTTTTTCTACTATACAAAAAAATACAACTTTGTATTATTTTCTTATATGGGATCTTTCCGACTTGGGAAATATGCCTAGTAATGGGGTGGGACCAATGACTGTGCGGGTACAAATGGTTTAGTGACTTTTCTGATGTAATTCCAAACTGTTTTCCATAATGGCTATAGATGTTCACAGTTTTATCTATCTTTTATCATCTTTGCTAGTTTGAAGGATGGGAGGTGAAACTTCAGAGTTGCTCTGATTTGTATATTCTTTTTAGTGATTAAGAGCTTTCTTTCATTTGATTGTTAAGAGTTTGAGATTCTTTTGAAAATTGTATCCTTGGGGGCAGCTAGGTGGCTTAGTGGATTGAGAACCAGACCTAGAGATGGGAGGTGTGACCTTGGACAAGTCACTTAACTCCCATTGCCTACTAGTCATTATTATTCTGCCTTAGAACCAATACACAGTACTGTAATGGGCAGGGGGGAGGGGAGGGGAGAGAGAGAGAGAGAGAGAGAGAGAGAGAGAGAGTGTGTGTGTTTGTGAGAGTATGTGTGTGTGTATGTGTGTATGTGTGTATGTGTATGTGTGTGTTTCAGGACTTTAAATATGCCTCAGACATTCACCAGCTGTGTGACCTGAACAAGTCACTTCACCCTGTTTGCCTCAGTTTCTCCATCCATCAGAAGGAAATAGCAAGTCACTCTAGTTTATCTTTGCCAAGAAAACCCACGTGGGATCATAGAGATTCTGAAATGACTGAATATCATCATCATCATAACTTGGTTATATCAGATATTCAGTCAATATAGTTATCAAAAATATACCCCACCCTTCAGTTTCCTTTATAATCCTATAATTCTAGCCGTATTGATTTTTGTTGCTAAAAGCTTTTTAATTTTATACCATCAAGATTGCCTATTTTTTTCTTCTCTGTCTCCATCCAGTTTTTTTCCTCAGGCATAATTATGAAAGAACTCTCTCTCTCTCTCTCTCTCTCTCTCTCTCTCTCTCTCTCCCTCTCTCTCTCTCTCTCCCTTTATTCTTATGTCTATCTGTCCAATCTCTTCTAGTTAGGTCATTTATCTGAACTCTTGATTATGTTGTTTCCCCTAAATTACAGTACTAAGTCTTTGAAAGCTGTGACTGGCTTGTTTTCTTAGTTGTACTCTCATCACTTGGCACAGTGTGTGGCACATGGTAAACCCTTAATGAAAGCTGGTTCATTCATTCATATCTGATGAGAACTTATTGTGATATCTGGTGTAAGACCCTGAACTAAATCCATTTTCTGATGTGATTGTTCTCTCATCATGCGGATCTTCCTTGCCAGAATGCCTTCTCCTGAGTTGTTCTTGGGGAACTAACTGGCTAGGGTATTGCCCTAGGGTCCTTGTGATTCAGCTCAGGCATTTTGAAGAAAAGTATTTGATTTTTTTTCCTCAAACATCTCAAAGCTACCTGATCAGGATTCTCTTTTAAAATTTGTCAAAAGGGGCATTTCTCTTTATAGCATTTTCCTGGTGTGTCTGGCCACTAACTGGGACTACTTCCTATAAAGACTGTCCCTCTGTGTTCATCTCTGAGGAGAAGGACATTTTAAAAAACATATTGATACAATTTTTTATTAGTTGTTTTCTGGCATTTTGTGGTCTGTGTTCTCTCTCTCCTTCCAACCACTTTCCCCCCTCCAGGATGGCAAGTAATGTGCTATAGGTTGTCCACATGTTATCATATAATATGTATTTCCATGTTTATCATGTTGTAAACAATGATATATTGCTTACACTGGAGAAAAAATCATGGAGGAAATAAAATAAAAACTGATTCCAGACTCCATCAGTTCCTTCTCTAACAGTAGGCAACCTTTTTTTTTTTTTTTTTTTGTCATGAGCCCCTTGAGGTGTCCTGGATCCTTGCATTGCTGATAATAGTGAATTCATTCACAGTTGATCATCCTATATTGTTGTTGTTACTGTGTACAGTGTTCTCCTAGTTCTGCTCACTTCACTTTGCATCATGTCATAGAACTCTTCCCAGGTTGTTTTGTTGTTGTTGTTTTGGTGGTGATTTTCTTTGTCAGTTCTTATGGTACCATAGTATTCCCTTACAAGCATATACCATGAATTGTTCAGCCATTCTCCAATCGATGGAAAACCCTTCAGTTTCCAATTCTTTGTCATTACAAAAAGAGTTGCTGTTAATATTTTTGTACAAGTGGGTCCTTTTCCCCATCTTTGATCTCTTTGAGATACAGACCTAGTAGTCATATTGCTGGGTGAAAGAATATAGGCACAGCTTCATGGCCCTTTGGGTAGGGTTCCAAATTGCTCTCCAGAATGATTGTGTCAGTTAACAGCTCTATCTGCATTATATTAGTGTCCCAGTTTTACCACATCCTCTCCAACATTTATCATTTTCCTTTTTCGTCATATTAGTCAGTCTGATAGTTGTAAAGTAGTACCTTAGAGTTGTCTAATGTGCGTTTATCTAATTAATAGTGATTTGGGGCTAAAGATAGTTCTAATTTCTTTATCTAAGAATTGCCTGTTCATATCCTTTGACCATTTGTCAGTTGGGGAATGCTTTGTGTTTTTATAAATTTTATTCTGTTTTTTATATATTTGAGAAATGAGATCTTTGTCAGTCCCATTTACTATTAAATTTTTTTTCCCCAGTGTGTTGTTTCCCTTCTAATCTTGGCCGCATTGGTTTTGTTTCTTAGATAACATCATATTTGTAAAATCTTTAATTTAATGTAGTCAGAGTTGTCCATTTTATATCTTGTAATTTTTTTATGTCTTATTTGGACATAAATTCTTCCCTTATCCATAGATCTGACAGGTAAACTATCCCATGTTCCTCTAATTCGTCTATATCACCCTTTATTTCTAAATCAGGTATCCATTTTGACTTTATCTGGTTATATGGTATGAGGTATAGATCTGTACCTGGTTTTCTGCCATACTATTTTCCAGTTTTCCCAGTTTTTATAGAATAACTAGCTCTTCTTCCAAAAGCTTGGATTTTGGATATGTCAAACTCTAAGTTACAATGGTCATTTACTACTGTGTGAAAAGGACATTGTAAAAAAAAAAAAATCCCAATAGGCCAAAATGAGAACAGTAGTCAACAGAATGTGTTGGGGGATTGCAAACCAGGAAAGTTTATGAGCTCAAGAAATAATTGGAGTGTTTCGCATGAATCTTTAGTCCCTTTAAAGGGTAGATTGCAGGTAGGGAATCAGTAAGATCCTCATCATTGTGCAAAAGATAAGTTAGAAAAGGAAAAGAAGATAGAGGAAAAACTGAATTTTTTGTTTTACTTTGGCATTTGCGTGGAAATACATTAGGAGACTCTTGGAAAGCAGTCTTTTGGAACACAAGAATCAGATGTACAAGAAAAAAAAATAGCAGTAAATCAGTAGAATGCCTTAAACATAATCAACAAATGAGATGCGGTTAAATCACTGAGATCAGGTGGCATCTGTCCAAGACTTTTGAAGAAGTAGAGGGTGAAATTCTGCAACTGCGGGCCAAAATGTGTAACCATTTATAAACATCCACTCTGCCAGAAGGATGGCCATTTGCCAGTGTGATAGTCATCCTCTAGAAGGGTTTCAGGGTAGACCCTGAGAACTTACAAGCTTAGGAGTCTCACTTACTGTCTGAACTGGTGAAATCACTGAGCATTTTAGGCAAATAATTTTTGAGAGAGGGAAAGAGAATATCCTGTGAGCAGAAATAATGTGTGATGTATTTTGAATTTAGGAACCAAAATAATCGGGCATAGTGTGTTGAAATTTTGAAGAACGTTTTTCCACACCCGTGGTCATTGAAATATTGGTGATGGGGACTATTGTCTTTCAGGGCATCTGACGACACTAGCCTTGGCAATCAGTTTTGAGATCATTTAGGTCAACTCCTCGTTACAAACATGGGGAAACTGAGGCCCAGAGTAGGAAAATGATTATGTCCAGGTAACTCAGCATGGTTTGGTGGATGGAGAGCAGGCCTGGGATTTAAGAAGACCTGACTCATAGGATTCTATAGACTTAGAGCTGGAAGAGGCCTTAGAGGACATCTAGTCCAACCTCCTTATTTTGAAGGTGAGGAAGGTCACTCAAGTACTAAGGAGTAGAGCCTTGATTTGAACCTAGATCATGTGAGTCTAAATGTTACTGACACAGAAGGAAACATCATCACCAAATGGTAGAGCTGGAGAAGGGACCTTAGATATCAACAGAGTTCTACTCCCTCATTTTACATGTGAGGAAACCAAGGCTCAGAATTCAGTTTGGTAAATATTTATTAGAGGCAGTGAGGTGGTACAGTGGATAGAGCACCAGGATTAGGGTCAGGAAAACATGAGTTCAAATCTGGCCTGAGACACTTACTAGCTATGTGACCTTGGGCAAGTCACTTCACTCTCTTTGCCTCAGCTTCCTCATCTGTCAAATGAGCTGGAGAAGGAAATGGCACACTGCTCCAGTATTTCAGCTGTGTGACCTTGGGTGAATCACATTACTCTCTTTGCCTCAGTTTCCTCATCTGTCAAATGAGCTGGAGAAGAAATGGCAAAGCATTGCAGTATCTCTGCCAAGAAAACCCCAGATAGAGTCACGAAGAGTCAGATATGACAGAAATAATATTTCTAAGTGCCAGGCACTGTGCTAAATTCTGTGGCTTTAAAAGGGCAAAATATAATCCCTGCCCTCGAGGAGCTTGCATTCCAATGAAAGGTGAGCTGACTTGCCCAGGACATCACAACTAGTAAATAGCAAGGAGATTTCAGGACCTGCTTTTGACATGAACCAGCTTGTGATTTCACAGGGAGTCACTTAGCTTTTCACTGTCCAAGGTGGCCTTCGAAGACTAAGTTCAGATGGATTGCCCATTTTCATTGGCAGAGGAATTTACTCACAAAGAATTCCCAACACGCATAGTCAGAAGTCTACTAGGAGCTGCCCTTGCCCTTGTCAAGGAGCTGAGCATCTATTGGAGCAGACACCATGCAAACACACATGCATAGATGAGAGATATGCCAACTGAATTGGAAAATGTTACAGAGGGAGGGGGAGATGCTAGTACTGAGGGGAAGAGGGGAATCAGACAAGGACTATAGAGAGTCAGAATTTTTTTTAAATCCTTACCTTCCACCTTAGAATCAATATATTGTATTGGGTCCAAGGCAGAAGAGTGGAAAGGGCTAGGCAATGGGGGGTGAAGTGGCTTGCCCAGGGTCACACAGCTAGGAAGTGTCTGAGGTCAGATTTGAATCCGGACCCTCCTGTCTCCAAGCCTGGATCTCTATCCCCTGAGCCATCTAGCTTCCCTCTAGAAGATAAGATTTTAACTGGGATTTGAGGGAAGCCAAAACATTGGTGATAAGGAGGGAGTAAATTCCTGGTCTGAGGTACAGTCACTATAAATTCATGGAAGTGATGATTATCTCATGCAAGAAACAGCAAGGAGATCAGTGTTACTGTATCATGGAAGATTTGGAGGAGACTAGCATATAAGAACCCTGGAAAGGCAGGAGGGGGCCAGCCTAGAAAGGGCTTTGAACACCAAATAGAGGATTTGATCATGGAGGGAACCACTGATGTGGTTTGAGTAGGAGGATGACATGGTTAGAGCTGCCTCTGAGGAAGGTCAGTTTGATATCTAGTAGAACTTTGATCCAGGTATGCCGTATCTCTAGAATTCTCCTTGTCTTCCAGTTATCGCTAGTATCCTTAGAATCTTTGGCATGCCCATTGGACTCTACTGAAATGATCTGAAAGAGGTTAAGTCCAACAATGAAATCGTCAAGTTTTTAGGTAAAACTCAGCCCTTCCCTGGAGTGAAATATCCTGCCAAGAGTCATAACTTTTAGGGGAAATAGCTCGGGCCATTAGTCTGCAGAAAAGTTGCAGAGCTCTTCTTTGTCTTTGTCTTTTCCTGGAAACAAATGTAAAAGGTCATATGTTTAGGGGGGAAAAACCCAACCATAACCAGAGAGTGAGATGGAAAGTCATTTGTTGGCTGTTTCTTGAGGATCTTGTTTGCTATAGCTAACAGGACCACCCTGGCACCAAGAATTGGCAGAAAGAGTGTGCTGGTGACAGAGCAGAACATATACTTTTTCCATCATGTTAATAAACAATTGGTTGAACCCATTCCATGGACGTAGGACCATGTCTTGTACCAAACAATGGCGTTCGGGAGCCTGGAATGCTGGGTTTGTTTCTGGCCATTGAACTTTATAAAAAAAAATATGATGGAAGTGGAGAATGGCCATGATTAATCAGAATCAGACAAAATGACTAAAGGGATTGTGGAATCATCAACTGTGATAGACGGAGCCACTCTTGGCAATACAATGAACCAGGACTCCTCTGAGGAACTTAAACAAAGAATCCAGGGAAAGAACTGTTGGAATCAGAATGCTGGCAAAAGCAGACCATTTTTCACTTTAGTTTATTTGTGTTTGTGTTTTGGGGTTTTGGTTTCATAAGGCTATTCACTTACAAAAATGAACAATATGGAAATATGTTTTGCAGGACATGTATAGCCCCGATTGAATTGCTGTTAAGCTCTGGGAAAGGGAGGGAGGGAGAGAGAGACAAGTTCGATCATAAAACGTTGGACAACTTATGTGGAAATTGAATATAATTGGTAAAAAATACAAATTAAAAAATGCCTAAAGGGGTAATAAAGTTACCTTTTGCACATTGAAAGCCAAACTATTCCATGTTGATGTGTATCTGCTTTTCCCCAGTCATACACACCGGCTACATGTAATTCCTGAAGGACAGATACTTCCCATGACCAGGATATGTTCTCTCAGCATTTAATATGGTGCCCAACTCTACCTTATTGTGGACTTGGAATCTGGGAGATTAAAGTTCAACTCTTGCATCTTGCATTTACTAGTGATTTGATCCTGTAGAAGTCATTTCAGCCTTAGTTTTCTCATTTATAAAATGGGTATTACAATCCCTGTGGTGCCTGCCTTTTAAGGTTGTTGTAAGCGCAAATGAGATGATGTATATAAAGCATTTGGACTTCTCTATAAATGTCAGTGACTCACATGTAGAAATAAAAAAGAATAAGATAGTTCTGTAAAGAAATAGGCCAAGAGGGGATTTAATAATAATAATAATAATAATAATAATAACAATCAGCATTTATATAGAGAGAGCGGCTAGGTGGTGCAGTGGCTAGAGCACTGGGCCCGAGTCAGACTCATCTTTTTGAGTTCAAATCCAACCCTAGACACTTAATAGCTATGTGACCCTGGATAAGTCACTTAATCGTGTTTGTTTCAGTTTCCTCATTTGTTAAATGAGGTGGAGACGGAAAAGACAAACCACTCCAGTATCTTAGCTGTGTGACCCTGAGTAAGTCACTTAACCCTGTTTGTCTCAGTTTCCTCATCTGTAAAATGAGCGTGAGAAGGAAAGGGCAAACCCCTCCAGTAACTTTGCCAAGAAAACCCCAAATGGGGTCACAAAGAGTCAAACGTAACTGAAACAACTGAACAACAACAAAAAACATTCATATATCACTTCAAGATTTGCTGTTCCCCCTTGCTGCCCCCAAGAGTTGACAGAGAAGAACAAACTTCCCTTCCCATTCATTCCCATGTTTCTGAGTGCCTCCAAAAGAGACAGCATAATGGTTGGATTGGCCAAGGATCTGACAACTCCGACGTGCCCTGTAGTTATTTCTAGTCAAATGCAGATCCAGTGAGTCAAGTATATGAAGTGAGAAGTTGGGTGAAGAAGCCTCTGAAATGCCTTCTGGCTCAAGATATATCTGAGGTCCCTTAATGATAGAAAGACCGTGTGCAGAGTGAGAGATGATAGTCATACTATGGTCAGCCCTACTCCTCTCACATGAGGACTGTTGGTGCTCCTTGATCCTGGGTGATGTATTTGGGAAGGACATTGACCCACTGGCCCAATGAGGATTTTTGGAATGAGGCTAGATCAGGTTTAATGGAAGGAACTGGGGATGGACTTTTTTTTTTTTAATCCTTTAGCTTCCATTTTAGAATGAATACTATGTATTGGTTCCAAGGCAGAGATCATTAAAGTCTAGGCAGTTGAAGTTAAGTGACTTGTTCAGAATCACACTGCTAGAAGTATCTGAAACCAAATTTGAACCCAAGACCTGGGTCTCTAGGCCTGGCTTTTAATCCACTGAGCCATCTAGTGCAGCCCTTTGGGAATGGACTCTTGAGGACTTTCTTCAGATATCTGAAGCAAAAGAGGAAAGTTAGATTTTGTTTCAAGTGAACTTGGCCTTAGAAGGCTGAACTGGGGCCAATTGGGGAAGTCAGTCAACAAGCATGAGCATTTATTAAACTCCTGCTATATACCAGATATTGTGCTAAGCACTGGGGATCCAGAGAAAGATAGAAGTTATTTCCTGCTTGCAAGGAGCTCACAGTCCAATGGGGAAACACATACAAATAATTATGTATGTGCAAGAAATAGAATAAATTGGAGACCATCGCAGAGCTTCTTGAGAAAGGTGGAATTTTAGCAGAGACTTAAAGGAAACCAGGGAAGCCAGGAGGTGGTGGTGAGAAGTGAGACAATTCCTGACATGGGGGATAGCCAGGGAAATTGGGGGAAGGAGTGTCTCATTCGAGGACTTGAAGAGGCTAATGTCCCTGGATCACAAAAATATGTAGAGGGAGGCAAAATTCAAAAACACTGGAAAGGTAGTGGGGCAAGAAGGGGTTTTGAAGGTCTTTGAACAACAGAGGATTTTATATTTGATGCTGGAGGCTATAGGGAACCCCTGGAGTTTGTGGTTAGGCCGCACTTGAGATAGTGATCACTCTGACAGGTGTAGCTTTTTCTTAATTTAAGTAGAACTCTTCCTAACAAAAGGGGAAGGAATGAGCTCCCCATCACTGTAAGAATTCAGGCAAATGCTTAGGGATATTATATAAGGAGTTAACATAGATGTCCCTTATCAATTATAATTCTAAGGATTTAAGATTTGCAATTCCATTTCATGCCCACCTTTAAGGAGGATCTCATTATTGGGTTTGGATTCCATTTTTTTTTCAGTCCCTTTAGATATTCTCTCTCTCTCTCTCTCTGTCTCTCTCTCTCTCTCTCCCCTCCCCTTCCCCCCCCCCCCAATGATTTTATTAGTTCAGGAAACTCCCAATTGAAGAAGCTCTCTTTCTCAACGAAGGGAACACCTTCTCTGCACCAAAGGGCCAATGACTTTAACAGTCACACAGCTCCTGTGTGCCAGAGGCAAGATGGGAACCAAGATCCTCGAGGCTCCAAGGCCAGCTCTCTATCCATTTAGCCACACACTGCTTTTTGTGGACTTTATCACCCCCCCCCCCCCTTGCCAGTGAATACCCAAGGCAGTTGCCAACCAGGTACCTGCAAAATCCTCTTGCTAATATCCACCATACTCACATAGCCACCATTGTTGTCAAGCAACACCAGAGAGCAAAGGAGAGATGGAGAAATCAGATTGGAGGGAAATGATATCAGATGCCCCCAAATGCTTTTTTCTGCCTCTATCATAGCCTCTTGATATGACAGTGACACACTTGTCACCAGTAAAGAAACAGGCCACTGGAGAAGGAAATGGTAAACTGTTTGGGTATCCTTGCCAAGAAAACCCCATGGAGACCTTTGGTCCAGAGGGTCAAGAAGAGAAACACACAAGTGAACAACAGCAAAGAAATTGGCCACCACAAGTCAGCATTTTTCACTTTTCTTAAATATTGCAAAATCTAATCTGGCTTTATTGCAACACTGTTCATTTTGATGCTCGGAACAGCCCCACTGAAGACCCATTTTCAGTCTGTTTGCCATTTTATATGGTTAACTTTTTGACTTGACTGATCCAGAGTGATTTTCTGGTTTATGGGTTTGTAAGTGTGTTTATCTCTTTCTGCTTCTATGGTCTGCCAGGACAAATTTCCCATGAGCTCCACCCCTCTCCAACCCCCCAAATGTCATTGGCCTCACCATCAGAAGGCAGGGAGGAGAGTCAGGGCTTTCGAGCTGGAAGAGACTTGAGTGAATCCTCTCTTTGAGCTCCCTCTCATTTTCCTGACCTGCTGACCCATCTCCCGGTGTTTGCTTCAGTAGTTGTTTTTTATGCCTGGAATGCCCTTTCCTGTCCCCTCCCCTCTGCTGTCCCCACCTACTGAATTCTTTAAATCCCTGCTCCAAGGGCCACCTCCACAGGAAAACCTTGCTTTCCCTTGTGCTCAGTAATGACCTTCCCCCTCTAAGCACTCACATGGCAATTTGCATCCTCTAGAAACATTTCTCATGTTAGTTTGCATTCCAGTTATTTGTGTAATTACCTATCATAGCTCTGGTCCGGTATATAGTAGGTGCTTAATAAATGCTCTATTGGCTGGCTGACTGGACATAAGCTCCCCTGAGAGCAGAGACGGTCTAATCCATCTAGCAGCAGGTCAACAGCCTTCATTCTCTTAATTGAACCTTAATGTTGTTCTTATTTAGTGAGTTGAAATGAAACCTGCAGAGAGGATTATATTCTTCTGACTTCTCCCAGGACACAAAGCCACATAATGGTAGAACTGGATGTGCATAGAATGGTGTCTGGCACATAGTAGGTATTAAATATATGTTTGTTAAGTAACTTAAGCCCAGGCCTTTTGGATTCCAGGTCTTTGTTCTGCTAACCGTTCTATCAAGTGGAGGGAGAAAGTGCCCCTGTGATAAGGGTGAGACTAGGAAAGGATAGGGAAGGTGAATGCTAAAATTGCCCTTCCCTAAGGACTTTGCACAGAGGAGAGGATTTAGGTTTTCCTTCCTTTCTTGTTTGCTTCCTCCCCCTCCCCTCTCCCTCTCCCTCTCCCTCTTCATCTCCCTCTCCCTCTCCCTCTCCCTCTCCCTCCCTCTTTCCTTCCCTCCTTTCTTCCTTCCCTGGCCTTGCCTTCTGTCTTAGAATCGGTATTAAGTATTCATTCCAAGGCAGAAGAGCAGTAAGGGCTAGGCAATTGGGGTTAAGTGACTTGCCCAGGGTCACGTAGCTAAGAAGTGTCTGGCCAGATTTGACATTCTCCCTTTATTTAAACAATCACTGTTATTAAAGACTGTTCTGCAGTGGTACATCCCATGAGAACTTTTCACAATGTGGAAGATGGGACTGTGGAGATGAACTAGCTTCCTGTAAGGCTCTCACTGTAACTCACTCAGCGTTGGGTCTGAAGGAGCTTCTCAAGTGCTTATTGAAGAAAAACTCAACATATGCAAATAAAAATAGTTATGACCCTTATCCTTGGAGCGCACAACTCCAGTGGATAAATATTTATATTCTGCTCAAGCCCTGAGTGCCTTATAATTTCAGTGAATTGAAATCTTGCTATTGCAGTGATGTCTCTGCACAGAACCTTTTTACTTTTCATTCCACCTGGCATATAGGAGACGCTTAATGAATCCTTTTTGGTTTTGTTTCACCATTAATCCATTATAATAATAATAGCTTATTTCCATACTTCTTTATGGTTGTAACTCCTTTTATTTGTCATTGATTTGATGAGGTAGAGATAGGCAACGATGCTAAAAACAGGCAACATTTATATATTGTCTACTATGTGCTGGGCATTGTGCTAAGTACTTTATAGTTATCTCATTTGAACCTTTCAGAATGTCTGAGAGGTAGGAGCTATAATGATCCCATTTACAGATGAGGAAGCTGAGGCAGAGCTTAAATGACTGTGCTTTTTTTTTTTTTTTTAATCACAGCAGCCTTGTGAGGTACATATAAGTGTTGCTCTCATTTTACAGATAAAGAAACTGAGAAATGAAATGATTTTTTTGTCCCCAAGGCCACAAGACTAGTAAGTAGCAGAGGTGGAACTCAAGTGCTCTCTTCTAATTCCTATTATAGATAGATAAGAACCTGTGCTGGAAGGAACTTTAGGGAAGGCCGAATCCTAGAATCTCAGGAAGGGACTTTAAAAGACCATCTGATTCAGCCCATTCCTGAATCAGGAATTCTCTCTACAGCATCCCTGATAAGCAGTTATCAACCTCTGCTTGAAGATCTTCAGGGATGGGGAATTCATTCCCTTCCAATGAAGCCTATTCCTTTTGGGAATGTGTTTTTCCTCTTGGCCTCTGCTTACATTTATCCTTTGTAGTCTCTATTTATTGGTCCTAATTATGTCTGCTAAGGCCAGCCAGAGCAATTATAATCCATCTTCTAGGTGATAGCCTTTCTAATATTGGAAAACAGTTTCTGCCCTCTACTTTCAAGGAGCAGTAGTAGTAGTGGTGGCAGTAGTAGTAGCAGCAGCAGCAGCAGCATGTCAGTGGCCTTTATCTACCATAGGGCATGATCCTTTTTGTTGTTGTTGNAAGGCAGTTGCCAACCAGGTACCTGCAAAATCCTCTTGCTAATATCCACCATACTCACATAGCCACCATTGTTGTCAAGCAACACCAGAGAGCAAAGGAGAGATGGAGAAATCAGATTGGAGGGAAATGATATCAGATGCCCCCAAATGCTTTTTTCTGCCTCTATCATAGCCTCTTGATATGACAGTGACACACTTGTCACCAGTAAAGAAACAGGCCACTGGAGAAGGAAATGGTAAACTGTTTGGGTATCCTTGCCAAGAAAACCCCATGGAGACCTTTGGTCCAGAGGGTCAAGAAGAGAAACACACAAGTGAACAACAGCAAAGAAATTGGCCACCACAAGTCAGCATTTTTCACTTTTCTTAAATATTGCAAAATCTAATCTGGCTTTATTGCAACACTGTTCATTTTGATGCTCGGAACAGCCCCACTGAAGACCCATTTTCAGTCTGTTTGCCATTTTATATGGTTAACTTTTTGACTTGACTGATCCAGAGTGATTTTCTGGTTTATGGGTTTGTAAGTGTGTTTATCTCTTTCTGCTTCTATGGTCTGCCAGGACAAATTTCCCATGAGCTCCACCCCTCTCCAACCCCCCAAATGTCATTGGCCTCACCATCAGAAGGCAGGGAGGAGAGTCAGGGCTTTCGAGCTGGAAGAGACTTGAGTGAATCCTCTCTTTGAGCTCCCTCTCATTTTCCTGACCTGCTGACCCATCTCCCGGTGTTTGCTTCAGTAGTTGTTTTTTATGCCTGGAATGCCCTTTCCTGTCCCCTCCCCTCTGCTGTCCCCACCTACTGAATTCTTTAAATCCCTGCTCCAAGGGCCACCTCCACAGGAAAACCTTGCTTTCCCTTGTGCTCAGTAATGACCTTCCCCCTCTAAGCACTCACATGGCAATTTGCATCCTCTAGAAACATTTCTCATGTTAGTTTGCATTCCAGTTATTTGTGTAATTACCTATCATAGCTCTGGTCCGGTATATAGTAGGTGCTTAATAAATGCTCTATTGGCTGGCTGACTGGACATAAGCTCCCCTGAGAGCAGAGACGGTCTAATCCATCTAGCAGCAGGTCAACAGCCTTCATTCTCTTAATTGAACCTTAATGTTGTTCTTATTTAGTGAGTTGAAATGAAACCTGCAGAGAGGATTATATTCTTCTGACTTCTCCCAGGACACAAAGCCACATAATGGTAGAACTGGATGTGCATAGAATGGTGTCTGGCACATAGTAGGTATTAAATATATGTTTGTTAAGTAACTTAAGCCCAGGCCTTTTGGATTCCAGGTCTTTGTTCTGCTAACCGTTCTATCAAGTGGAGGGAGAAAGTGCCCCTGTGATAAGGGTGAGACTAGGAAAGGATAGGGAAGGTGAATGCTAAAATTGCCCTTCCCTAAGGACTTTGCACAGAGGAGAGGATTTAGGTTTTCCTTCCTTTCTTGTTTGCTTCCTCCCCCTCCCCTCTCCCTCTCCCTCTCCCTCTTCATCTCCCTCTCCCTCTCCCTCTCCCTCTCCCTCCCTCTTTCCTTCCCTCCTTTCTTCCTTCCCTGGCCTTGCCTTCTGTCTTAGAATCGGTATTAAGTATTCATTCCAAGGCAGAAGAGCAGTAAGGGCTAGGCAATTGGGGTTAAGTGACTTGCCCAGGGTCACGTAGCTAAGAAGTGTCTGGCCAGATTTGACATTCTCCCTTTATTTAAACAATCACTGTTATTAAAGACTGTTCTGCAGTGGTACATCCCATGAGAACTTTTCACAATGTGGAAGATGGGACTGTGGAGATGAACTAGCTTCCTGTAAGGCTCTCACTGTAACTCACTCAGCGTTGGGTCTGAAGGAGCTTCTCAAGTGCTTATTGAAGAAAAACTCAACATATGCAAATAAAAATAGTTATGACCCTTATCCTTGGAGCGCACAACTCCAGTGGATAAATATTTATATTCTGCTCAAGCCCTGAGTGCCTTATAATTTCAGTGAATTGAAATCTTGCTATTGCAGTGATGTCTCTGCACAGAACCTTTTTACTTTTCATTCCACCTGGCATATAGGAGACGCTTAATGAATCCTTTTTGGTTTTGTTTCACCATTAATCCATTATAATAATAATAGCTTATTTCCATACTTCTTTATGGTTGTAACTCCTTTTATTTGTCATTGATTTGATGAGGTAGAGATAGGCAACGATGCTAAAAACAGGCAACATTTATATATTGTCTACTATGTGCTGGGCATTGTGCTAAGTACTTTATAGTTATCTCATTTGAACCTTTCAGAATGTCTGAGAGGTAGGAGCTATAATGATCCCATTTACAGATGAGGAAGCTGAGGCAGAGCTTAAATGACTGTGCTTTTTTTTTTTTTTTTAATCACAGCAGCCTTGTGAGGTACATATAAGTGTTGCTCTCATTTTACAGATAAAGAAACTGAGAAATGAAATGATTTTTTTGTCCCCAAGGCCACAAGACTAGTAAGTAGCAGAGGTGGAACTCAAGTGCTCTCTTCTAATTCCTATTATAGATAGATAAGAACCTGTGCTGGAAGGAACTTTAGGGAAGGCCGAATCCTAGAATCTCAGGAAGGGACTTTAAAAGACCATCTGATTCAGCCCATTCCTGAATCAGGAATTCTCTCTACAGCATCCCTGATAAGCAGTTATCAACCTCTGCTTGAAGATCTTCAGGGATGGGGAATTCATTCCCTTCCAATGAAGCCTATTCCTTTTGGGAATGTGTTTTTCCTCTTGGCCTCTGCTTACATTTATCCTTTGTAGTCTCTATTTATTGGTCCTAATTATGTCTGCTAAGGCCAGCCAGAGCAATTATAATCCATCTTCTAGGTGATAGCCTTTCTAATATTGGAAAACAGTTTCTGCCCTCTACTTTCAAGGAGCAGTAGTAGTAGTGGTGGCAGTAGTAGTAGCAGCAGCAGCAGCAGCATGTCAGTGGCCTTTATCTACCATAGGGCATGATCCTTTTTGTTGTTGTTGTTGTTGTTGTTGTTTTTATTTTAAACCCTTAACTTCTGTGTATTGACTTATAGGTGGAAGAGTGGTAAGGGTGGGCAATGGGGGTCAAGTGACTTGCCCAAGGTCACACAGCTGGGAAGTGTCTGAGGCCAGATTTGAACCTAGGACCTCCCATCTCTAGGCTTGGCTCTCAATCCACTGAGCTACCCAGCTGCCCCCGGCATGATGCTTTTTACTAAGTGTCCGAGATTTAAACTCAATGCTGTGTGCCTTCAGGGTAGACAGCGGCTGTTTAAGAGCCCTGAATCTGAGAATCAGGTTTCCTTAGTCTGAGTGGCACTCTTACAGAATGCTTCCATCCTTGTAGGGCAATGGGACGACTTTGCCTAATGCTCTTAAGTGGTTCTCTGAAAAATAGGTGTTAGGTGTCACAGGAGTAGCCAGGGCAATCTGTGTGCAAGCTGTCTGCTAATGGAGGCTTTGGAATGTTAGGTGGTGTCTGGTTACAGTGTATTAATGATATTATGAATTTTTATAGGTTGGGGCCATATTGTGTGTGTGTGTGTGTGTGTGTGATTTGTCATATGTGTATTTAGTTTGCTAAAATTACTCAGTGGTGGGCGGTGAGTGGACTGGACTGGACACTGTATCCCTTTGTCTTAGTGGTGGTCACGCCATGTATACTGTGTCCTCAGCCTGTCTTCTTCTCTGTCTAGGAGCCCTTCCTCTATCTTCTCGACCTGTAGACTCACTACAGAATTCCTCCTCTCCTTCTCAGACCTTCTGAACCTGTGGAACCTGGCTTAGACAGAAACTTCTAATGACAGTTAGAATCGTCTTCCTTTCTGAGTGGGTTTAATGAAAGACTGGGGAGGAATGAAAGCTGAGTTAACTCCATTAACAGCTGGAGTCTGTGCTAATGCTCTAACCCCCCTGAAAGGAAAACAAAGGAAACTTGTTGGCTTCTAATGTTGGTAATTCCCAGGTCCATTGAGGGTGGGTAGGGCTTGGAAGAGTTTTGGGTGATGGGGAGAGGGAAATAGCCAATAGGAAAAGACTTGGTCATGTTTGGTGGGGAGTAGGTTGGGTGGAGCTGCTCCTAGAACAAGGAATAGAGAAATGGGAAAAAAATGAGAGAGAGAGAGAGAGAGAGAGAGAGAGAGAGAGAGAGAGAGAGAGAATGAGAATTCATCCATGATGTCTGGAAATAGCAGGAAAAGCAGTGAATGTAGCTTTGTGTTTTAAGATTGAAAGGAGGAGAATAAGTAGAAGCCTTTACATAGGAGGAAAATACTATGTAATAGTTCTGATTTATTTAAAAGTATTATAGAATAAAAATGATCGATGACAGAAAAACCAAAGCCATTATCTAAGGAGCATTTTTTGGGGAAACATAGGACCTGGGTTCAAATCTAAGCCTTGATGCTTACTCTCTGTGTTACCTGTTGTAACATTCCAAGAGTCTATGGAACCAGCAGGCAAGGTAAAGGGGTCGCAACATACCTTAGATAAGTCATTTAATGTGCTAGATTAGACAGTTGCATTCTGTGGTCTCTTTTAGCTCTGCATGTCAGATCCTATTATATTGTGACCTCTTTGGGGTTCAGTTTCTTCATCTGTAAAACGAAAAGTTGAACTAGATAGTCTGGGAGGTCTTTTCCAGGGCCAGATCCTCTAATGGCTCCACCCTTTCCTAATGGTATTCCTATTTGGGGAATTTGAGTGCCAGGTAATAAAGTGAATGTTGAAGAGACACATGAAAGCAGTACTAAAAGAATCATATGGAGTAAAAAAGAAGGAGCAAAGAAAGCTGAGAAATTGCTCATTGTATGGGACATTTATCATTCCAAGAACCCAGATGTTGAATTTGTATTGGGTAAACTGAGGGATATGCTTCACAAGAGAGGGGAATACCTGGTAGCCCTTACTGAATGAGGAATGTGTCTGGGAGCCAACCTGCTTGGCTTTTAGGAGTCTCTTGTGTTTACATGGAGTTGACTCTTCTTCTTTTGGGCAGATTGGGCAGCAGACTGTTTTGAGTATAATGCTTTATATTTGAAAGAGCAAAAGGCATTGATAATTTCAATTTTAATTTGGTCTAATCCTGAGTACCAGGTTCTAGATATGGGGAGAGTGTTTTATTTTAAAGCCTTCCCCAAATCATCCTTAAATATAGGAAATTTCTCCCAACATTTCCAGTTTTTTTTCTAGCGAAAGGGCCTTTGATTTGACAAGTAATAGCACTTGACAATTATATGGATGTTTTTGGACATTGGTTTAAAAATTATATTGAGAAGACTGCTGGTTTCTGACACTTCCTAGCTGTGTGACCCTGGGCAAGTCACTTAACTCAATTGCCTATCCATACCACTCTTCTGCCTTGGAACCAATATTTATTATTGATTCTAAGAGGGAAAGTAAGGGTTTTTAAAAAAAAAAGAGAGAGAAAAGTCTGTTCCAAACAAAATTATCGCATTTTTATTATTAATGGCATTCCAATTATTGTTTCCATAATGGGAACTGTGATTTTGTTGGGTCAGTAAAATCCTTGCAGGTTTCCTGGAGCCATCAAGTAGGTGAATTCCCTAAACTCCTGAAGTACTGGTTTTTCACGGCCTCTAGTCCATAGTTTGAAATCCTGGAAGTTCCTTCTTAGAAGTAAAACTTAATAAATAATCATTGTGTAGAGTTTTAGGGTAAAGAGAACATAATAAGTTTAGATTTATTAGTGGGAGGGCTCATAGAGACCATCTAGCACCATTCCATTTCATAGATGAGGAAACTGAGGTCCAGAAAAATTAAGTGTCCGGCTCAAAATCACAGACTAGGAAGTAGCAGTGATGAAATTTGAACTCAAGGCTTCTGACTCCACCTATAATACCATGATGGATGCTCTTCTCAAATTTCACCTAGGACATAATTTGTGTACTGGTCCTCTCTTATTAGATGGTAAGCCCCTGAAACTCAAAGCTTGCCTCTTGTTGTCTTTGTGATTCCAGCACCTGTCACCATGCCTTAAATATAATGAGAATTTATGGATTGAAATCAAATTGAAAGGTTTTGAGCAGAGGAACAACATAATTGAACAAAGAAGATTAATCTGGAAGTAGTGATGCAGGGAGAGGTTGGAGTGAGGAGGGAAGATTGTTTGGAAGCTGCCGTAATAGTCTAAGCCAATGGCGTCAAACTCAAATACAGATGGGTCCTGCTAAACCATATATATGTAAGGATTCCTGCTTGATGCCTATTGGCTTAGTTTTAGAATTTAATATTGCCTATGATTTACTGTAGTTTTATTTATTTTGTTAAATGTTTCTCAGTTATATTTTCATTTGGGTCAGAGGCACTGAGAGTTGTGGGTGGCAGGCCATGTGCTTGACCTGTCTGGTCTAGGCTGGTGATAATTAGATCCTTGAGGCTAACATGGTTTATCTGATGATGGCAATAGGAACACAGAGGAGTGAATTGGGGCAGTTAGGTGGCTCAGTCACTAAATTGCCAGGACTGGAGTTAGGAGGACCTGAGTTCAGATTTAGACTCGGACACTCTCTGTGTGACCCTGGGCAAGTCACTTAACCCCATTTATCTAGCCCATGTCCTTCTGTTTTAGTTACCATTAGGACAAAAGTAAGAATTTTAAACAAACGAATAAGAGAGAATGGATTTGAGAGGCAGTGTGGTAGGGAAAACATGATAGGGCTTGATGATTGAGTGTGCTAGATGAGAGGGACAGAATGGCAAGAATGGCACCCAGATTTTGAACCCGAGATGAAGCTGATTCCATTGACAAAAAGATGCTATTAATGAAGTCAGAAGTGGGAGCGAGTTTGAGGGGAAAGATGGGCTGGTCAGGAGGTAGTGAGTTCCTCCTCACTAGAGGACCACTTGTTGGAGTTGTTTTGTCCCATCCCCCTTGCACAAATCCCATCCTTACATTCGGAACCTGATTCCCTTTCAGGCAGGTTGGACTAGATGTCCTCTAGGGTGCCTACTAACTCGGAGATCTTCGGACAGTAATTTTGACTTGGACTTGTTGATTTGGAGGTCTTTTGGGGGTTGTCGATGCAGAAAGGTTGGCTAAGTCGTCTGGCACGTGGATGTCATGGTCAGAAGCTTTATACACAATGGATGTTACCAAAGGAGGAAGGGAGAGAGAAAGAAAGGGAGAGACAGGGAGACAGAGAGAGAGACAGAAAGAAAGGAAGAGGGGGGAGACAGAGGGAGAGGGAAAGAGAGAAGACAGAGGAAGAGAGAGAGAAAGAGAGAGAGAGAGAGAGAGAGAGAGAGAGAGAGAGAGAGAGAGAGAGAGAGAGAGAGAGAGAGAGAGAGGGGAAGAGGGAGACAGAGAAAGGAAGAGGGAGAGACAGAAAGGGAGAAGGAAAGAGAGACAGAGAGGAAGAGAATGACAGATAGGGAGAGGGAAAGCAAGAAGACAGAGAGGAAGAGAGACAGAGAGAGAGAAAAGGAGAGATAGAGAGGAAGAGGGAGACAGAGAGAAAGGAAGAGGGAGAGTCAGAAATGGAGAAGGAAAGAGAGACAGAGAGAGAAAGGGAGAGGGAGAGACAGAAAGGGAGAAGGAACGAGAGACAGAGAGGGAGAGGGAGAGAGAGACAGAGGAGAGAGAGGGAGGAAGAGGGCAAATTAGGAAAGCCCATAACCCTGAACACTAGAGTTGTTTCTTATTGGGAGTGGGAGGGGGCAGGCCTTTTGTTTAGTTTTCTCTTTTGCTACTGGCAGATTAGGCAGGTTTCTAAAGGCCTTCTTGAAAACTTCCCTGAGAATTAGGTAGCCTGGACCAAATAAAGCCTTTGAGTTTAGTGGGGAAGGAAGGCTATTTGTGAGTAGCTGGGTGGAAAGGGATTATTTGGATTGTTTGTATTCATCCAGACTCCTCTGATTTCTTGTCTTCCCTTACCTGCAGAGTGATACACATGATCTCGTAGATGAGAACTCTGTAGGCCTCAGATTCTTTTTCTCATTCCCTCTCCATCTTCCCCTCCGCCCCTCCCATTTCAGGCCTACCTCCAATTTGCCAACAAAGTGCTGTTTGTTATAGGGTAAAGCAGGCAATTATCTGGGCAGCAACTGTGGCTGCAAACAGCCACTTTAGTTCAAAGCGTGACGGCGCTGGAGCAGGCGGGAAGGACCCACGACAGGCTGGCTAGTTTAGGTTTATTCATTTACTTTTAAGGAAAGTGAGGAGCCCCAGATGATAATGTTTTAAAGCAGTTGGCTAGAGAATGGCCTTCCCCAGAAGCAAATGCTGAGCAAAGAAAACAGGCCTTTGACTTAATGTATAATTGTCCTTGCCTTCGCTGGTGCAGGGAAAATCGATTTCAGCAAGCGTTTATTAAATACCTACTATGTGAAAGGCACTATAGTGAGTCACTGAGGCTGCAAAAACTGATGAACAATGAGCCCTGCCTTTTAGGGGCTCTCATTCTTCGGGGTGGGGGGGGGAGGACATGGGTTAGGATGTGGGGCCACAACATGTAAACTTCGAGGTAAATGCTAGCACTTAAATAGACCTTAGTGTCAATACCTCCTAGATGTCGGCAAGACTGCCAACATGAAAAATGAACCTGAGATTCAAAAGAAAGCAAAATTGGGCCTCAGAATGAGATAATTTCACCATTTATCCCAATTTCTTAGGCATAGAAAATGGTTGGTTTGTTCTTTCTGGTAGAAAATGAAAGGGTAAATCAATACTTTTCAAATTCTTCTATCTTCAAGGTAGGATTTGGGGTACTTTATGGGCTAAGTTCCCATGAATATTTATCTATTATTTTCTTATTTATAGATTTGAAAAAATTTTCCCTTTTGAAAACGGCAGGTCTTTGGGGGTTAAACACAAAGTTGTCGTTTTAATAATAGTAAAATAAAATAATAAATAATAAAATAAATAATAAGTAATAAAGGATTACATTAAAAAAAACCTTGTAGATAAATGCCAGATAATTTTAGGGAGCAGCGAGCATTAGTGTGATCAGAGGACAGAAGGCTTCCCATAAAGGGTGACATCTGAACTGAGCCTTAAAGAGAGGAAGGATTCTAAGAGTCAGAGATAAGGGAGTGCATTCTAGGAAACGTACCCCTACCCCACCCCCAAGCTCTACATTGGAGTGAAGATTAAATGCCTAGTTCAGGGAACAGTAAGTTGACCAGTTTGACCATAACATGATATGTGTGAAGGGAAGTAAAGTCTGGAAGAGTAGAAGGAAGCCAAATTATGATGGTCTTTAGATGCCAAGCTAAGGAATTTTTATTTTATCATAAAAAAAAAAATTTGAGAACCACTGAAGAAGGCTTATTGAGAAGGAGAGTGCCGGGGTCAGACCTATACTAAATGTAGGAAGATTCTTTCTTCTTCTTTTTTTTTTTTTTAAACCCTTACCTTCCTTCTTGGAGTCAATACTGTGTATTGGCTCCAAGGCAGAAGAGTGGTAAGGGTGGGCAATGGGGGTTGAGTGACTTGCCCAGGGTCCCACAGCTGGGAAGTGTCTGAGACCGGATTTGAACCCAGGACCTCCTATCTCTAGGCCTGGCTCTCAGTCCACTGAGCTACCCAGCTGCCCCCAGGAAGATTATTTCTAACACTGTGAGGATGATTAGAGAAGGGAGAGATTGGAAATAGGGAATCCAGTTAGGAGGCTTTTGGTGGGTTGAGAGGTCAGTCACTCAGTCAATAGAATTTATTGAGTGCCAAGTACTGTCTGTGCTAACTAGATGACAGATGATGAACTTGAGTGATGGCCATGTGAGTGGAGAGAAAAGGGGATGGATGGGAAAGAGCTTGTAGAGGTGGAAGTGACAACATTGGCAGATTGAATGAAGATGGGAATAAGAATAAGTTGGGGATGACTTCAGGGTTGTGACTTAAAGAAAGAATGACTGTGCCATGGAAAGAAATAAGGAAGTTTGGGGCAGAGGCAGGTTTAAGTGGGAAGATAAAAGGTCCTACATAGGGACATATTAAATATGGCCTTTTAGGGGGCAGCTGGGTGGTTCAGTGGATTGAGAGCCAGGCCTAGAGATGGGAGGTCCTAGGTTCAAATATGATCTCAGATACTTCCTAGCTGTGTGACCCTGGGCAAGTCACTTAACCCCCCCATTGCCTAGCCCTTATCGCTCTTCTGCCTTGGAGCCAATACACAGTATTGATTCCAAGATGGAAGCAAAGGGTTTGTTTGGTTTTTTTTAAAAGGCCTTTTAGATATATGCTGAGATGTGTACCTTCAGGACATTCAACTGATGTTTCCTCTCCACTATGCCATTTACTAGATTTTTGACTTTGGTTTGACTAGATGACTTCTAAGGAAGGGTCCTTCCAGTTCTAAAATAGACCTTGCAATATGGGAACTTTTATGATTCTTGGGGAAGTTTGTTGAATTGTTGAATGGAAAGAGCATTTATAATGAACTCTGGGCTCCCTTGGTGCCTCATTGCGGCCCATCCTTGTGTGACTGTGTTTTTCTGTTGGTTAAAGCGATTCGTTGGGACAGCCTACAGAAGGATTGTGGTTCAGTTCAGTGGAAGGAGAACTCACACTGAGGAAATCTCAGAGTTTTGGAAATTTAGAAGTGAATCATTTGATATTTAAAAATTCTGTTGAGTCTTACAATTTTTTTTGTATTGCATTGCAATAAAATATTGGCTTATTTTCTATCTTCTTCATTTCTAAATGTGTTCCTAATGCAGAGTTGCCGTTCAGTTATTTCAGTTGTGTCTGACAGTTTCATGACCTCATTTAGTCTCCTGAGACAAACAGGGTTAAGTGACTTGTCCACGGTTACACAGCTAGTGTGTCTCTGAGGCTAGGAACGAACTCAGGTCTTCTCGAATCCAAGCCCTGCACTCTAACCACTGTGCCATCTAGTAACTATCCCTATGGACAGAGTTCTCCCTTGCAATCAAAGAATAAAATCATAAGTACAGAGGCAGAGGTCTAAATCCATATTTCTCTGCTCCTGAAAAGAGGGAGTGAAGGGCATTTTCTCATTTTTTTCTTCTATATCAACTTTGTTGTAATTACCCAGCGTTCAGTTGGGAATTTTTGCATTGTTTCCGTTCAGGCTATATAGCCATTCAGAGTACTGTTCTCCTGGCTCTGCTAACTTCACTTTGGATTAATTCATATAAATTTCCCCATGCTTTTCTATATTCAATCAAGCATTTATTTAGTGCTACTACCACACTGGGCATATAAAAAAAGAAGCGGGGGGGGGGGGGGGGGAGAGAGAAAGAGAAGAAAANAAATATATTAGACTTCTTCTTTTGGGCCTGGACCTAAATTATCCATTGCAATGGGGCAGAGGTAAATTTAGGCTTTGGTAAGGAAAAACAAGCTAACAATTCCAGCTCTTCCAGCATGAGGTTCCTCTTCATGGGAAGTGGCAAAGCGAATGCCAACAGATGCTTTTCTGGTGTGTTCAGTCTTCACTCTAATAGTGGCTGGGCTTGATGGTGGCTTCTCAGGTCCTTTCCATCTCTGAGATCCTGGGATGCTTTGATACTAGAGCAATGCCGTTAAGTGGACACGCATGTGTGAATAAAGATCATTCCTTAATAGACTAGAGATGGAGTACAAGTTGTGCTCTAATTGACTTTGACCCACTTTGTTTCCCACATTTCTTTCCACTGATTTTTTTTTCTTGAATCCTCTTAAGGTAATTTTATTGCCTGTATAGCATAAAATACCCTTTTGATTTGGTTATAAGATTCAGTATTGAATCATTAAAATGTCTTTCTCTTATATGGTTGTGAATATACCTGAGGTCAAACCATGTTCCCTAAGATAGGATCACTTGATATTTTGCATGGATGGTTTGCTTCTTAGATGGATGTTAATCTTATCCTAAAATTTTGTTGTGGTTCAGTTGTTCCAGTTGTGTCCAACTTTTCGTGAGTCTGTTTGGGGTTTTCTTGACAAAGATATTGGAGTGGTTTACCGTTTCCTTTTCTAGCTCTTTTTTTTTTCAGATGAGGAAACTGAGGCAGACTATTAGATAATACTTTTTACTAAATCCTTCTTCATTGATCACTATCCATCAGTCCGACAGATACCACTATGCCGAGCACTTCTATCTTTCCTCTGTGGAGATTAAATGACACAACTATTAAAAAAAAATTAGCTGTCACCCAGTTAGTAAGTGTCTGAGGCTGGTTTGAACTTGGGTCTTCCTGACTCCAGGCTCAGCCTTCTATCCATTGTTCCACCTATCTGCTCTAACCTAAAAAAAATGTTTCTATCCTAAAATTCCAGTCTCACAAAGGTCTAAAGTAGACCTAGAACTAAAGGTCTTTAAGGACTGGCTGTCTTTTCTATTTATTTATTTTTACCAATTACATGTAATAAATTTCCACACAACTTTTTCCAAGTTATAAGAGTGAACTTATCGCCTTCCCTCCCTTCTCTTCCTCCTCCTGGTGCTGGCAGGCAATTCTGACCATGTTATACATGTATTATCATGCAAAACCCATTTCCATATTGTTCATTTTTGTAAGTGAGTCATCTTATAAAACCAAAACTCCCAAATATAAACCCAAATAAATAATTTATAAATCATATACTCTGACTGTCTTTTCTAGTATCCTTGCTTTACAGATGAGGACACTGAAGACCAGAGCAATAACAGGGGATAAAGTACCAGCCTTGGAGTCAGGAAGACCCAGATTCAAATTCTGCTAGATTCTTAACTGGTTCTTTTACCTTGGGCAAGAAGCTCTTTGCTTCAGATTCCAGAGATTAGACCTGTTGGTTGAAAGCCCCTTAAAATCGAATCTCCAATTCTGCAGTGCTCAGTGGCTTGCCTAAATTCTCCCAGATAGTGGAACCTGGATTTGAATGGAGGCCCTCTGACTCTAGATTTTTTTGTTCTTTCCATTGTGTTCCATACCATGATGTCTCTCCTTTTTTCTGTTTATTTTGTTTCTATTTCATAGAGTCTTAGGATTTGGAAGGATTTCTAATCTAATCCCTACCTGAAGCACAAAATCCTTTTACTTCCCCAAATGGTTACCTCCCCAAGCTATCTACTTAAACTCTTCCAGTGGTGGGAATTTACTACTTACCAGGAAAAGAGAAGAGGTGATAACTGTATTCAAATGTTTACAGGACTGTTGGAAGGGTGATCAGATTTATTCTGTTTGGCCCAAGAGGGCAGAAGCAGGAACAAGAAGTGGAAATTTCCAAGAAGCAGATTAAAACTTGACAGTAGGGGGAAAAAAATCTTGACATTTTTAAAACTCTTTAAAACTGGAAAATGGGCTGTCCTGGAAGGTAGAGTTTCCCCCCTCAGTGGAGATTTCACACACAGACTTGGTGACTGCTTATTGGCATGTTAAAGAATACATATTCCTTTTGGAGTCTTCTGCTTCTATAATTATACAGAACTTCCTTCATTTATTGGGCTAAAATCTGTCTTCTTCTGGCCTTTGCCCATTGTTCCCAACCTTCCTCTCACCCTACGTGGTCCTAACCTGCAAGACCAAACCAAATGAATTTGGTCCATTTTCTCTTTGAAAACCTTTTGAGTAATTGAAGACATCATTCATGCCTCACTCAAGTTTTCTCTTCTTCAAACCAGCCATGGTCTTTCTCTCTAATCTTTTCTCATAATGCAGTTTTTTCTTTTAAATCCATACCTTCTGTCTTAAGATACTGAGTAAATATTTTATTAAACTGTTATTAAATATATTTTATTAAATATTATATTATTATATTGATCATTATATTATTAAATAGCTATTAACAGAATTGGGGCCACTAAACTGTATAGAAGAATCAACATGAGCCTCATATGGACTTCGAAAATCACATATTAACATTAACTACATTTTATCATATTTTTATGTGTTTTGTTAAATGCTGGTTGTGGTCACACTCCAAAGTGTTGTGTGTCTGTGCAACACCTCTGGGAAGTAGATAATGACTAGGAGTTAGCAGAGACCTTCGTTCAAAGCTTACTTCTACCCTTCCCAGCTCTGGGAGCCTGGGGATGCAATCCTGACTTTTTCTGAGCGTTTTCATATCTCACAGGTATTACAGAGGTCCCTGTGAGGTCTTGCTTGTAAAACATTTTTCAGGATCTCTTATAAAGATATATGTGTATATCTTTAAAGATATTTATATCATTATATTTATTTATATATTTAAACATATATTTGTATATTTTAAATATATAATAGATATTTTATATAATAGATATACAATACATGTTATATGTATATTATATATTCTATAGTTAATGTAATCCATAAATATAAACAAATATAAGTATAATCTATAAATATAAAATATAAATATATTTATAAATAAATATAAATCTTTATATTTGTTTATATTAAAATATCTATAACAATATTTATAAAAATATAAAGATTGAGTTATTCAAGATGTAGTTTGGACTTTGTGTTCTTGTTTTTTGTAGACCAAGCCAACATCCTTTTTTGGGGGGAAAGTGGAGTCTGGCACATAGTAGGGTTCAACTTTAACAAACACATAAGTCCTTTCTGGGTACAATCTATCGTATGGTCTAGGAGAGGGCTGCAGATATCTGTGAGGCCCCTCACTGATGTGTAAGAGAGGGACAAACTCTGAGACCCAAGGTGGGAAAGAAGGCTTATTGTGAACAATAGAATCTGGGAGGACTTCATGGAGGAGACAAGACCTTTAAAAAGATCGTTCGGATGTTAGCCTCGTAGCAAAGGAGAGCCATCCAGAGTGCTGCCAAGGGAATGTAAGTTCCTTCGGGACAAGGACTGATTCATGCTTGTCTTCATGTATCCCCAGGGCCTGGCACAGAGGGGATGTTTTAAAACTTGAATTGGAGGAGGGCGAGGTGACTTTTACCTGGGAGAATTTTGGAAGGCTTCCCACTTCTCCTCTTGGTTGTAGTCACCTCTAGGGCAGGGATGGCCCCAGCATCTAGCATAGCATTTACTACATAATACGTGCTTAATTAATATTTGTTGAATCATGTTGAAAAGAGGATAATGTTTTAGGGGTTTTTTTTTCTTTTCTTCCTGTCAGGGTGCCTCATTGAACCCATGTGAACTTTACAGTAGTTGCTGTCTCCTTCTCTTAAGTGTACCCAAGCCACCCATTTAATAATCTGTCTTAGAATTTGGCCAGAGGTCCTTTGGGCGCCTCACAAATTCACGTCTGGGAGCCATTATTTCTTATTTATGAATGAGAATGGTACAAGTGGAGTGACTTCACAGAGAAAGAGACGTGTCAAATTTGGCCAGAATTGGAATTTAGGCACAGTTGTTTAGGATTCTTAGCTGAGCTGTTGGAATTGTTCCTCCAGGGTTCTCGAACCTAAAAAAAAAGATGCCCCCCCCCACTCCTTTGTCCTTCCCTTTCCTCTTCATCCCCGATATTGCTATTGAGTCACAATCCTTAAGGCTTTAGAGGCAGGACAGTCTATAGTATATAAAATACAGAAAGGACTCTAGCCTTACAGTCAGAAGATCCCATTCACTGCTTTTACCCTGGGCAAGATCCTGATCTCTAAGCCTCAGTTTCCTTCATTATAAAATAAGAATAGTGATCTTTAATACTCCATCATACAAATTGTTGTAAAGATGAAGTGAGATAACAGAAAAATTTCCTAATAACATAGTATCATGGAAAAGTGTGTTTTTGTTATTGTTTAGTCATTTCAGTTTGTCTTACTCATTGTGACCCCATTTGGGGTTTTCTTGGCAAAGATACCAGAGTGGTTTGCCATTTCCTTCTCCAGCTCATTTGGCAGGTGAGGAAACTGAGGCAAATTGGGTGAGGTGATTGGACCAAGGTCACACTAGTGACACAGCTAGGGAGGTTGGGCCAGATTAGGGATTCTTATCCTGGGGTCCATGAGTTTTTTTAATTATTTTTTTATGACTACATTTTAATCCTCTAAGTGGCTTCCTTTAAAATGCTCTGTATTTTATTTTATGCATTTAAAAACATAACTCTGGGAAAACTCCAGACTGCCCAAGGAGATGTTCATGGCACACTCAGTAGGTGAAGGCTCTTTTCATTTTTGACATTCTTTGGACAAAAAAAAAAATCTAGCAAAAGCAGCTCCAAATTTAACTCCTACAGAGCTAGGTAAGTCTTAGTGGTCCAAGACATAGAGCATCACCTGCTCCTTGGCAGTTGGAAGACACATCCGACTACTTTTTGCCTTTTGACTATAGATGAGGTGGCTTACTGGCTTTAGGTCCGTGATCTGGGGCCCTGGAATAGAAGAGAATTAACCAGCTTCTGGAAAAGTGACCCGAAGCCATCTTGCTGTTGAGGCTTGAGAGACAGCGTGCCGGCATCAGGGTACTGGAGTGGAGGGACAGAGGGTGAGCCTGTTTGGTGAGTGTGGCAGCTTTTTCATTTTGTGAAAGAGGCTGAATAATCGTAAAACAATCCAACTCCTTCCCAAGGGGCAGGAAGAACACCGAACTTGGACTTGAGAAAGAGAACCTTAGCCTTGGAGCTCAGAAAGCCTTGGATCTTCTAGACCTCACTCTAACACACACCACAATGGGCAAGTCATTTAATGGCTCAGCCTTGGTTTCTTCACTTGTCAGGTAGGACAAAGAGGGATAATAATACCTTTAGAACCTACCTACCAATCAGGGTCGTTTTGAGGGCTGACCGAGATATTATTGTAGGCAGGACACTTGGTAAACCTTAATGGGCTGAGTAAATGTCGGCCTTCATTATTGTTGTTCTTATTACTATTATTCTTATACTGGTGGATGGATGAGAAAATGAGCCATCTTGATTGCAGCCAAAGAATGCTAATATACATAAATTTTTTTATTATGAATTTCACAATAATCAGCAAATATTCGTATGTACAAAGAGCATGAAAGAGAATTATAAATATGGAATATAATAACAGAATAAACTTGGCATCCAGTTTTTAAGGTGATATGTTAAATTTTAATACATTTATAACAAAATTTCCCTATTTCTTTTTTAGATTTTATTTTTAATACTATTTTATTTTATTCCAATTGCATATAGAAACAGATTGTACAACATTTATCTTTTATATTTTAAGGTATGGGCAATAGTCCTTTATTAAAAAAAATGTATTTTGTACCTTTGTCACTATCCACTAACCTACTCCCCAATAGGAAACTTTCCTGGTAAACATCTAAATATATTCAAGCAACAAATTAAGAAAGTGCCCATGTCTGGAAATGTAGGTATGTATGTCTTATTCTGCACCTCTCTTCCATAACTCCTTGTGCCAAGAAGGCACAGAGGCCCCCTTCATCAACTGCCTGCTTCTGACATCAAGATTGGCCTCTGCTTTAACCAGAATTCTGAGATCTTTCAGAGCTGATTTCCTCAACATAGGGCGGTTCAATGTCTTAGAGCAATTTTTAATAGCTTTTTGTGGTTGCTATTTAAATTATTCCCCTCTTTCTGCTCATTTCAAGTCTTCCCAAATTTCTTATTCTGTCATTTTGGTCATTTTTTGGGTACAATAATTTCCCACTCCATTTGCATGTCACCCAGCCATTCCCCCGCTCTGATGCCTTGCTACAGTTAAAAAATGCCTCTATAAATGTTTTGGTCCATCTTATTTCTTTCTCTCTGCCTTTGATCTCTTTGGGGTGTGTATATTTATACCTAGTATTGTCATATACATTCTTCCAGTACAAGTCCGTCTCCAATAACTTTTGGAAGTCAAAATATGATCCGTGGACAGCTGTCTGATAATAGGTTTCTTAGGCACCTTCTATCATGTCTGAATATTGTAAAAGGAGAGGCTGTAGGTTAGAGAAAAAATGGAAATGAGCAAGGAACACATGTTTGTGACAGGAGGCCTGTGGCAGAGGGGATTTTTCTCTCTGGCCCTTTGGCCATGTTTTGTGGTTCCCCAAAGGATAATAGGTTAGCAGATGGTCTTGTCACTTCACAAAAGTAGTTGGTTTGGGCTGCTGTTGCTTATGGTGGGTTTTTCCCTCTCTGGATTTCTCTTTTTTACATTATTTTCCTTCCTTCATCTCATTCCCAACCCATCCTACACCCCTTCAAGTTGGACTAGGGAACATAGTAAAACTAGATAAAAAGAAACATTGGGTGTATTGACAGCCACTTGTAACCATGATCGAGCCCTCTTGTCTTCCACAGGCAATGTTCACCAAAAGAATAAATTGAATCAGAAAGAATTAGAAATATTTCATCACTACTCTGTCTTAGATGCCTTTCTGTAGAGATGTAAACTATTTCACAGCTGGGGAAAGTAGAAATTTGGGGAGAAGCTGAGGTCTAAGGAGAGAAAATCCAGATGTGCTCTATTTTGCACTTGTTGGGTGCTTTTACATTTACAAAACATTTCCCTTGTGACAACTTTATGGGCCAGGTAGCACAGATTCTATTATCTCTGTTTTACAAGATGAGGAAACAGAGACCCAGGTACAAAAAGCTTTTCTGTGGCCACACAGCTACCAAGAATCAGCTGATAAATTCAAACCTGGATCTTCTGCGTACCTATTTCCTCTGAACCACACTGGGCTTAATTCTATCCCTAATTATTTTTTCTAACCCTATTTTCTAATTCCATCCTCTTCCTAACCCAAATTCCATTTTTGAATACTAATTCCATTTCTAATCCTAATCCCATTCAGATCTCAACTTGTAGCCATTTAATCTTCGGCATCATTTTTTCATCTCTAAAATGCCCTAGCAGAAGACTTATAGATGGGTTGGAGGCAAATCTCTTAACTTCTCATTACCTCTGGTGGAACTCTCTTATACTGAAGATGAACCACTAATATGTATTGGCGGGGAAAGAAGGAATTTCCATGTTGGGAGTACTCTAGATAGATAAAGTAACAAGTTTCTGACCAAATAGCAATGATGGGGCATCAATGACCTTACAGGATTGTTATGAGAAGTACTTTGTTAACTGTAGAGCCCTACATAAAAAGCCTCCCCTTTTAGAAAAGAAAGCATCATTTTTAGAGGGGGAGAGATGCCTTGGACTCCTGAAACTGCTCTCCTTTGAGGTGGAAGCCTTCAAAGGGGAATGAGTGTAGGCGAGAAGTCTGTACCCACCATGAGAGGAGTCCAGTGAGCCTAGACAAGAGATGAGATACTTTGAAAATAAAAGAGCAGTGAGATCAGGCAGGGTGGGAAGGTCAGGGAGACGTGACGAGTCCTCAAGGCAGCCTCTTTTCTGTTCTGTTCTGTACCAGGTAGAAACGTGGACATTTTCTTTTTGCCCAATTAAGTTTTTACACAACTTGTTAAATGCTTGGAAAATCCTTTATAGTACTGAAACATGGTCCAACAGGTTTTATAATCTACTTAAAAAGAAATATACCCTTTTAGCTAAGCAGAGAAAGGTAACCTGGCCTTTTTTTTCTGTGTTTCTTTCTGAAAGGTTTCAGTTGTTCCTACTAATGAACAGTTCTTCAAAGTGAAACCTTTTTAGTATTTTTTTTTAAATAAGTGAGAGCAGAATATGAAAACCACCCTTAAGCATGTTCTTCCTTTTCCTGAGAGACAGCAGGAAGGATTTGATTTCTTAAAAATAGCCCCAATAGCTTGACTATAAACTCAAAACATTAGAGATCAAAGATCCTAGTTTCACAAGGATGGAAAATTATTAAGTCATTTTTCTAACCTCAGAGGACCTCACAGAGTGATATATGTGTGTGTGTGTGTGTGTGTGTGTGTGTGTGTGTGTGTGTGTGCACGCGCCTGTGCATACGTGCGGGTGCATGTGTGCTCACTTATGACAACAGGACATAAATGTGCAACACGGGGAAATATACTACTTGGCATTGCAGAAATTGCCTCCTCTCAAGCGATGATCCCCTCAGTGTCCACCAAAGCTCGTTTCCTGGCTGGGCCAGATTTACTTGATCAGAAGCACCTCTCATGAACACTTGGACACATGATTACAAACAATGGCCTGGAAAAGAAAGAGAATGGACCAACATTTGATTTTCCCCTGACCTGACTTCCTCCAGCCCCATTTCCTTGAATTTGAATTTGACATATCCTGAATTCTTTTTCATTATGGGTTCAAATTTCTCTCCAGTAGAGTGATCCAGAAAGGCAAAATAAAGAACAGGTGTTGATTATTGAACCATAGGAAAGGACGAATCTACCATATTGCTAATAGGAGATCACAGCTCTCAAGATTGCAACCTTTAGTTCTGAATGCCTTTTAGGGAGATAGTGCTAACACGTTTTATATATATATTAATTATTAATAATATATTAATATACAATATAATTCTATATAAACACATATATATTTGTTGTTAGGTTGTTTCTGTTGTGTCTGACTCTTCATGACCTCATTTGGGGTTTTCTTGGCCAAAATAGTTTACCATTTCCTTCTTCCAGCTCATTTTGCAGTTGAGGAAACTGAGGCAAACAAAATTAAGTGACCTGCTCAGTCATTGAGCTAATAAATATATAGGCTCAAATCTTTTTGATTCAAGGCTTGGTGCTCTATCCACTGGGCCACCTAGCTGCCCTATATGTGTGTGTGTTTAATATAAAATGTCATATGTTTATAAAATGATAACAAATAGGTCTATAGTAGGTGGTTGTCCTCCAGTGAGCGCCAACTCAATTCAAACCCAGTTCTTTTGAGTCTTGGGTCCAAGGTTTTCCCACTCTCCCATTCTATTTCTCATGTTGGATCAGTGAAATAAGCTGGAAGAAGCTTATCGGTTAGTTCTCTTCCTTTGAGAAAGGAGAGAAAAGCCCAATTCTAAAAGAGGTTGTTGCTTACTTTATAGGCTGCCAGACTTTACGTTAGGGAAATTCAAGATACACTTTGATGAGTGAGTCAGTCTGTATTTAATAAGCACCTACTATGTGCTCATCCCCTGGCATTGGGGACAGCAAAGAAGGACAAAAAATTCTCTTCTCGTGAGGGAAACAACAACACATCAATAACTGTGTATAGACAAGCTAAGTAAAGGCTAAATGGAGTGTTCTTGGAAGTTATCTGTTGATGGTTGTTTAGTCATTCAGTTGTGTCTGACTTTTCATACTTTTTATAGAGTTTCTTGGCAAAGGGGCTGGTGTGGTTTACTATTTACTTCTCCAGTGGATTATGGCAAATGGAGGTTAAGTGACTTGCCCAGAGTCACATAGCCTAGTAAGTATATAAGACTGGAATAAAACCCCAGACCCAGCGTTCCAGCCACTGAACTACCTGCTTGCCTCCTATCTCTTGGTATCTGGCTATAAATAAGGCCATTTTGCATTCCAAAATAAAAAATCAGGCCTTAAGAATTTCAGGTTTTAGGTTTTTAAATAAATTTTAACAAGAGAAGATGTGTTATTTATTTGGATAGAGTTTTAGATTTTGCAGTATAGAAGAGCTGGGTTCAAATCCCATCTTGGACACTTACCATCTGTAAGATGAGAGCTATAATGATTAATTTTATATGCAATAAAATCTATTTCTTGAAACCCAATTAACTTGAATGTTTCTGCCTTGGACTTACAGGATAAAGAGGCAATTAAAAAAATACAACAGGAATTTAGTGTAAAAATGACAAACCACCACCCACAACCCAGATGTCCTGTTTTCAGCATGCATACAGTTGAGTCCTCATCAGTGCCAGGAGTTGACAAATTATAGCATCCATGCAAAAGATGGCAGAGAGATGGATACATTTTTGGTATTAGTCTGGAGTCGATTGTTCCAGGACACCTCTTTTAAAAGGTCATTAATTTTTGTCCCAGACTTTCTATATCTAGAAAAGGGATTTTCAGCCATATTTTGGATCCCTTTCCCAATGTGGTGATTTATCCAGCCCCAGGGCTGGAGTTCTGTCCATCGTACCACCAAGCAGTCCCATGCTTGGCACATAGTAGGTGCTTAATAAGTGTGTGTTTATTGATAATTAAAGGAAGCCCGTATTCTAGTTAGAGGTGAGTAAAGATAAAGATGTACCTTTCTCTAGGGATCTCGGGCTAAGAACCCTTGATCTAGAGAAATCCACAGTGAGAATTCATCTTTAGGCTGTCAACATGAGAAATGAAGGTTGAAACATAAAAGGATTATGCTCCCTCAAGCGGAGCAACTCTGTTTCCTGAGTATCACAGTTAAGAATCAGAATGCCAGCTCTTGTCCATTCCTGGGGGCCCCAAGCGTCCAGAGAAATGGCCATTATTCTTGCCACGGTATCAATTAACAGCAATCGTGTGTTGCAACATTTAAAATAATAATAATAATAGCGATAATAAACCCAGTGGAGTTTGAAGAAGCCAGAGAGTTTAGTCTAATGAAGAGAGAAACTGAGCTGTGAAGTCTGGGGTTCAGAGCAGGCCATTAACTTCTCTACCTGGGAGAGTTAAGGCAAGTTACCTAATTTTTAAATGTCTCAGGGGCATAATACTACCTGCTGTTGGCCTACCTTGCTGGGTTATAAACATGACGCATGTAGCCTGCTTTTAGCTTTTTTGGAAGGAAGGGTTCTGTAGAGTGGCTCAATAGCATTTTTTTTTTTTATTTTTTTCTCCTTTTCTCCAGTTGAAGAATCAGAGATCTCCATTTTCATTTACATCATCAATAAAGTGGAGGTTACATTTGGAGGAGGAAACAAAACTGGAAAATTTGTATTAAAAATGAAGAAAAAGATTTTTAAGGTAGCATTTTATAAGCTTCACAATAGTTATTAGGACAGGTTAGAAACGTACCCAGGAATATGTTCTCTCTGATCTAAAGAAGAGCCCTGGATTTGAAGTGAGAAGACCCAAGTTCAGATCTTGTCCGGGATGTTTATTATACGCCCATGTGACCTTAAGTGTAAAATGAAGGGGTTGACCTTGAAGGTCTCTTCTGTATCTAAAGCTAGATCCCAAATCTTTGTGTTCCTTAGGGAGTTTGGGGTTCTGTTTTGATTTTTTTCTTGCAGATTTTTTTTTGAGGGGGGAGGAGGTGAGGTGGAGTTAATTAGAGTGGCCAAATTGACTCTTGTTTCTAAGAGAATTTTTTTTCCAGATTACATGTCAACACAATTTTTAATAATCATTTTCTGATATTTTGTGATCCATCTTCTCTCCCTCCCTCCACTCCAAGAAGGTGGGTAATATGATATAGATCATACATGTGTAATAATGCTATATCATACTATAAAAGAAGACACGTGGTGTTTACATTAAAGAAAAATTCGTGGAAATAAAGTGAAGAATGGTTAAGAGAATATTTCAGTTTTAATTCTTACCCTTGGGCTGGGAGGTAATCCAAGGTTCATGATGGCCATGCCAGCAGATCATGAATCTGGAAGCTACTCTGGCTGCAGGTGTAGATCTGACATCTGAGAAATAGCCTAACAGGGCTGGGGGAAATTTATTAGCAGATTGGATTCAGAGTGAAACACTGTTTTGGGGCCTCTGCCACTGTTGAAAGTCTTCGAGGTTGTAGCAAGGATGCCTTCCGAGTTAGTGGAAAGAGTGCCCATACCATTAAAACCTGAAAGGGTTAAGTGATGATTGTTCAGTAGGGGTCCTCATAAAAAAATGCTAGGGTTTGATCTAGCCATTTGATTGGTTGGGGAAGCAATTTGTTTGTTTTTTCTCATTCTTACTGTTCACCCTGGTACCTGGAGTTCAGGAGTTCTGATTTAACTTCCTCAGGCCTAAGACCCAACCTTTTCTCTTTCCTTTCCATTTAGAGCTGTGAAAATGGCTTAGTAAGGCGATGATTATGATGGCCAGAAGTGCACTTGAAAGTGAATGGAGAAAAGAAAATAATCCTGCCATTATTGTAAATTTGGGGCAAGATGGGACGTAGCGTTCCCATGTCGTGTGCTTAACTGAGCATTTCAACTGTTAAGAATAGATATCTTAATACGTTTTTTCTCCTTTTATGAATGTGTTCTTTAATGCCTTAATATCCCCTCTTAGTGAAAGGTGGGTAGGCATTAAATTAGGCTTCTCCCCCTCCATGAATCTCGTATGTATTTGTTGCCTTATTCCATGTTCCTAGCCAAAAAACTCAGAGTTTGTGATTAGTCCTATGGTGAATGCCCAACGGGAGGCTATGATGTTGGAGAATAACATCGTCAAGGAAACTAGTTTCCATTCCTGGCTTTCGAGAGGTGATTATAAGCTTTGAAGAGATAATTTTCCCCAATTTTTATAATTCCTTCTTGACAGTGCCCCCTTTAAGTGATTGGGAACTGAAATGACTCTTTCTCAGATGCTGCCTTGCTAATTTGTTTTTCTTTTGTCTAGAGAAAAAAAGTCTTGATCTGCAAGTAGTCTGTTTTGATGGTTAAAAACACCAAGGAAAAAAGGCATCTCAGACCAGGGGAAGACAAATACCAAATAGTTACATGATCTCTTTGAGGCACTACTCAAAATAAACACTGCTGTTAATCAGGCCAAGGCTGACTTTGAGTAGAGCTGACCTGCAGAAACTTGAAGCTTGAAGTTCATAATTACTCCTGAGGATGAACTAATCATGGCGGAAAGTCTAGACTCAATATTGATCAAGTCAGGCTTGTCTTTGAGTTTGGGTGTCATCATTTCATATGGCACTCCGAAAAGTAGACTTTCTTGGTCCTAAGAGGAGTAACCCATGGACAATTCACTTAACATGTCATAGCCTTGAATTCTGTATGACCCTGAGCTAGTCACTTAAACCTAGCCTTGCCTTAGAATTGTCACTAAGACAGAAAATAAGGGTTTAAAAAGATTCATAAAGTTTATTTTTCCTTTTTTAGTATACAATCCTATAATTTATTCTTACTAAACTTAAATTCCTATTTGTTTAAACTGTTAAATTTCTTATCTTCTTTTTCCTTTTTTTTTTTTTTTTAAATCCTTTTCAGGGTTTTCTTTACCACCTCATCAAGCTGATTTTCTAAGGGTGTAGCTCAGAGCTTCAAACATAAAATTCTTCCTTCCTTCCTTCCTTCCTTCCTTCCTTTCTTTCTTTCTTTCTTTCTTTCTTTCTTTCTTTTCTTTCCTGAGGGGTTGCCACCTTTTTTCACCATCAGTAATGTTTAAATTTTTTTCTAATTAAAAGAGTACTCATTAAAAAAATTCTCTTTAATCCTCTACGAACTTGATAAAAAGTATTTCCGTAGCATCAGCTCAAAGAGCATTCTCAACTCCTAATGCTGACATACTAATAACAATATCTCAGCAAATCTGACCCTCTAACTAGGCCTGCATTGACTTAGAATGACTGTCCAATGGGCTGACTCGGTCATCATTGCTTGTTGATTCAGCTGCGATGACAGAGGTGCTTCTTCACATGAGTGCCCAGGAATGTTACTGGAGGTAGGATTTAGAATCATTCCGATTTTATCCATTGTAGACATAATCTCTCTGTCTTTCTCTGTTTGTCTCTCTGTCTCTCTTCTACTCCCTTTCTCCCCTCTCCATCTCCCTTTCTTTCCATCCTAGAATCAATATTGTATATTGTTTCCAAGGCAGAATAAAGACCAAATAATAAAGTTTAAGTGACTTTCTCAGGGTCACCCAGCTAGGAAGTGTCTGAGGCCACATTTGAACCCAGGACCTCCTGTCTCTAGGTCTGGTTCTCAATCCCCTGCACCTCCTAGCTGTCCCTTTAAATGAGCTTTGTGCCTTTTCCCTTACTCTTTGTGGTCAACTCAGCATCCTGAGACTTCCCAGACTAAAGCACCTCCTCAGTGGCCATCAGTCCCATATATGTGCTGGCTTCTATTAGAATATAAATTTTTTGAGGGTGGGACCTGCTCACTTTTGTATTTGTATTTCTACTATAATGCCTGGGGCACAGTAAGTATTTTTAAAATGCCCTCCTGCTCTTCCTCTTCTCCTTTTTTACTCTCATTGTCTTCCTTTACCTTTGCCTATACCTTGGGTTTGCCAGTGGCAATTATTGACATCTGGTGGCCTTCGGGGCTTATGTATGGAGGCTGCCATACTCTAGATCAGTGATTCCCAAAGTGGGTGCCACCACCCCCTGGTGGATGCTGCAGTGATCCAGAGGGGGTGGTGATGGCCACAGGTGCATTTATCTTTCCTAGTAGTTGCTATTAAAATTTTTAAAAAATTAATTTCCAGGGGGCTAAGTAATATTTTTTCTGGAAAGGGGGTGGTAGGAACTACTGCTCTAGATGAACCTTCTCTGGATTCCCTCCAGTCCAGCCAGTGTTCCTCTTAAAATGGGACCCCTAGAGCTGAGCCTTAGATGTGGTCTGACCAGAGTTCAGTGGGAGTTTTGGGCTGGCTCCCTCTTCTGATCCCTTCAGCTTCTCTACTCCCATAGTTTTATAGGTGAAGAAGCTGAGGCCAGGAGAGGTTAATTGACTTCACGTTCTTTGAAATAGAGCTACATAACCATCAAAAGAAGCCTTGTAACTTGGCACACTGAGACATTGATGTTTAACTTCATTAGGTCAGTTTCTTCCTCAGGCTAGATTTGGGAGCTTGTTCTGGGCAACTCTTTTCTTACTATTAAGTGGTTTTCGAAATCTAAAAGTGGATTTAGCCTTCTGACCATTTTCTGTATAGCAGAACTCCACTGCTTTGGCTGAGGGGCAATCCAGAAAAGCAGAAATTTGGGGTGGGCCAGTTTTTCGGAATAGATGGGATCCTCTTTACCCCTCCCAATCCCATTTAATCTCCGTGTGGAGAATAAAAGAGGTATAGTCCATGGAGCTCAAAAAACTATAGTCTTCCTCCTCCCACAAACAACTCTAATAACCTGGAAGTCTTAATGAAGGTCTCTTGTATCTCATTATCTAAGATGCTAAAAAGGAGAAGCGATTTTCTTTGTACTCCTTGACCCAGGAAAACTGTATGCCATTTTATAAAGTGAGGATTAGCTGATTATGGGGCATAATTGAAGCCTGGGCTACATTTCCTTTCCTGTAGTGTTGTTTTTTTTCCCTAGGCTTTGTGAATTTTGCCCTTCTTCCTTCTCCAGTGATTTGATGGGAGGAAGATGCCTTGTTCTGGGAGCCTTGGTTCCTTTTATGTATAATGTATATACTTAGACTCCTCATTCCTGTGTCTCTGGCCCTTAGAGATTTTTAAATCACTCCATCCATTTTAAACTCTTTTTAGGAGTGTTAAAATGTGCCAGTAGGGTCAGGAAAAAATGTCCCAGAGCTATTTGTTCTCAGAAGTCCATACATTTGGATAGATAGGGTTGTATGCCACGAACAGGATGGAAAATCAGCTTTAAGTGACTAAGCTGAATGCTGTTTCACAGTCTTTCTCTGTAATGGGCTGCAAGCCTTCGAAGCGCAGTCTCCCTCTGTAAAACCTCACCTGATGATCCAGAAGCATCCTTAGCCACGTTGTAGTTTATATTCAGGGACACCATGTCAGTGATGAGGGACAAGGGATTTGAATAGGGTTTTCCCCCCTTTGTAAATGAGACATTGAGAAATGATAAATGGGTCTGTTTTACATATTGTTATCACTGAACTTTAGCTGGTATGAAAGTCCCTGAGATTTAAAAAAAAATAAATCTCAGAGATAGGTATATAGATGAAGAAGTCCTTTATCTTTTTGGGGGCGTATATTGTGGACCCTTTTGGCAGGCTCATGAAGCCACTGGAACCCTTAACAGAATGTTACATGTATAAAACACATAGGATTACAAAGGAGTCCAATTATATTAAAATATAGTTAAAAAAATTTTTTATGTTCATGAACACCACGTTAACAAATCCTGATATGGATGGATTAAGGTATTTGAAGATTTTTCAAATTCCTTGTGCAGTAGAATATAAATGGCAGATTCAGTCCACGCTACTTGGACTTTGAGCATTTCCCATTAATAGCATTTGAATGCTAGCTTACATTTATATAGCTCTATGATTTATGAAGCACTTTACATACCTCACTCATCTCATGCCCACAACAACTCTATGAGGGAAGTGCTATTATTATCTACACTTTACAAATAAGGAAAATGAGGCAAAAATAATTCAAATGACTTGACCCAGTGACATATCACAGAATTTAAGCTCAGGTTTTTTTGACCCCTGGCTCAGTACTCTCTTCACTATATCACTGCTTTTTTTTTTTTTTAACCCTTAACTTCTGTGTATTGGCTCCTAGGTGGAAGAGTGGTAAGGGTGGGCAATGGGGGTCAAGTGACTTGCCCAGGGTCCCACTGCTGGGAAGTGTCTGAGGCCGGATTTGAACCTAGGACCTCCCGTCTCTAGGCCTGACTCTCCATCCACTGAGCTACCCAGCTGCCCCCTATATCACTGCTTTTAAAGTTAGCAAAGCATTTTCTATATGGTATTTCATTTTTACCTCATCACATCCTTAAGAAGTAGGCGTTAACCTCATTTTACAGAGAATAATCAAGTTCATAGTTTTAAAGTGAGTGGATTTGCCCATAACACAGCTAGTGAGGATCAGAGGTGGGATTCAAATCTAGAGACTCCCGTTGCCCAATCTGATTCTCTACCCACTCCGCCAGTATAGGTTACAAACAGAATTCTTCCATCTGGTTAGGCTTCATGATATATATTAAGGGCAATAAGATTGGGGAGTGTTGGTATATATGTATTAATAAGTTTTGTTTATTAGCTGAATGAATCCTTCATTGCCTGCCCCCTTTCTTTGGTCTCCAGGGCAAGAATTTTGGATAATATACATTCTTGAAAAACTGAATTCTTTGTTAAACAAAAAGAAAAATCTCTGTGGAAATGTGTGGCCTGAGATATTAGAAAGCGGGCTCTCCCAGCCTTCATTGCTATAATACGTGGTACATGATGGACTTGGCTCAGATTGGTAGATATTAAGAAACTTCTTCCACCCAGACTAGGTCCAAGGTCTAGAATTTGGGGTAGGAGACATCTACCCTCTTTTGCAGCAGGAATATCCATTTAGTAGTTTGGGTTGTTGCTTTATCCTTCTCTGAGAAGGTGTGTGTGTGTTTTTTTTTACCTACCACATGTTGATTTTGATTTGACCTTATCAATCAGTTACTCAAAATGTGTTCATTAAGCACCCATTATGTATGTTAAGTGCTCATCACCATTAGTGACCAATATTATTCATAATCAATGATAATATCTTAAATATTTATTAAATAGCTCTAGACTGTAACCACTAGCTAATCAATTATGGTGACCATACTGATTGGAAAATATGTTTATCTTCCTTGCTCTAAGCAGGAGCAAATCTATAATTGTCGTGTAGTCACGTCTGACTTCATGACCCATTTGGGGTTTCCTTGGCAAAGATCCTAGAGCAGTTCTCCATTTTCTTCTCCAGCTCATTTTACAGATGAGGAAGTGGGACAAGGAAGGTTAAATGACATGTCCAGGGTCACATAGCTAGGTAAGTATCATGCCCGATTTGAACTCACAAAGATGAGTTTTCCTAACTCCAGACCCAGCAGTCTATCCACCACACCACCAAGCTGTCCCCAAATCTATAACAGAATGCTCCAAATAGATTGGGAAGACAGTTGGTATATGTTTTATTATATATAGTATATGTATTAATAAGGTTTGTTTGTTAACTGAACAAACCTCCTTCATTGCCTGCCCCCTTTCCATGTGTGTCCCTCCAAAAAATAATTGCTAGGAGGCAGCTAGGTAAACAGTGGCTAGAGAAATTCCTGGCTTCAAATCTGGCCTTAGCCACCTCCTGGCTTTGTGGCCCTGGGCAAGTCACTTTAACCCCAAATGCCTAACTCTTACTGCTGTTCTGCCTTGGAACCATTACTTAGAACCAATTCTAAGGCAGAAGGTAAGGGTTTAAAAAAAAAAAAAGTAATATTTTTGCTTCCATTCTTTTCTCTCCCATGGATGTTCAGAGAATATTTCAATAGCTTGGGGAGGGGAGTAGGGACTAATATAATTCTGATGACTTAAAACTTTTGGGAGCAAGGTTAGTGATTGACAGACATCTCTATATCCCTTTAAAAAAATCCTCCAAGCCCTCAAATGCAGTTTGATACATGAACCCCCCCCCCCAATCCTATTTTTGAGATTGGTAGCTATTTAATAAAAGGTATTGGAAGTGGGAGATGGTGAAGTACTCTTAAGAGGAAAACAGCATCCCTGCCTGCCTCAAGGTTGCTGAGTTATGTAAGTTGTTTACTGCACTAGTGATGAAAAGTTCATTTGCTTCTCTTGCTGGAAACTATGGACCCCAAATGTTCATCGAGATGGATATCGTCCGACTCCTCTTACAGATGACAGATGTTTCCAAAGGGAGCTAAGCTATCTTGTGTACATCTAGGGTTAAATGGCACAGACTTTGGAGTAATCTAATTTAACTGAATAGTTGTCGAATACTGTTTTCACTTTGTTAATGAAAATGAGTTGCAGGTGATAGAAAACCTCCCTAACAAACAGGTTCATTAATGATTAATTACAATTACAAGTCATTTTCTCAACAGGACGGCCTTTCAGAAATAAAGTTTCTGAGACCCTCTCCCCTCCCCAGGCCACGCCACCTCCAAAACAGAATATTTACTCTTGGAGTGAGGCTCATTTGACCAAGTCTCAAAACATCTTATTCTTACTCTTAGACTGTTTTGTTCGCATTAATTTGTGTGGGGCATAATTACTGTCAGATCTCTTGTGACAAAGATGGTGTTGCATACTTTATTCATTAGCATATTTGTTTCATTCGCCACTGGTTGGAATGCTAACAAGACACTTAAATTATTAACTCTTTTGAGATGGCAGATGTGTATGTGCATGAGGGTGCTTCATTACCCATATTTGAGGTGGTTTGTAATATGAGAAAGACTAAATTTCTTAGATTTGATACGGGGCCTTCAGAGACGGAAAAGAAATTCATAGATTTTTTTTTAAAGCATAGCAGTAACAGAGGGAGAGAGAGATCTGGTGTGATCCATTTCCTTCTAAAATGCTGGAAGTTTTAACATTTTTCTTCTAAATGTCAACTCACATTTCTCTCAGTTTAGTTATTTTGGATTTAAGTCAAGGGCTTGGCAAATCCCAGGTGCCTAATCCTTAGAATCATCAACTCTTAAAGATGTAAGACTTTCAGTCAACCATTTATCAGATGGCAGAATGTTCTCTATGGAATCTTTGCAAGTTGGTTAATAAACATTTATTAAGAGGGCAGCTGGGTAGCTCAGTGGATTGAGAGCCAGGCCTAGAGACGGGAGGTCCTAGGTTCAAATCCAGCCTCAGACACTTCCCAGCTGTGTGACCCTGGGCAAGTCACTTGACCCCCATTGCCCACCCTTACCACTCTTCCACCTAGGAGCCAATACACAGAAGTTAAGGGATTTTTTAAAAAAACATTTATTAAGCCCCTACTGTATACCAGCTAGTATACCAAGCACTGGGTATACAAAGAAAGGTAAAAGACCAAAGTGTAATGGAAGCAGAACATTCAAACATCTATGTACAAACAAGTTATGCACAGGATAAATTGCAAGTAATCAACAGAAGGAAAGCACTGCAATTAAAAGGTGTCAGGAAAGACTTCTGGAAGGCAGAATTGTGGCTGGAACTCAAAGGAAGTCAGGAACAGAGATGAGGAGAGAGAGAACATTTTGTACCTGAGGATGTGCTCAGTTAGGAGATGTGTTGACTTATTTGAGGGAACAGCAAGGAAACTAAGGACACTGGAAGGATGCCATAGTCCATGAAGGGGGATCCAGTGTAAGAAGTATAGAAATATGGAAGTAGCTACTCACAGCTGTGAAATAAATATCTGAGGATGGGATTTGAACCCAGTTCTTTCTTGATTCCAAGGTTAATTATGCATTATCCATTCAGCTACACCAAGGGAAACAACCTCACAAAGCAATTCCATCCATATGGGGCCAATTGATCCTTATTAAACTCTTCCTTATATTTAAGCCTTTGGCTACTTCCTTGGTGCTAACCTGAGTATCAGCAATTCTAGGCCAAAAAGATGAACACAAATTGTTATTTTAAAGCAGTATGACCCAGCCTGGCTTCTAGGGACTTGGGAAGTATGAGGTGATGTTCTTTATTGGAGAAGATCTGTCTCCTGTGTTTGAACTATGAAAGGTTATCACTCACTTCTAAGATGTTAGATTTCTGCCACACCGATCCATACCTGCTTCCCTAAACACCCTAAACCTTGGTTTTGGTATGGATAAATATAGGTATTTCCATAATAAGCAAAGGTCTCGGTAATGCTGATGGTATTTAGGTCATTAGAGAATTCACATTGCAAGAGACCTTTAGAGGTCGTTGAGCCCAGCCCTCATTTTACAGAAAAGAAAACAGAACCAGAGAGGAGACTTGGCAAGCATCCCAGACGTAGATCACGGAATGTGGAGAGTTGGAAAGGTACCTTAAGCGGCCATCTACTCTAACTCATTCCTCTTGAAGAATACCCACTGTGTCTTCAGCTAAAGGTCATCTAGCCTCAACTTGAAGACCTCCAGGGATGAAAAACCCACTGTTGACCTCCAGAGGCAATCCATTCCACCACTGGATAAATGTTGACCTTAGGAAGTTTATCCTCTGTAACTTCCACCCACCCTTTCTCATTCTATCCTTAGGGACCAAGCGGGTCAAGATCATCTAATCTCTCTTCCGCATGGCAGCCCTTGAAGACAGCTATCATGGCTCCCCTGAGTCTTCTTTTCTCCAAGCTAAACACCCCCAGTTCCTTTAACTAATCCTCATGAGACATGAACTTGAGTTATTAGCAGGATCAGGATTTGGAACATGTCCCTCTGACTCCAAATCCAGGGCTCTGTCCACTGTGCCATATTCCCTTCAGAGGTACATTGTGAGCCTTGGAGCAAAGAGATGCACAAATAGTTTTTCAAGCTTTATTCCTTATTTCCTCCCAGAAGACTGTATAGTTCTTTTGAAACATGACTCAAAATCTCTGTGTGTATAGTGTATGTGCGCACTTCCAGATTTGTACCGGACTGTCGATTGCCAAGATTCAGGGAACATCAAGCTATCGATTCAACCTGTCGCCTTTTGCAAATATTTGCCCAAAGAAATTAGTATAACAACAAAGTTACAAAACGGGAGAGAGAGATCAGCTTGACTTTAAAATTCGTTTCAAAGTTACTGTGGCCTGCAAAGAGGCTAGTAAGAAAACAAAACAAATTTTGAAAAAGAGTTTCTGCCTATGTTATTCTCGGGTTCAAAGTGTACTTTCAATGACCTAAATACCGCCACCATTTCTGAGAAGTTTGGTTCTTGTAAAGGTGCCTGGCCCATCTATCTTAAAAAAGGGGGAAAAAAGTGGCAAATGTATCACGGGTAGGTTATTACGTCTGTTGTCTTGATTTTTTCATACCTCTTTCTTATAATGTGGCTTTACTTTTTAAAAAAATCTAGGCATGTGTAAAGTCCATATATATAGTCATCAAAGTGTTTGAGATTTTTGTATAGTGTAACTGAAACCTAGATGCAAATCCTAATGAGAGACCTCAGTCTTCTAAAGCAACCACACATGTTTAGTAAACCAGAAGAGTTTTGACGTCTACACCAAAAGCCAAACTTAGAGTTCCTGACTTTGGATATGCTTTCGAGTGCACAGGAAGTTTTCATACTGGTGAGTGAGATCCCTTGCCGTGTTGATGCCATGAAAAGAGCTCAAGTTCAAGAATCAGAGAACCTGGATTCAGATCCTCATAACTGACATTTACTCAAGTCACAAACTCCCTTGCCCTGGGTTTTCTCCCCTTGAAGTGATGGAGTATGACTAGATGACTAGAAGTCCTTTCCCACTCCTAAATGATCCTAGTTCTTGGTCATTGTATTATTTGAACATTTTTCCAAAGTAGAGTGTCAAGCTTAGCCCCCTTCCCCCTCTTTATCCCCACTAAAAAGTGTTGCCTTATATTTATTTATGTACTATGACTTGTGTGCAGTGGATAGAGCACTGGGCTTGAAATCATGAGTTCAAATCTAGCTTCAGAAACATACTAGCTTAGGAGATCAGATCTTGGGCAAATCACTCAATCCCAATTGCCTAGCCCTTGCCACTCTTCTATCTTAGAATTGATAATAGGATATAAGATAAAATGACTGAGGTGGACTAGAGTAGGGATTCTGAAACATTTTTGTGTCCCGGACCCCATTGGCATTCTTAGGAAGCCACCTATGGATCCCTTCTCTAGAATAACATTATAAGTACATAAAGTAAAATAGATAGCATTACAAAGGAAATCAAATATTTTGAAATACAGCTATAAAAATATTTTTCAAAATCAGATTAGTGAACCTTGAATTAAGAATCTTGAGATGATATCTAAGGTCCCTTCCAGCTCTGAAACTCTATGAGTCTTCATTTCAGGGTGTCTTACCAGTTTTGACTTTTAATTCATTTCTCTGGAGTCTGTCTAATAAGTACCAAATGTTTTCCACTATGTTTTTAAAACAAAATAAATGTATACAGTCTCAGCTGTGCCCCAGAAAACTTTAAATGCCTTACCATCTTGAATGACCTCATTGTTTATTAATCTTTTCTAGAGGGTATTCCCCACCCCCGTCAGCTGGGTGAAATATTTGAAAAATTGTGTCATTTGGGAATTGCCATTCATCAGGAAATACTCTGAGGTTTAAGCCAGACCACATGCATTTTGTTTATCTCTATAGAAACCAGAAAATTTTAGTAAGTGGGAATAGTCCGAAGCATCCTTTTTCTTAAGGAGTTATCTCCTGGTTGTATTCATCCAGGCAAAATCCAAGGCAAAACTAAATTAATTTCAGATTAAAAGAAAGAATGGCTATTTCTGCAAAAAAGGGATTTTCTTAAACAAAAATGTCAAAAGGATAAGGGAAGAGGCTGGAAAGAAAGACTTGAGTTTGGTTGGGTAGCCCAGGATTTTTCCTTGAAAACACTTTTACAAAAACAATTTTCTTTTTATTGGAATGGGGAATGATTTTTGGAACTCTCAGAAAAAGGGCAGTTAGTCAAGCTTTTGTCAGGCTATCCCTTTGTCAGTCATCCTCTCTTGTGAAAGAGAATTCTTGGTTCTCTTTGAGTTCACACTTGTGAAAAGGGAATCCTTTGTTCTCTGCCTAAATTGAAATTAAAACTTGGGCAATAACTTAAGTACCCCTTCTTTGCACCTCACTAGATTGTGAGGACAAGATTAGCTCTCTTTTGTCTACCTTTTGATTGGAATCAACACAAGCTTGAACTAGGTGGAGGAGCTCACAAACCACTTAGTGAGTTCACACCTTCCTTGATGCTAGGTGAGAACAAGCCAGAACCGTAAGAGTTCACACATAAAGGTGTGGTTCCCAAAGTGAAAAGGGGCAGGGACAGGAAACCACTATAAAAGCCATGAAAACCCCTGGGAAATCAGTCTGGTGAAGGTGACTCTAGTGAAGAGTGTCTCCTGGAGATAGTCTTCGAGGGAACTTCACCGTAGACTGTGGCTTAGACTGCAGCCTGGATCAAAGCATCATCCTTGGATTCTGACTACTGGATTACCTAATTGGGTGAGTGAAAAGGGCTGATTACTTTCCTAGTTTCCTAAGAGACTAGCTTCCATCTTGGAGGAGGCTGGTAGTTACTCACTACCGGCGAGGGCCGAGGACTAGTATAGGTATTTTCTCTAATCTCTCTCACATTTCTCTACCTTATTGTTTCCCACTCTATTTTTATAAGTAAACTTCTGACTTTAACTCCGGCCAACCACGTTATTTCATATAATTTAAATCTGACCACTAAATTTAAATCTTATACTCGGTTCTTGATATCTCTCCTATGTAATCTGCTTCTTAAAGGTAACCCAATTTAGCATTTCTAATTCCACTGGGCAGTTTTAGCACTTAGCAGGGCTTTGGACTGTGTATTATAATTTATATCTGGGTTCAGGCTGCTTCTCTTCTCTGTGTGAATTGATTTCAGTTGTCAAACATTGTCTAGCAAGTGGGAAAGTATGATGATGGTGATCTGAATAAGACAATGTTGAATTTTGGCTTGAAACCAGAAGCTTGTTTTGAGTGTTGTAATTGCACTTAGTAGGTGGATATGGGGGTAACTGCCTTGTGCATTTACATTTGGAAGCTATGAGATTTGCTAAGGCAAAAGAAACAATTATACATGTCCTTAATAAGTGGAACATTGAATGGGAAAATGGGACTGTTTGCTTTTTGGACCACCCTGCATTTCCTGTTTTAAAAATACATTTTTATTACTTTCCTTTGTATTTATACCACCTACATGTCCCCAAGCTTCTCCTTCCTTCTTCTCCTCCTACCAGAGAGCCATCTATCCCTTATAATGAAGAATTTTAAAAATTAAAAAAAAAAAGAAGAGAAAAAAGCTCAACACCAAGATATCTAAAAATGCCTGATATCAATGGACAGTTATTCCCATTTAATTTTTGGTTCTGTTGAGACTTTACTATAACCAGCATTCTTAATAACAAGAACATCTGCTTGTTAGAAATGGAATTTGGGTTTCTAGGCAACCAAGTCTAATGGGATGAACCATAAACTTAGGAATCAGTAGGCCTAAGGGTCTAGTCTCAGTTTCCAGTACTGTAGGTTATGTGACTCCAGACAATTCAACTTTTCATAACTTCTTTTCTCATCTTGCAAATTGGCAGGAGTTGGGGATAGGGTAAGGGGAGGAGGGAATACTGTCCCATCCCTACCTCTCAGGAAGACTGGGAAGATAATTTAATACTTGTATCAGTTTGGGTACCATTGCTAATACCCGTGTTGGTTGGAGCCTCATTGGACCAGCTTAGCTTGTGTGATTCTTTGGGCTTCTAGACACATTCCCCAGAGACTCTGTTCAATGTTCTAGATGCCATCCTTTGGATCTTTTAGTCCTTCAGTGGGATCAGTGGCCCCTTTGGTCTATCACTTCCTTATTTCATATTTCAGCCATACCATAGATATTTTTTTATACCACTTTTTATGTACTTGGGTCATCGCAAGTAATCTGATGCCACTTGTCTGTCTCACCATTTCCATAATCCATTAGGTTAATTGTAATTTTGATTCCTTTCAAGCTTATGGTGTTTTATGAGTCATATGTATATACCAGAAGAATACTTGCCTAAATTTAAGGATTTGTAATTTCACCCATGGGTAAGATATATTCCCTCTACCTATCCAGATCTCATGCAGCATGGTGTAGAGAGGATGGAGAGAGCCAGACTCAGGTTCAGTTCTTGCCTCTGATACTAACTGATTGTGTGATCCTGGGCCAGTCTCTTAAGCACTGTGAGTCTCACAACATCATCGATAGAACTGTCAGACAAGTTGGTCTTGTTGGTCCCATCCAGCTCTGAATCTATGGTCCATTGATGCTCTGTGACTGAACAATTCATCACCCTCCACTCTACCTGTGATAATGTTTTTTCATCTTGGCCTCGACTGATTTTAAGCCAATAGATTATTAGGAGAATATTGGTGTTAAAACCAAAAGAACCTGGGCTTTTGTGGCAATGGATAGTTTGTGGTCATTGAACAAAACCGGGCAGTTTCCCAAAGGCAGCTTCATCTGATTTCCCCTGCACAGGTAGGGCGAGAGGCAGAGTGCTGGAGTCAAGAAGACTTGAGTTCAAATTCTTGCTCAAACTTCCTAGATGTATGTGACTCTGGACAATTCACTTAACCTCTGTCTGCCTCAGTTTCCTTACCTATAAGAAGGAAATCATAATAGCAGCTATCTCGTAGAATTGTTGTGAAGATCAAATGGGATTTTTATAAAACACTCTACAAACCTTAAAGCAATATAAAATGTTAGCCATTATTAATATAAATATGGACTAAATCATTAGTCTGTTTAGGGACATGTCATAGACTGGGTTGTATGTATCTTTATGATCATGGATTTAGAGTGGAAAAGGGACTTAGAGGCCATCTAGATTGATGCCCCCATTTTACAGAAAAGGGAACTGAGCCTGGAAAAGTTAAGTGACTTGTTCAAGTAGTAAGTTGATACAGGTAGGTTTTGAACCCATGCCCCCTAATTCCACATCCAAGGCTCTTCCCACTCTACCACATTGCCTCCCACTTTCATCCACTTAGTTTTCCCTGTGTGGATGATTATACCAGTTTCTTTTGCATTGCTGTAAATTTCATCACTTTTTAGAGTTGATAGCTCAAGTAAAAAATAAATGTCAGTTGAAAAGTTTATCAATGTTATTTTACAAACTGTAGATTATTAAAGAGAGGGATAGAGAACAACATTTCCTTCTATTTCTATGGATCTATGAAATAGGCATTAAGAATCACTTGAAGGGGCAACTAGGTAGCACAGTAAATCAGAGTTCCAGGCCTGGAGTAGGGAGGACCAGGATTCAAATGGGACCTTGGACACTTCCTAGCTGGGTAACCCTGGGCAAGTCACTTCACCCCCATTGCCTATATCTTACCCGTCTTCTGCCTTGGAATCAATACTTAGTATCAATTCTAAGACAGAAGGTAAGAGTTTAAGGGGGGGGAAAAAGAATCTCTTGATTTAACTACTCAGGAACTAGCCTTTCATGTTCTGATATTGTTTTGTTGTTGTTGTTTTAAATGAGAGGAATGGGTTATGGGGAAAGGAGTTAAAAATACTTTCCATATAGAAAACTGATTCCCTACATACATTCTCTCCCAAATTCTTAACTCCTCTCACTACCAAAATAGCTACAAAGGCACCTATGATAATACAGAGAGCTATCGAAATGAATCTGGGGAAAGATTAATACTCCAGGTTGGGCTGCTCCTAGTGTCTCCTGCTTGTTTGAGGTTTCTTGTAGCTTTTAGGACCTATGTTTCTCTGGGAAGAAGATCCCCAGCTTTGGACTCCTTCACTGAGACTGAAGCAGACGGGATACCACCTCTGCTAATTCTCTTGGTTCTCTCCTTTTTTTCTCCTCCCTATGTGGATTCCTTAAAGCTGCCTTCTTTGGCAGAAACCTCCACTCCTCAATGAAACCCATTTTAGGCTATGATTGTGTCCTGTCCTGAATAGGTGAGATTTAATTGATATTCTTTAACTCTAGAGTGGGAAATTTCTCACTTAACTTTTAATCCTTTCCCTGATTCCTTGAATTGGCTGGATTTGAGGACCTGCTTGATCCTTCTGCTTCTCTTTGTCCACTTTCTTCTGGAACAGAGGGGATAACAGGTGGAAAGAATTCACAGGATTGGGAATAAAGTATGGGTTTAGGCCATGATTCCAAGTAAGGTTTAGGGTCAGCCAGAAAGGATGCCGACCAGGAAAGACAGATGCAGACCCTTGAATCCAGGAGGGAGGATTGAAGAAGGAAGAATCTCTCTCTCTCTCTCTCTCTCTCTCTCTCTCTCTCTCTCTCTCTCTCTCTCCTGTCTCTTATACACAT
>NC_058133.1:38961483-38985593 GCF_016433145.1 Gracilinanus agilis | reverse complement strand
CTCTCTCTCTCCCTCTCCCTCTCCCTCTCCCTCTCCCTCTCCCTCTCCCTCTCTCTCCCCCCCTCCCTCCTCCTCTCCTTCTCCTTCTCCATATATATATATGGAGAGGGAGAGAGAAAAAAAAACTTAGGGAAGTAGGACCTACATATATCCTCAAGCACCAGTGTTCAAAATAATTTACAATTTTTTAAAAATTTAGATTAATGTTCTGTTTTTTAGTTTTAATTATTGATATCATAACATTGCTGGTTTCCACTGTTTTCCTTGTCAATCAACAATATTGCAGTTACCTTATGGGTAAAACCATTTTTTTTTGTGGGCTAGTCTGAGAATCTAAGCTGTGTTCGTGATACTTTTTTTATGGGGCAAATCCATTCTCATTTTCAAAATTGATATGTGTTAACTTTTTTCAAATTAACTTTTGTAAATTTTGTAATTACATTTTCTGTATGTAATTTTCTGATTTTGAGTTGGAGAGGGAATCTTGCCATTTTGGGGTGGCCTCAGATTAAATGCAGGGAGCAATCGTGGACCTGAGAAGAACTAGTGATGAAATCCACTTTTCCCCCTTGATATTGATAAAGGGCTACTGGTACACAAAATCAAGGGGAAGGATTCTGGGAGTAAGGAAAGGCAAAATCTGCACTGGGAAGAATAAAAGGCATTAAACAAATTTCTAAAAAGAAAATGAGCCTGATTGGACTCCAACCTTAAGGCCAGTTGGGTTTTCTCTCAAACCTGTCCTCATTCAGACTTGCTGTCTCTCCCTCCCTTGCTGTTTCTTTCCATTCTTGCTATTGGCATCCCAGCTGAGGCTGGCTGTTAGCTTTTCTGGATGTATTCTCATTCATTCTCTTGGACCTCTGATGGTTCTGTTTATCCCTCTGTCATGATAATACTCATATTCTGACCTCATTTTCTTTCCTAGATCATCCTTTTAGGGAGAGACTGAACCTGACTCTTCTCTGGGTCCTTTGATCTCCAGGGTTGTCTTATTGAATTGGCTTTCTTCTCTCTCTATGTTCCTGCTTGATCATAAGCACCTGGAGGGTAGGGCCTGGGCCTGATGCTTTTTTATATCTCTGCCCCCACCATTCTCTCCTCACCCCTACCATTCAGTGCTTAGTAGAGTTCTGGCATCGATAAATCTTTGGTAAATGAATGAGACTGTTTCCAAGCAACATGAAGCCAGAGACTGTATTTGGAGCACCACCAGGGAGACGGTGAATCCCCTAGCAACATTAGATTTCAGGTGTTCTCCTTTGTAGGTGAATAAAAGGAGCAGGTGAGCATAAATTAAACCTTTTCTTTTTTTTTTTTTAAATGAAATCAAGTGAGCAGATTTAGATTGCTAGCTTGTCTTCTTGGAACGATGGATACTCAGTCCATCAGCTACTTGTCTGCAATTGCTATTTTCTTTTAAACCTCCCAGGGACGAGGGATTCTAGCTTCTTACCAATCCAATCCGGTTGAGATTCCCTAAGACAATAGCAATGTAACAATTCTTCCCAGGCCTCAGATCCGCTCTCCAAGGCCAGAGCAACAGAATGTTCAGGAGATAGGATGTGCTAAACAATTGCGCTCCAAGGTTCCCTTTTTGATCAGCCAGGGCATGTTGCAATACCCCCCTGATAAGCAAATAATATATGAAGAAAGCCTTGCTCTTTTGTTTATGAAAATTCTGCTCATGTTCTCTGGGCCACCAAAGCAGGAGGACATAGATGGGAGAAATCGGAGATGGTCAGTGGAGGTAGGGCCCTCGCATGAAGGGAAGAGCATCAAGTGACTCACCCAGCATCACAGAGCTGGAGAATACTCGAATCTTTTTGCCAGTTAACACCTCATCCTCTTTCTCATTTTCTAATTCTTGGTTGACTCCATTCTGAATGCTGTTAAATTAACAGAGGGTGTTTCTAGGATTGTTCATCCACTATCTGGCAGGGACCAAAAAGGACCTGAGTTAAGAAACTGACCCAAGTTCACATAGGTTGTAAGTGTCAAAAATAAGATTTAAACTCAACAATCCAGTTTGTAGATTGTCTCCTCCTCACCACCCTCCCCCCCAGATAGGATGTAGGAGAGACAAGACTGTTATTTGACTGACTCCTAGAAAGCATGAAACTTCAAAGGAGATGGGAGTTAGAAATGGGTTTTTGTTGTTTCTTATTGCGAGGAACAAAGATGCTTTGTACAATACAAAGATTTCAACCTCACCTGTCTTAATTCTGTATGCAGACATATCTCGTCTCCCTCCTCCACCCCGCACATCTGCCTTTGTCTACTCTTCTTTTAGCTTATTGCCCAGCCAGTCATAGGACCCTAATTTTACAAATGTTCAGTGGATCCCATTTCATGCCACTTGCATCAAAAGGAGAGAACAATCAAAACTTTCTGATGACAAAAATCCAAGTTATTCTCTTTCTCTCCCTTTTTCCCCTTTTCTGAAGAAGAGGTGGTGGTGGTGATAATAGCTAATATCTATAAGTATTTCTAAGGTTTACAAAGCTTTTTACAAATAATATCTCATTTTATTCTTACAATAATTCTGGGAGAAAGGTGCTTTTATTAGCCCCACTTTACAGATGAGGAAACTGAAACAAAGTAGTTAAATAACTTTCCCAGGGTGACACTGCTAATAAGTGTCTGGGGCTAGATTTGAACTCAGGACTTTTTGATCCCAAGTTCAAGCTCACCACCCTATCCTCCTACCTGCCTAATGTTCATGACCTTTAGAATAACCACCGACTTGTAGGCTGAGAGGGAGGGAAGAACTTCATTTTGTAATTTCAGCCAAAAGTAAAAGTTGTCTCTTAGCTTATAACCAAATTGTTAAGGATTAAGTATTGAAGCATTTTTCTCTGTCGCGATAGACATTTATTTTATCTATTTAGCCATCTATTTATCAGATGTTTTCACATATATTCATTTAATTGTATGTATCTGTGTATGTATAACTTCCTTGAAAATTACATTCCAATTATGTAAGCATTTAGGAAGTCAGTCCACTAACCAGCATTTATTAACTACTTCATGTATTCTAGGTGCTGTATTTAGCACTGGGGATACAAAGAACTCACATTGTAATGGGGAGTATCAATATAAAATATATACAGAGTAGATGGGAGGTAATCTCAGAGGGAAGGCACTAACATTGAGCAGGATGAAGGAAGACCCTTCTAGAGATGTTAAGAGTTTGCTCTGAGTCTTGGAGGAAGCCAGGAGGTGGAGGTGAGAGAAAGCACCTTAGGCAGGAGGGACAGTCAGAACACGAATGTTATCTGCAAGGATTAGCAAGTAAACCAGTGTGGCTGGATCCCAGATTATGTGAGAGTAAAATAGAAGGAGATTAGAAAACTAGAAATTTTAAAATCCAATTTAAAATCAAACAGCTTTTGGAGCTGGAAGTAATTGGAAGCCATGGGAGAATATTGATTAGGAGGTGACATGTTCAGACCTGTGCTGTAGAAGAATCATTCTGGCAGCTGAGTGGAAGATGGATTGGAGTGGGAAGAGAGTTGTGGCAGGAGCTCAACTAGTGGGCTGTTGGAGTATTCTTGTCTTGGGTGATGAGAGCCCATACCAGGGCGATGGCTATGTGAGTGCAGAGAAAAGGATGAGAGAAAAAGATGGATCAAAGATAAAAAACCAAATAGACAAACAAAAAGATTTAACAATAGATTGGCTGTGTGGATTAAACATAAAGGAGAATTGGAAATTGACTCCAAGTGTGTGATCCTAGATGACTAGGAAGGTGGTAGGTAGTGCCTTCAACAGTAGCAGGAAATGTGAAAGAAGGGATTTGGGGACTCACTCTAGTATCTTTGCCAAGAAAATTCCAAATGGGTTCACAAAGAATTGGACATGATGGAAAATGATTGAATAATACAAATAGTGTTTTGAGGAAAAGAAAATGAATTTGGTTTGGCCTTGTTGAATTTTGAGATGGCTTATGGATGTGGTCCACATTGGCACTGGCATTCTTAAATGTCCAAAAGGCAATTGGTGATATGGGAGAAATTAGGGCAGGTTAGAGAGGTCTAGGAATCATCTGGGTAGAAATAACTGAACTCAGTGGGAGTGGATGAGTTCACCAAGCAAGATGGTATAGAGAAGAGAAGAGGGCCCAGGACAGAACCTCAGGAATCACCTATAGTTAGATGGCATAATATCAAATGAAGAACCAGTAAAGAAATGGGAGAAAAATAAAATCTCAGAGATAAGTATCAACCTCATTAAGTATTTAGAGAAATAAGGAAGGGTGAGAAAAGATCATTAGATTTGGCAGTTAAGAGATCATTGATAAATTTGGAGAAAACAGTTGAATGATGAAGTCAAAAGCCAAACTGGAGAGAATTTAAAATATCGTGGGAAGGGGGGCATCTGGGTAGCTCAGTGGATTGAGAGCCAGGCCTAGAGATGGGAAGTCCTAGGTTCAAATCTGGCCTCAGACACTTCCCAGCTGTGTGACCCTGGACAAGTCACTTGACCCCCATTGCCTACCCTTACCACTCTTCTGCCTTGGAGCCAATACACAGTATTGATTCCAAGATGGAAGGTATGTGTTTAAAAAAAATATGGTGGGAAGAAAAGAAAAGGAAACATCTTGTAAAAATGACTCTCTTAAGGAGTTTAGCTGAGTAGGAAAGGAGAGGTATAGGATGATAGCCAGCAAAGATTGGCTTGTCAAGTGAAGAGTTTTAAGGGGAAGATGGGAGTCATGGGCTTAATTGTAGGCAGCAATTGTAGGGAAAGAAGGAATAGATAGTGAAAGTATGAAGATTAGATTGGGGATGATAGGACTATGCTAGAGAAGGAAGGAGATGAGAACAAGGATGCAAAGCAGGACAGGCCACCTCTACATATGAGACCCCTGGGGTGAAGGAGGTGATAGTGAGGAATGGGATCCAGAGGGGAAGAGAAAAAAGGGAGAGCTTGGTGAGTGACCTCAATTATTTTCCTGTGAATTCTGAGCCAAAGTCCTGTGTAAAACCCTGCAGATACAAACAAAAAAACAAAAAAATAGTCTTTGTCCTCAAGGTGCTAACATGTAAAGAGTGAGTACACAGACAAATATGTAAATGGTAATTTTTAGAAAAGGGCACACCAAAAACTAGGAGAAATGGGGGGAAAGTTTCTTGTGGATGGCAGATGAGCCAAGCCTTGAAGGGAATCAGAAACTTTAAGAGGTGATAATGATGAAGTATATTCCAGCCATACATTACAACCTCTACAAAAGCACAGACCACAGGAAATGAAACCGCTAACTTGAGAAACAATGAATAGTTTGGTTTAACAAGAATATAGAATTCATAAAGAGAAATAATATACAGTAATCTTGACAAGGTAAGCTAAAATGAAACTTGTAAAGGGCTTTAAATGCTAAGATGAGGAGTTTATATTTTATCCTGGAGGGAATAGGAGACCGGTGAAGATTCTTGATCAGAGGAAATGACATGGTCAGGTTTAGGCTTTAGAAAGATTATTTTGGAGGTAGAAATGATGAAATTGGGTAACCGGCTAGATGTGGGGGTGGGGAAGGGAGAAGGAAGAGTCAAAGATAACTCTTGAGATTGATGAAAACCTGGGTGACTGGAAGGATGATGATACCCTCAATAGAAAGAGAATTTTGGAGGAAGGAAGAAGGGTTTAGGAGAAATGATAATGGAATATAACTTTAACATTGCATAAACTAGAAACTGTCAAGGTTATAGGATTCCTCATCAGATATGGGTTGGACTAGATGACCTTTGAGGGCTAACCTCAAACTCTGTGATTCTGTTGGATGCCTTATCTGACCCAGTATCCGATCTCTATTTCCATACTCCACATGACCATTTTTTAATTCTTCCGAAATTAAGCCGATGAAGACAAAATGGCCAAAGCCTTTGAATAAAAATGCATGGCTTTTAGTATTAAGGAGCTTCGATGTAGTTTTGACTCATCAAGCCATCTTGCCCTCTGCATTAGACAAGAGTTACAGCCCAATGGGAGGTATGGATGGGTTACAGTCTCTGTCATTTCTCTGTTGACAAAATCCTAGATCCATTGGGGTATTGGGTTTGGTGCGAGGGCTTTGGAGTCTGTTGACCATTCTATCTCCAGTTGTGCATTTCTGAGGTGAGATTGTTTGTTACTTGTTTTGACTCCAACTTACAGCTCAACAAGTACCCCTTATTTCTTTTTTCCCCTTTGGATGGGCTTCTCACTCCCTATACTTTCCCCATTTGGTGTTTTTGAGAGTTTTGTTTTCTTTATAAATCAAAGTATGACTTCAGAGCTGTCCTTCACTTCATTTAATTAATTGACATATGAACAAATTGGTCTAGTGTTCTCAAGGAAGAAGTTGCTTTTCCATACCCCTGGCAGTCTTGTCCCCTTTATAGGCATCCCAGTGTGTTTAAAGAGCTTCCAGAAAAGGTCTTAAATTGGCTGAAAATGTCTTGTACAGTGCTCTGGTGATTTATTCACGATTCAAGTAGGAAAAGCAGATTGTAAGCTTTCGTTTCTAACCTTCTTTGCATTTCCAACATTTAACTCAATACTTGAAACTCAGCAATAAGTGATTCTTGACTAGATTGTAAGCTTTTGAGGACTTGGGTCATTTTTTAAATCTTTTTTTAGCTTGTCATATAATAAGCACTTTAAATAAATGTTTCTTTGATGTTGTTTCAACTTAAAGACATGAGAATTAAGATTTGACTCACCAAAAAATTACTATATTGATAGGAGGTATTGCCAGTACAATTTATCATAATCACATCTGTTAATTAACAAAGCCTTGAATATGTCTTTTTTGTTTTTGTTAACAAATCACAGGTAAGAAATTGAGGGGAGGTGTGTGTGTGTGTGTGTGTGTGTGTGTGTCTGTCTGTGTTATAGAGTCTTAACTTTTTTTTTTTTTTTTAGCCTTTACTCTCTGCCCTAGTAACAGCTGTTAAAGACAGAAGGGCAAGGGCTAAGAAAACAGGGTTAAGTGACTTGCCCAGGATCACATGGGTTAGGAAGTATCTGAGGTCAGGTCCTCTTGACTCCAGGTCTCAGACTGTATCTACTGTGTTAACTAGCTGCCCTGGGGCAACTTTTTGGAGAAAAATGAAGTTGCTTTGGGAATCCACAAGTAAAAGAAGCCTGGAGGTAGCCATTTGAAGAAGTCATTTGAAAAGGGACGGTCACTTGAAACAGGGCATGAACATTTCAACCACAGCTCTCGGCTGTCCCTAAAATAACATGTGCTAACAAAGAGCCTTTTGAGTTGGGAGACTTTTACCCATAAGAATTTAGTTTTCAGTTTGGGGACTTAAAGATCTCACACCAGGGGTGATAGAGGTGACAGACGAAAGACTAATAGGTAGAAACTACAGAGAGGGAGATTTTGCTTTGATATAGGGGGAAATTACAAAACTTATTATTATTTATTATATAAATTTATTATTATTTTATATAAATTAAAAATTTATTTATTTTGTAAATCAAATATTTATTCCCTAATTAAATTTATTATTCATTGATTGATTTTTATTAATTGTTGATTGATTGATAAAATTTTATTTTATTAAAAATTTTAAATATATTGTTAGAGGGGCTTCTCAGTTAGATATTGGTTAGGTTAAATAGCTTTCTTCCAGTGCTGCTATTCTTAGAAAAGGTGGAGAACAATACTCAGCCAGACTTAAGTTTCATAATATCACATTGACTGTGTGTGTAGCTCTGGGGCTGAATGATGGGAAAGAAAATGATTAGAACCTCAGTGAATGTTTGTTTAAAATCAACAACTTAAGCACCTGAGTGATGAGAGGTGTTGTGGACAAACATCTTGCTTGGAAATGAGCCTACCCTCAGCAGAAACTCACGTCCCATCATTTATTAAGTGGCAGCTGTGTGTGCAATGTATTGCATCAGAGTGTCTCCGGGGCCTGATACCAGTTACAACTCTTTATGTTGTCAAGATGATGCAACAACGGTGCCTCCAGCAGGCTCCTGGTGCTGGCTTTGGGTTTTGTCTGCATCCATCTCTATAAGAGCATAGAAATGTGACTTTGTAAAGGAAAGGAGAATGGCAAGGAATAGGATGGCCGTGGTGCAAATTGTCATCTGTTACAGAAAGGATCCAGAGTGTATTGTATGGCTTCAAAGGGTCAATGGCCTCTAGAAAAGTGATTTCTCCGTATGAAAATTCATTGTCTATTTTAGGGGTTCTTCACCTTTTTTGGTTACATGGAACCCTTTGGCTATGGTGAAGCTGGTGAAGCCTACAGATCTTCTCAGAATGATGTTTTTATATGTATTACAAAGGAAACCAATTGCATTGAAATACATTTATCTGTATATCTATATTTTTTCCCCTAAGGTTCACGGACCCCAGGTTAGGAACCTGTGGTATATGCATGGAACTGTGTTTAATTATTAAATACAGTTTGTTCCTTTGGCTTTATATCACAGTCATTTGTGTGCATGTATGGGAAGGGAGTGGATGGGAATCCCTCCTACAGATGGAATCCTCCTTTGTGACGAAAAAAAAAAAAAAAGCAAAAACATCTGATTCAGTGACTGGGTTAGACTACATATGCAATATCCATTCCTAGCAACTCCCTTCCATCCTCATAGTAATTTAATAAGGAAGGCAGGGTAGATTTTCAATGATATGGTTATGGATTTGTGAATTGGTAATGCAAAATGCTTACCCTCACGGTCCCTAACTTGATCAGAATTCTGGGTAGGATTTTATTGAAGATGTAACGCTATTTTTAACCCACATTACAAGTAGAGGGACCTCCCTCTTCTAGGATGAGAATTCATCATATGTGTATGAGACTTGATTAGAGTGGGAGTTGTGGTAGAAAGATTGGAGTCAAAGACAAACTATCACCATTGTCTAGGTAAGAAATGATCTGAGCATTTCTACTAGGGTAGTGGTAATGGGAATGATAATTACTGTAATCACTGGCATTTGTATAGCATTTTAAATTTTATAAAGTGTTTTACATGCATCTGATTCTCATAACGACAATCCTGTGAGGTTGGTGCTCTGGGTATCATCCCTGTTTTCCAGATGAAGAATGGGGAGACTCATAAAAATTGCCTTGCTGTAGTATCAGAGGTAGGATTCCAAACTAGATATTCCTGGCATTCTACACACTCTGCCATAGTGGGAATGGACCTGAAGGAAGGATCTGGAGTGATACTTTTTTTTTAATTTTAGATTTTACATATGTGATCATCTAAAACATCTTTCTATATTAGTCATTTTGTGGAAAAAAAACTCAAGCAAAAGTGAAGAAATAAAGTGAAATATAGTATATCTCAGCCTGCATTCAGACTCCATCAGTTCTTTCTCTGGAGGCAGATGGTGTTTTTCATTGTGAGTCCTTGGATCACTGTGTAGCTAAGAATAGCTAAGTCATTCATAAATGGTCAGCATATAATATTGCCATTACTGTTTTCAGTGGTCTGCTTCTGCTCAATTCACTTTGCATCAGTTCCTGTGAGTCTTTCCTGGTTGTTCTTGAATCATTTTCATCATTTCTTATTAGCAGAGTAGTATTCCATTACAATCATATGCCACAAATTGTTTAGCCATTTCCCAATTGATAGATATCTCCTCAGTTTCCAATTCTTTGCCACCACAGTAAAAGCTGTTATAAATATTTTTGTACAAATAAGCCCTTTTTCTTTTTTAAAAAAATTCTTTGGGATATAGATCTACTAGTGGTATTGCTGAATCAAAGGATATACATTGTTTTAAACCCTTTGGATTGCTCTCCAGAATGGTTGGATCAATTCAGAACTCCACCATCAGTGTCCCAATTTTGCCACATCCCTTTCAGCATTTATTATTTTCCTTTCCTGCCATATTTGCCAGAAGAGTTATACTTCGAAGGAAAAAATTATTAGGTGATAGGGTATGTAGGAGAAAGGGAAGCAGAGGAATGGAAAGAGGGAAAGATGGCATTGAAGCTTTAAAGCCAAATAAACTGTAGTTCCTTTCTTAGAAGAAATTGTAATCTTCTTAAAAAGTCCTATGCCCATTGAATATAATGGACTTCTCTACTAGCACGGCAATGCAATGATTGTAAGAATTGAACAGAGCCAGTATGCAAATGTTAGGGATGGAGGGGGAGAGAGAGAGTCTATGAGGGGGTGAGACTCTCTTCTAGCTCTCCCCTCCCGCCAATTATACACTGCCTTACATGATCCAGGACAATTCTGAGGAACTTATGATAAAGAGAGCTATCCACATCCAGAGAAAGAACTGTGGGAGTAGAAACACAAAAGAAAAACAACTGCTTGATTACATGGTTCGATGGGGACATGATTGGGTATATAGACTCTAAACTATCACCTTAGTGCAAATATTAATAATACGGAAATAGGTCTTGATCAATGACATGTAAAACCCAGTGGAATTGCTCACTGGCTATGGGAGAGGAGTGAGAAAGAACATGAATCATGTAAACATGGGAAAATATTCTAAATTAAGTAAGTAAATATACTTAATTGAAAAATACAAGGCAATACTAATGTCCATTATGGAGAAATACAAAATTGTTAACACATGAACATTAAAAAAAATAGTCCTGTGCCCATGAAATAATTTTAGAGGGGACTTATCCAAAGGTAACTGTTGCAATAAGACTCTGTGCTTTAGAAATTCAAAGAGGAAACCCATGAGCAATGGCAGCATGCTGCCCATGTTTAACATAACAGATAAGCCACTCTCTCCTGCCACATGAAGCTCTGTTGTCAGGAAAGTTTTCTGTTTTGTTTTTGTTTCTGTTTTATGTTGGAGGTCTTAATGCTGGATAGTTTGGTTTTATTTTATTTTTAGACTTTCATTTCCTGAATTGTGCATTGGCCTAATGACCCTTGGAGATGTTAAAAATGTACATGCTTTTCTTTGGAACCCTCAGTTGTAGGTATCATACAGATGACCTTCTCTGTCCACAAATGCTTAGACTTCCATATTTTCCCTCTGTCTTATTACTTCTATTCTGTTATTCATCCTCATCATGACCTTAAGTCTCAAGATTGCTCTATCCGGTCTCAGTAGCCAACCAATAACCTTACTAGTATCCCCTTTCCTCCTCCCTTGAATCTCTTGACTCCTTTGCTTTATTTTTTTTTACATTGATGCTGTTTCTCAGTCTTTCTGTCACCTCCCAAGAGCCCACCCTATATACTTCCACCAAAGAAATTCAGCTAAATAAGCCAGCTTGTTCACAAAGCCTAACCATGTCTAAATGAAGCAAATGATTCATTTTGTCCCACTATTTCACTAACTCTACCACAAGACGGGAGGTATTTCCATCAGTTATTGGGAATCAAAATGGGCCTGATTCTGATGTTTTAATGATTTAAAGTTCTGATGATTTAATCTAGTGTTGCTTTCTAGAGAAAACATGGGCATTTATTTCTTTTATATCTGGATAATTATTTCAGCATAATTGGCTTCTTTGTAATTCTACATTATTTCTTACATCCAGTTAAAAACATTATTCTAAGAGATGGTCCCTAGATTTCACTAGGAGCTTTTCCAAATTTTTCAGATGTCCCTGTATTTGTCATTTCTTAGATTATAACGATAAGCAATTGCATTCATATGCCACAATTGGTTTAACCATTCCCTAATCAATGGAAATCCACTTTTAATAGGTTTTAGTGGATTCTAGTGGGCTACAGGCTCAGTAAGATTTAGCAAAGGGAAGCTAGGTGGCTCGGTGGATAGGGGACTTGGGTTCATATCTGTCCTCAACATTTTGTAGCTGTGTGATCCTGGGCAAGTCACTTAACCCCCATTGCATAGCCATTACTGATCGTTTGTACTTAGTATCAATTCCAAGACAGAAGGTAAGGAATTTTTTTTTAAAAAGTCTTCAAAGCAATGTGGCAGCCAGAAAAGCTAACAAAACCTAGAATTACATTAGGGAACTGCATACTTTAAGGGAAAAAAAAAAGAAAAACACTGTATAAGGTAGATACACAGTTTCACAGGGCAGTTCTCTTTTTCTGCCCTGCATTAAAATGTGTGCAAGTTTGTGGAAGACCACCAATTTCATCATAACTTTTTTTCCACCCCCCAGGAGTGGGGGAAGGGACATGGGTGGCAACATATAATTTTACTCTCCCCTTGTCAGAACTCATCTGAATTATTATATTCAGTTCTGGGTGCCACAATTTAAGAAGGATAATTGATCATTTGGAGAGTATATAGCAAATTCCACATTTGGTGTAGAATAGTTTTAAAGACCAGTTGAAGAAACTGGACAAGTTTGGCCTAGGGAAGATTTGGGGGAACATGAAGATCTTCACACAGAACCTGGATGACTTCTTGTTATAGTGGGGAGTCCTTTGAGGTACAGGTTGAACTAAGATGATATTCTGAGATTTTTTCCCCCATACCTTTCTCCATCTATACCATAAATCTCTTCTCATCAAATTTCCTCACTCAGTCATTTTGTGTCTCTCTCCTTTTCTTTTCTTTTTTTAAACCAACTCCTTCTTTTCAGTCTAGAAATATACTCCCCTTTCCCAGATAAAATCTTTTTCTTCATCTTGGCAAACTCTCAAGCAGTCAGCTTATCTGTGTTCCCCTTCATTGCCCAACTTTTAGAAAGTATGAATAATGTGTGCTGTTGATTAGTGGCTTAGGTGAAGGCATAGATAGTGACAAGCAGCAAATCTGCAAGAGTTCAAAAACTGGAAGGCCAGCTAATATGCTAGATGCCCAAATTAGGAATCAAAAAAGTCTTGACAAGTGAGTGAGATGAATTAAATGAGATTAAATTGAATAGGGATGCTGAACAGACAGTCCATCTGAAAAAGATCAGTGGGGTTTAGAGGACTGAAATTGAAATACTATTAAGTAGTGCAATGAGATCTAATAGTTTCACCATAAAAACAAAAACCCTTTTTCTATCTTTTTTCTTCCTTGATCTCTCAGTAGGAGTTGGAACAATAGACCACTCTCTCTCAATGCCTTCTCCTCCCTAGATTTCCTTGGGACTCTGTACTCATGTTTCTCTTCCTACTTCTTTGACAGTTTCCTTTTTGTCCATTTTGCCTGATTTTCATTCTTCTCCCACCTGTTGGACCTGGGCATCCCCATGGATCCATTCTTGGCTTTCTGTTTTTCTTCAGTCACATATTATAATATCCTCCACTTCCATAACTTGATTTATCAACTCCATGTTGGCGGGTTGGTTGTCCTTCATACCTGATGTTGATGTTGCTATCTGGGGGTCAGTGTACTGTATGTCTAACTGTGGCTGGATGAACAGTATGAGACAATGGCACAGGACCATTCAGCATGGCATGCCCGAATCAAAGAAGGTGGTGTGCTCTGTGAGCAAAGCAGAATTATAGTAACTCAAAAGAATTGTGAGCTCCACAAATGTAGAGACCTCTCCATCCCAAATGTTTCTACAGGCTACTTGTGCCCAAACTATGGTTCAGTTCTATGTAACTGAACCTCAAATGCAAACCTCCCATCCCCAACCCTTGTGTGGTTAATAGGTCATTGGTTCTTTGAATCAGAGGACTTTGATTCCAGTCCCTTTCCCATTAGCCTTGTGCTTACTACTCCTCGGTTTTCTCATCTGCAGAATCAGGAGATTGAATTTGGTGATGTTCAAGTTCCTTTGTAGCTCCAAATCTGTGACTTTCCCCCATATTTCCAACTGCTTGCTGGGTGCCTTCATTCAGAACTCCTTTCAACACCACAAAATCAGCATTTCTAACACTGAACTCATGATATTCTTCTCAATACTTTCTCCTCCCCATAATTTCTCAATGTCCAGTGGTGGCACCATGCAACTTCCTCATCATCCAGGCATGTGACTCTAGAGCAAAGGTTCTTAACCCTTTCTTATCTCATGGATCCCTTTGGCACTTTGGTGAATCCTTCTCAGAACAGTATTTCTTAATACGTACAATAAAGGGCAGCTAGGTAGCACAGTGGACAGAGAGGCAGGCCAGGAGTCTGGAGGACCTGGGTTCAAATTTGATCTCAGACACTTCCTAACTATATGACCCTGGGCAAGGTATTTAATCCCCATTCCCTAGCCCTTGCTGCTTTTTAGTCTTAGACTTGATACTAGGACAGAAGGTTAGGACTTAAAAAAGAACAATAGAGGATTACAGAGGAAACAAATTATATTGAAGTTCAATTATCAAAACAAATTTTTAATAAACTACCTTGAACACCCCTTTATCAGTTTTCTTTGATTCTTCCTCCTCCCTTGGTCCGCCATATGTAATTATTTGCCAAGTCATGTTCATTTCACCTCTCCAGTATCTCTAATGTCAGCCCTTTCTGTTAACTTCAACTCCATCCACCCTCTTGGGTTTTTATCTTCTCCCCCAGATTAGTGTAAGCGGCCCCTGACTTGTGCTTTTGCCTCCTCTCTTTTTCCAATACTTCCTTCACATCCTGGCTTTTGAATAGTTTTCTTAATGCCTTGCAATCCATCCTGTCATTACTGTACCTTACTTAGTGGATCGAATACTAGACTTAGAGTCAAAAAGACTTGAGTTCTCTGTCACAAACCTTTAACAGCCAGGTGATCCTAGGAGAGGCATTTAAACTCCGCAACATGGTGGCTCAGTGGATTGAATCAGGTCGTGTGTGTGTGTGTGTGTGTGTGTGTGTGTGTGTGTGTTTGTTTCATTATGTGGGGAGTAAAAGAGTAGGAGGAGTCACAGATATTTCCAAGGTTTCCTGAGAGATGAGATGACTAGTGATGCTACTAACAGAAATAGCAGAGTCTAGAGAAGCAGCTAATTTCTATGGGTAAAAACATTAATTCTGGACAAGTTGAGACTGATGGGCCCACTGTGGGACATCTGAGTGGAGCTATCTGGCTCCAGATTCAGATTTTTGCATTGACGGGCAATGCTTCAAGCCACAGAAGCAGATAGGATCTTCTGGGTAGAGTATAGAGAAAGAAAAAAAGAGGGAAATATAAGGGCATATGGGGGAAATTTCTAAAGTTAGCCAGAGAAACAGTCATCAAAGGGGCCAAAAGGATGAGCAGTGATGTGGAAACCAAAGGAAAGGTGAGGTAGGATCGAGCTTTTAATATTTTCAGATGCTGCAAAGAAAGAGGTTAAGATGAGGACCAGCAGGGACAAATGGCACTGGATTTGTAGTGTAGTCTGTGCTCATTGACTTTTGAGGGAATGGTTTCATCGTGGTGGAGCAGAAGCCAGATTGCCAGGGGTCAAGGAACCTGTGGGTGGCGCGAAAGAGAAGATCTTCTCTTTTGGTAAGGCAGACAATGAAATGGAGAATTGAGGAGGGGTGGGAATTGAGGAGGAAGGTGATTTTTTTTTCTTGCTAAGATAGGGAGGACTGAAAATGTTTGTAGATTTCCTATGTTGGAAGAAGCCAGTTGAGAGGTCTTGATTGAGGATGGTTGAGCAGATAGATAATAGATGGAGCAAGACAAGAATGCTTTTTGGAGACATTAACACTGGGGAAAACCAACAACAACAACAAAAACAAGCAAATGGACCAATCTTCGTTTGGTCCAGAACCTAAAAGAAGAGAAGCAAGGAAAACAGAAATGTTGAGGTGGGGAAGAGGGAAATTGAAGCAACTTATACTGGACAGCCACAACCTTCTTAAAATAGAAGACATCCTCACCTGTAGAGAGTGAGAGTCAGAGGCATAGTTAAGGACTTAAGGAGAAAATTTTGTTTAAGAGGTTTAGAGTAGGAGCTATAAAGATCTGACGGGAAGACTTGCATTCAAGAGATTGAAGGAAAAAAATGATTACTAAAAATCAGGGGGCTCTAACCCATTTTAGTATGAATAGATTGTAGTTGGCTCAATCAGCAGTTTTATGCTTTTCTCTAAAAAATGATCAGCAGCTTAGAAACAGACAGGAGTAGGAGTGGGAATTAATTAGGGATTAAGGATTGGCAGGGCTGACTCAATTAGAAGGTTAACAGGACTGAAGGTTGTGGGGAGGAAAGGGGCAAAAAGATGAACAGCCAACAATTGGAACTTAGTTGTGGAAGGCAACTAGACAAGCCAGAATAGGCTGATTTCATTTTTATGTCGTAGTGGATAGAGAGCTGAGCTCAGAATCAGGAAGATTTGGGTTTAGATTCTGCCTGTGACCTCTTTGAGACTCAAAACCTCTTTCAAACCAAAAATTATATATTGGTTATTGCAGAGACCAGGAGTTCCCACAGGGGTGAAATCTCAGAACCTTGAAGAATTGGCTTAACCTGATATGGTATATTCAACACCTATAAATACACACTGATTGATTTTCTTAAGTAAATAAGAGAATAACAGCATAGTAGTCCCCAAGAGGGAGAGGAGGAGGGAAGGGAGTCTCACTATAGATGGCTCAAGCTTTGGGTAATAGTCCAGAGATGGGAGATCAAAGTGACTTGAGGTAGAGAGGGGTTACTCTCCCATTCTTATTCATCATCAGTTTTGTGAAAAACACAGAAGGTGTTTTAAGAGCAAACTTCATAGTAATACTTCTTTTCTCATCAACCCACAAAGTCTATTTGAATGGTATCTGGCCTTGTGAGGGCATGTTCACAAAGGTATGGGGCTTTCTATAAAAACAGCAAACAGCGGGTGAATGAAGATTTATCATTCGCTCTGGAGCCTTTACTACAAAAGAGAATGAGCTCAGTGTGAACTGTTAAAAAATTTATGGCTAGTGAGAGCAGACAAGGTGGACCTTATGTGGGACAAACTCAACTGGTTTTATTTGACTTTAGTTACTGAAAGAAAATCTGTCTGTAAAAAGTCAGTTATTTAGCTAGTATTTATTAAGCACCTACTATGTGCAAGGCACTATGCTAAATCTTGGGGATGAAAAGGAAAACAAAAAACCAACAACAGCTGCTCTTCTCAAAGAGGAGCTCACAGTCCAGTGGAGAAGACAACTTGCAAACAACTGTGGACATACCAAATACAGGCAGGAGAAATTGGGGATAAACCCAAAGGGGAAGGTTCTGAGATTAGAGTACAGGGAAAAGCTTCTTGTAAAAGGTAGGACTTCAGGTGAGGCTGGAAGGGAGCCAGGAAAGTCAGGAGGTAGAGATGAAGAGAACACATGGGCATGGGGGACAGGCAGGGAAATTGCTCTCTCAGGAAATGGGATGTTGTGAGAGAGGAACAGCAAGGAGGCAGTATCACTGGAACCCAGAATTCCTGTAGCAGTACCATAAGTAGGCCCATAACAAATTAGACAAATTAGATATTCTTTTCTGAAGGGTAGAGTTCTTCACCTGGGGGGCATGAACTTGGGTTTTTAGTGGTGGGTTTTTTTTATAACTGTTTTCAATATAATTGGCTTCTTTTATGAATGTCTGTATTTCATTTAACACATTAAAAAATATTCTTCTGGAAGGGGGTCCAAACTGCCAAAGGGGAGGTCCACGACACACACAAAGGGTCAAGAACCAGAGGGAATAGAGAATTATAGAATCACTGAGTTGGATGAGACTTCACTCATCTTCCCAACAATCCTTCCCTGGAAAATCTCCAGTGAGCCTGAACCCCATTAACTCCTGGAGCAGCCCAGTCTATTCTTTAAAAATCCTCTTAGGAATTTTTTCCTTATTATCAAGCCTAAATTTGCCTCTACATTACTTACTCTTTGCTCCTAGTGCTGCCATCTGAAGTCAGGCCTGGAACATTTATTTCTTCTTCCTCATGGCAGCCTATAACGTATTTGAATGTAGCCACCAAGTCATAGGGAATAAACTGGGGACCTTCACCATCTTGGTCACCTTCCTTTAATCTGTATCTTCCTTAAGATAACACCAGCACTGACAGGACTCCAGATGTGATATGATCAGGGCAAAATGCAGTGGCCCAGGGTCTCTTCGCTTGCTTTCGATGGCCTGAAATCACTTTCTGGTAACCCCATCACAACATTGGGTCAAATTGCACTCTGCTAAAACTTCATTGTGTCCCCCCTATTGTACACCTGTTTTAAGTTGGCTTTTTGAACCCTAATTAGAAAACTTTGTATTTTTCCTTAATGAAATTCCATCTTATTTATTGTTAATAACATTATTATATATTCTATAACAATAATATTGTTAATAACATCATTATTAATCATATTGATAGTGTCATTATTAATTGTATTGATAGCATCATTATTAATGATAACATTATTTCGAATACCATCATTACTACTAATAATATTGTTAATAATATTCATCATATCGATAACATCATTTTTACTATTAACAATATTGTTAATCATTGGTAACATCATGTTAATATTAACATCATTGCTAATAACATTGTTAATAACATCACTATTAATATTGTTAATTGCTTCACTATTAATAATATTGTTCATAAAATCATTATTAATGTTATTATTAATAGCCAACGATTCTTTTTTGCTGTTGTTATGTAGCACTTTAAATTTTACAAAGAGGGCAGCCAGGTGGCTCAGTGTATTGAGAGACAGGCCCAGAGATGGATGATCCTAGGTTCAAATCTGGCCTCAGACAATTCTAGCTGTGCAACTCTGGGCAAGTCACTTAACCCCCCTTGCCTAGCCCTTACCACTCTTCTGCTTTGGGACTAATACATAATATTGATTCCAAGACAGAAGGTAAAGGTTTAAAAAATTTTTTTTTGTAAAGTACTTTACTTCATCATGATTGATCCCCACATCAGCCCTATTAAGTGGGTGTTGTTATCCCCATTTTAAAGATGAGAGAACTGAGATTGAGAGTTTAAATGATTATCCCAGGGTCATAAAGACAGTTGTTGTCCATCTTTCATTTTTAGAGGAGGACCAATGATGTCATGGGGTTGTTGTTACTGCTACCATTACCAAGACTACTACTGCTACTTCTATTACCACTATTACTGTCAGGATGCTGGTTCCTAGATTCAGGCTAGTACCATGGAGAGAGCAATCTGAGTGGCTTGATTAGAGCCCAAGGTTGGCTACTTTGCTACCTTCACTTCAGGTTCTTTAGCCTCTTTGCCTCAGTTTCCTTATCTGGACAGATGGCCTTTGAACCCCCTTCCTGCTCTAAATCCATGTTCCTGTATCCTTTCAGCCCCATCCACTCCCCATAAAGCTTTGGAATAGGAACCCCCCACCCCCAATCTGGAGCACCTTATACTCTTGGTCCTATACCACCACAGTTTAGCACTATATTATTCATTAATTGTTTCCTTCATTGGAACTCTCTCTCTCCCCAATTAAATTCTAAGTCTATCTACTCTTCCCCCAGACTGCTTTTATCTTAAGGCTTCTAACTCTGTTTACCCTCAGTGAATATGGATTTGGTCCACTGCTTTTGTCTTAAAGTCCTTCTTTCTCACTTGGAGAAGTCACTTAACTCCCCTTCCTAGATCTAGACCTGTAATATAGTGTCATTAGTGTTGGAAATGCCAGTGTTTATCCTCTCCTCCAGTAATACTGATCTGTAACTCGACTCTAACTTGCAGTCTTAGAGACTTGGCTGGAAACACTGAGAAGGTCAGGAAACTGATGGATCAATAGATCATATCAAAAAGATTCTGAGGACTGTTAGGTGGCTTAGAGATGGGAGGTCCTGTTTTCAAATTTGGCTTCAGATATTTCCTAGCTGTGTGACCCTGGGCAAGTCACTTAACCCCCACTGCCTAGCCCTTCCTGCTCTTCTGCCCTGGAACCTTACAAACCTGTATCTATTTAGAATGCCTTCAAAGTCATGATTTGGTTTTACATTATTAAGCACGCAGTCTCACTCACACATGAGTATATGTATCACCCAAACTTGGAATTAGAAAGAAACATAAATAAAGGCTGTCCTCTCCCACCTGTACCTGAACTAAAACATTCTCCTCCTGGAGAAAAAAATCTTGCCTCTGGACTGACCCTCTTACACCCCCCCCCCTCAAATCACACCCAGAAAGTACCCCATTCCCATTTTTGGATAGTCATAATTCTTAAAAAGCTCTTTACATTAGACAGAAATCTCTTTCTCTCCTTTTAATTAACAGGACTTTCCCCTTGATTATGCCAAGAAACATCTGATATTATTTTTTAAAAACTATGCCAAATAATTTCCCATGGTTTCCAAAGATGGACTCTACCTACGGGAGGTGGGGGTGAGATGGGGTGCAGATTTCTGGGAAGAGTCCTGGGACACCTCTTTGTGAGAGTGTCCAGCAAAAAGAAAAGAGAGACAGGAAAAATGTTGGCTTTTTCAGAGTTGCCAAGAGACTGATTGTCCCAAGTGAACAACTATTCCCTTGATTAGATCCAAAGATGCTTTAGCAGTGAAAACACAGTTGCATTGTCATGGGGCATTTATTATTGTTTTGGATGGGTTAATACCTAGTGTAAAATCCTGCCTTGAGCCCTAACTTGGTATGCAAGTTCTCAGACTGAGGCCCTTTTGATGATTGCAGGCTTGAAGTAAATCAGATGATCTGGCTTGTTTTTTGTTAGTCTTTTCAATAGAGCACGACAATAAACAAGAGTTTTAATAGATGTATCTCTAGAGGAATTCAGTTCTTGCTTTGGGAATGCCAAAATCAAAGAATCCCAATACAAGTTTGACATGGCCACATCCTTGTTATTTTATTTGGATCCTAGATTGTTCTTTAAAAAAAAAAATTCAGATTAACTTTTTGTGAATCTGGCCCCCTATGACAATAGAAAATCTTGCGAAGGGAGACTTTCCACATGTCCTTGCTATGTCAGAATTCCAGGCTGCAGCTCCCAGTGTGGGTCAAGTGCACGGAATTCTTGGACTCTGCTCCAAACAGGGTATGAATAGAAGAGGAAATGTTTGGGAGCTAAGTCGAATATACAGCAGAGGAAGAATTTGGCTCCTTTTTTCTTTGTGTATTAACTTTTGGAACACAGGAAATTCAGAAACTTGAACATCCTTGTGGGCTGTATTTTGTACTGAAGGACAATCAGACTCAAGACTGGAGACTCTGCCCCCCTAATTATGCTGTATAGCTTGTGTGTAGATGACAGTGAACTAATCCGGGCTGCTGACATAGATTAGCTCGGGGTGAGGCAAGGACAAGCAACCAGCTCAAGCATTGACGCCAACGTATGTTATCAGTGCACACTCTCACGTTTCCTAGTGAGCTCTGTGACTGTCAGATTTTATCCCCTTTTGACCGATGGTCCAAAAGGATCTAATAATGATTCCCATTAGATCAGATGCTGCTTAGGGGCACAGGCAAGATAAGTAGAAACATAAGGAGACAATTTTTACTTAGCACTTAGGCTCTGGAGAAACATCATATAAACTCTTTTAACTCTGTTTTCATAGATGACAATAGTAATTCTGTCTTTCAAAATTAACTGGCTCTTTTCTTTCCCCAAAGACTAGCTGGGTTCGTGTATCCATAGATCCAAGAACCTGTTAGCTTCAATATCATATGAAGGCAAATTCAGGACAAATCGTGTACGTGCAGAAAGTTAACGTTATAGTCCCATCATTTCCCTTTTTTGGTTGCTTCTCCAGATCCCAAATGTGCCACCAAACCCAGGCTTTTCTTCTCCCAAACAATGGAACAGGGAACTAGACATGGGTGACAATGGATGGTGTTGACTCGTACCTGGCCATAACTGTTTGAGAGATGAGCCACCTGTATGCTATTGAACACTTTGCAAATACATCCATCACATATGTTTTTGGGAACCAGGCTCATCTTTAGATATTCCTGAAAAACATGACTAGAAATTGAAAATACACACAGGTGTATGACTTCAGGCTTTTTTGAATACTACGAAAGAGTACAATGTTCCACAGAACATCTGTTTGGGATGTAAGGTTAAATACAAATTTCCCCTTCCCTGCTTTGTATTATAGAACCCTTATTAGCCATGGCTCAGAGTGCTCTGTGTTTTCCTAATTTTGTTTTATCCTTAAACTCTTTCAGTTTAACAAAACTTTGTCAGCCTTGGTTTGTGTTCTATGTATTCTGATTTTTACTCTTAAAAACTTTAAAGAACCAAGTAAAAAAGCATGAGAGAATCTTCCCCTAGGAAATGCTGTCCAGAAATTCTGTTGGACTTCAAAAGCAAACATGCCCTAGTACTAAGGCAAACCAGAAGGCTCCATCCAAACACTTTAGGAATGGCATTATTAAGGAACATTCTGTATATCGAAATGAAAGCCATTTGTACATTTCATGCATGTCCTAAGTGGTTTCTGTGTTCAGGGGAGCCCTCTCCATAATGATGCACTCATTCCTACCCCCAGGCTCTCTGTCTGTTCACATGAGTGCACTTTGGTTTACACATAGATGTGTTCTCAAAGAGTTGTAAATTGAATTCTTGTAAATAAAATCACTCTGAATTCCCTTAGAGCCCTTAAAGGGCTGCCTATTGGGTGGAAATCTGCGATGAGGCCTCTGTAAGGTAATGAATACCCCTAATTTTTGTTTGGTAAGCTTGGTATTTGTATATTATGTTTTCAAGCAGTTGGTGGTCTGTGGAAGCCTGTGGGCCTCTCTCTCTTCCTCCTCCCTCAACAGAAAACACCATGGTGTAAGGGGCCAGACAATGAAAGTTCATTAAAAGTCTCACCATTTTATATATATATATATCAATCAAACAGAAAACTTTAGGAATGTTAGTGACTCCTGCCAATTCATAATTGAGTTGGCCTCCATTTGTCCAACTGATTGTAAACCCAAAGTTCACCTGTAAGCTTCTTATTTGGAACCTAGTATGCTAGGAACCCTAGAAACAGCATTACCTAGTTAAGTTCTCAGACTATCCCAGAAAAGTCCAGTTAACACATAATACAGCCATAATTCAATATTCATTTTCCTCCCCTTCAACTGATCCTTGGATGGTATGTTCTTCGGTCACCATCTTCATCACGCTCATCTGGGCATATTTTCAGCTTTTCAATTCCCTTCCTAAAATACAGTGCCTAGAACTTAAAACCCCAAATTCCAGATGCAGTTTGTTGAGAGCAGAGTCCCACATTCTGGGCAGTATGTCTTTCTGTAGCTCCTATGTTATCATTGGCTTAATGGGTTTCTCACATCACACTCTTTACTCCTAGCTAACAGTCAGCCAAAACCTATAGACTTTCCCCCTGACCTATGAACCTGGTTCTAGCCATACTTTCTTCAGCTTGCAGTGGGAAAGTCTATATTTTTGAATTTTTTAAATTTCAAGCCAAAGAAGACATGGATTCAAGTCTTGCAAAATCAAGATCATCTTTGGTCCTGACCCTCCTGGAGCTTAAAAGTCTAGAAAAGAAATAAGAAACACATGTAACTGTAATGTATAATAGTGTATGATCCAAGCCATAGAAAGGGTCAGAACATTGCTTTTGTTTCAGAGGATGAGGTCTAGCTTACCTCTTGGCCAAGATAAACCCTTTGACTATTGGCATTGATCCCATCTCCATGTCTCTTCTCCAGGACCTTACTCTCTCTGATCATTCCATTGTTCACCTTCAGTCTTTTCCCCTCCTTTAATTGCTGCCTATGATCTTAAATCTCCCTTGTTGAAAGGAAGAGAAAGAGTGAGAGTGAGAGTGAGAGTGAGAGAGAGAGAGAGAGAGAGAGAGAGAGAGAGAGAGAGAGAGAGAGAGAGAACCACCAGAAACCTTTCCTTGAACTTGCCACCTCTTCAGACTATTATTCTATATTTCTCCATCCCTAAGAAATTAAAATTTCGGAAAAGAGTCTACAGCCAGTGTTGCTACTTGGTTATTATCTGTTCAGTCAGACTCTTGAAATCTGGTTTCCATCCCCACCATTCATTCAAACTGTTCTCTCCAAGTCACCAGCAGCTTTTAAAACTGCCTTTTCTTAACTATTTCTCCCCTTTTTCTTTTCTGTACCTTTTGTGGCGATTCCTGCCAACTACCCTCCTTTCTCTGGCTCTCTGACAATGAGCTTTCTCCCTTCTCCTTCTACCTGTCTACTTAATTCTTTTTGGTATGTCCTCTTTGGAGGTGGAGGGTGGGGGGAGGCAGGGCAGATCCTCTCCATAGAAATGATCATTTAAATTATGGAGTTAGGTGCAGAAGCGTATAGATAGAAGAAATGAGATAGGAGTCACTGACAGGGCCTTAGAGAACATCCACACTCAGAGGGCTGGAGTTAAATAAATCAATGAAGGAGATGTAGC
>NC_058133.1:38927274-38957035 GCF_016433145.1 Gracilinanus agilis | reverse complement strand
GAGAGAGAGAGAGAGAGAGAGAGAGAGAGAGAGAGAGAGTTTTCACTGTTTAATATTGTGGCAGTGGAGATTATTGATCAGGGGAATGATACATATATTTGGGGAAATATTACTTGGGTAGCCTTGTGAATGGATTAGAAAATCAGAAAGATTTGTGTCAGGAAAACAAATGAAGAGACAATCCTAGACATGGTTGTTTAGCAAGTGTGATTTGTAAGAGGAGGACTATGCAAGAAATTCATAGTGTCCAAGACCAGAAAGTGGCCGTCCCTGTTATATTCTGCCCTGGTGAGCCCTCATCTGGAGTACCCTGTGGGTTAGATTTGGGCCAAGACACTTAGGGAAGACTTTGGAAACCTGGACATTGCCTGTGTCATCTCAGTCATGATAGGAGAATTGGTTGAAGGAACAAGATATGGAGGAGAATTGGGGTGGACATGGAATCCATCTTGAAACGTCTGAAGGGGTGATCCCGTCGTGTAGAAGGGAGGGTAGGTTTATTTTGTTTGGTCCTAGAGGGCGGAACCAAGCACGGTGGTTCGACGGTGTTAAGAGGCAGGTTTCAACTCTGTGTATGCAGAGAAAAACTCCATGATGGGAACTGACCCAAAGTGGAACGTGTTGCCCTGGGAAGTTGTTCCAACCCTTATTGGAAGTCTTCAGGAACAATAGGAGCTTTGGATGTGTGGGGGGATGAGATCCATGACCCACCATGGATGGCTGAAACCATGAATATAAGGGAACACCAACCGACCCCATGTATGACATGGATTTTTTGTACAAATATATGCATAATAAAGCTTAATTGATTAATTGAACACACAATGAGACATTACCAACCTCAAATCCAGTAATAACAAAGTACATTGTACATTGTTATATAGTACTCTATTGTAATTTCTCCATATCCACAGGAGATATGTTCTAAGACCCTCAGTGGGTGCCTGAAATGGAGAATAATATGAACCTTATGCAGGCAGTTCTCATTTTTTTTTAAACCCTTATCCCCTGTCTTAGTAACAACTCTTTTTTTTTTTAAGCTCTTACCTTCCATCTTAGAATCAATACTGTATATGGGCTCCAAGACAGTAGAGCAGTAAGGGCTAGGCAATAGGGGTTAAGTGACTTGCCCAGGGTCACACAGCTGGGAAGTGTCTGAGGCCAGATTTAAACCTAGGACCTTCTGACCCCAGACCTGGCTCTAAATCCACTGAGCCACCCAGCTGGCCCCCCACTTTTAACTTTTAACACCTCTCTTAACTTTGCAGTATAGTATTGTACTCACTCTCTCCCTACTCTCCTGCCTTGGGTTAGCACTCGGAGCCCCTTGTCCTCAAAAAAAAAAAAAAAGCAACTCTAAAAAGAACCCCCCCCCCAAGTGATAGCAGGAAAACTGATGTGTGCCCTCTGCCTCCATACACAGACCACTGTGGGTGCAGAAGGAGAAAACCTCTGCCTCGCCTGACCACAGGTCACCAAAATCACAGAAAGAAAAAACTGTAGATAGGGTGGCCGGGGTGGGGTGGGGTGTTCATTATAAAGATGTCTTGACCACTTGTCAAGTATATTGCATAAGGGCTCCTAGTAGAAGCAGATCCAAAAATATCCTCTCAAAACTTCCTGGGGATGAACATCCCCAACTCCTTTGACTGCTTTCCCTCTTCCCCAACTCCCCCATCCCTTCATTTTTCTTTTCTTTTTTTTTAATTATATTTTCTACGGATTACTTGTAGGTACAATTTCTAATAATCATTTTCTGACATTTTGTGACACGTGTTCTCTCCCTCCCTCCCTTCTCCCCTCCAAGGTGGCAGGCAGTATGATATAGATGATACATGTGCTATCAGGCAATACTCAATTTCATGTTCGTCATGTTGTAAAAGAAGATACATAATGCTTATAATAGCAAAACCTCATGAAGAAAACTCCATCAGTTCCTTCTATGGCAGTGGGTAGCCTTTTCATCATGAGTCCCTTGGAATTGTCCTGGATCCTTGTGTTGTTGATAATTATTAAATCACTCACAATTGATCATCGTACATTATTGCTGTTACTGTGTACAACATCCTCCTGGTTCCACTCACTTCATCTAAGTCTTTCCAGGTTTTCTTTTTGTGATTGTCCCTCTAACTTGGTTTTGAATCTCTTCCCTGTCCTGGTTCCCCTCCTGGATGGATTCTAATTTATTTGTAATGGCCCTTATAAAATGGGACATCCAAATCTGAACACAATTTTCCAGATTTAATCGGATCCCTTCAGAGTAAAATGGGATAGTTATATTCTTCGTAAACACTCTGTGTCACTTAGAACAATCTCTGATTGCATTGTCAATCAGGTTGTTTAAGGGATTTACCCAGAAAACTATCACTAGAAATATAGTAAATCGCATTTGCATTTAAATAATTGGGTTTTTTTTTAAAACCCATGTACCAAACTGTTTACCTCTTAAATAACATCTGGTTTGATTTGACTTTTTTCCAGATCTTATTTTGACATCCTTTACCAGTTTCCCACAACTTTGAATTATCAGTCAATTAAAAAACAATTATTAAGCACCTGTTGTGAGGCAGGCACTGTACTTGGCACTGTGGAATACAAAAAGGAATATGAAGCAACCTCAGCCTTCTGAGGAACTTATTCTGTCTATGTCTTCATCTGGGCTATTAATGAAAATTCATTTAAGCAGGACATATCAGCATAGAACCCATATTTACATGAACCAATTGATCTGTAGTTTTTAGTGGGGTCTTTCAGTCATGAAATTCTGATTTCTCCATCTTGTTCCCAAGAATGTCGTGAGGTACTTGCTCACATTCCCTGCCGAAATCCAGATCCAAGGCATATCCCATAGTCCTGATGAGCCAATTGAGTAGAAATCTCCCAAAAGGAAATGAGCTTAGTTTGATATGACTTATTCTTGGTGAATACTTACTGGATCACAGTAATCAACATTTCCCTTTCTCCGTGCTCCCAAGCCATCCATTCTAGAATTCTGTCAGGGATTGACGTCAAGCCCACTGGTCTGCAGTCCCTGGAATTCACCTTTTTTCCCCATTGTGGAAAGTAGGATATTTGCCTATTTTCCAGACTCCTGTCAACTCCTGTCCTCCTCTGGGATTCCTCAAAGATTACCAACAGCTGTTCAATAATCTTAGTTTTCTAAGTAACAGGGGATGTAATTCATCTGCATTAGAATAATCAAACTTCTTTAATATGTCATAGATTTCTTTTAACATCTTTATTGCCACTTATCTTCTCCAAACCATATTTGTTCAATCACTTCTGGTTCTCCAGCTTGGACTTTTTTTCCTTGATAAAGGGGATGGAAGCAAAATAACAACTGAATAATGAGCTGTTTCCTCTATCATTTGCTAACATTTACACCATCTGCCCCCAGGCAGTGAGCTTAAACACATAGTCCTTGTTCTTTCTGCTCCAAGTATAACTCCTCCAAAAGCCCCAGACCTTTTTAGATGCTCCCTGCCACCACCCCTCCCAAGCGCCCAGAAATCACCTTTCTCTGGAGTCTTGAAACTATACTATATACTAGACTATGATATACCATACTATGCCATACTAGAATATGATACACAGTCTGAGCCACTCTTAAATCTGTCCTTGGTTGAATGTCTCTTCTTCCATCTTTGGTGCACCCCTCCTTTTTGAAACTCAACCTAATGGTTTGTTTAGATTCAGTTCAAGAAAGCATTTTTGCTTAATATGTATTTATTATTCATGTTGAATTGAGTTCATTTGAGTGCTGGGAATATGAGGGTAAAAAAACGACATCATTTTTGCCCCAGAGATGCCCACAGTATAATAGCTGTGCATCAAAAAGTAGGATATAGTACAATAATATTTGTAAAATGCTTAACATGGTGTCTGGCATATAAGAGACATTTAATACATGTTTCCTTCCTTCAGGAGAAAAGATTTATCAGGAAGAAGGGATTGGTCAGTGATTTCAAATGCTGTAGGAGCATCCACAGGGAAATAATTATTGAATTTGTCAATTAAGTGGTTGTTATTGACTCTAGAGAAGACAATTTGAGTAGATGAAGCCAGATTTTGGGGACTCAAGGAGAAGATCAGGTGATTAAGAGATGGAGACAGCGAGTATAGATCCCTGTTTCTTCAGATTTAGTGATGAAAGGGAATGGAGAGAGACAGAGATGAAGAGAGGATGGGAGAGGGAAAGAGGAAAGAGAGATTGAGTTTTGTTTTATGGGAGACAGAAGGAAAAGCCAGGAGAGAAGAGGGAGGGAGATATTGAAGAAGAGAGAGATGCAAGTCTCTGGACAAAGTCTTTGAACCCAAGCCCTCCAGTCTCTAGGCCACCTCTCAATCCACTGACCTACCTAGCTGCCCCCTAGAAAATTATATATTAACATAATCTCTGTCTTATTGTGGGGGTAGCCAGGCAAGATGGCATAATGGTCATAGTGCTCTGAGTTCAAGTTCAACCTCACATACTAGCTCTATGACCTGAGTAAGTCATTTAACCCTTTTTGCCCCAGTTTCTTCATTTATAAAATGACCTAGAGAAAGGAAATGGCAAATCACTCCAGTATCTGTGCCAAGAAAACCCAAACAGGGTCAAAAAGAGTCAGACACAACTGAAACAATTAAATAACAATGCCCTATTGTATTTGTATTTTTTTTTAATTTCCCAATTACATTTTAATCAGGTTTAACCTTAGGGTTACATGTTTGACAGTCATTCATTCAATAAACATTTATTAAGAGCCTACTCTGTGCCAGGCACTGTGCTAAGCTAAGTACTAGCAATACACTTCTGTTCTGTGGTATATAACACAGTGTAGCTTTTTGAGCAGCACTTTAGGTGTTCTCTGTGAAAAGATAAATAAAATTATAAGAAACTAGTCTTGCCCTGCAGGAGCATATAATTGATTTGGGAAAGGTAGCAAATACATTTGAAATGCTTAAATAACTAAAAAGGGGTGGGGACAGCAGAAGTACTCGATTAAGGACCAAAATATAGTGGTACAGACAACCTATTGTTTTATTGGTGTGAGGACCACCCCCTTCCCATAATGCAGGTGTGTAATTTAGGGTCTTAACATATTTCTCAATTTTGTTGGTGTGTGTGTGTGTGTGTGTGTGTGTGTGTGTGTCTGTCTGTCTGTGTGTGTGTCTGTCTGTCTGTCTCAAACTCTCTGTGATCCCATTTACGCTTTTCTTGGCAAGAACGATTTGCCATTACCTTGTCCAAATCATTTGACAGATGAGGAAACTGAGGCAAACAGGGTCACACAGCTAGTAAGTGTTGGGGCTAGAATTGAACTCGATAAGAGGAATCTTTCTGACGTCAGACCCAGGGCTCTATCCACTGTGCCATCTCACTAGAATTGGTAGTATAATGTCATTAGAAGATACCTGGATTTGAAATCAACAGAAATCCTAATTCGAATTCCTCCTGCAACAATTGCCGAAGTCTATGATCCTAGCCAAGTCACTTGATTATTCTGAGCCCCTAAAATGTCCTTAAAATGGGAAGAAGAATAATAGTACCTCTAACACTGACATCACAAGGTGGTTGGAAGAATCAAATAACAGCAAATGAAGTTAAGCCCTTAAGTGGTCACTAACGATGAGTTTTCCCTTGTGATGTCTTTGGGAAAGCTACTTGGAGGAGGGATTTAAGCTTTGAAGAATGAGAAGTTATCCCATTAATTAGATATATACTGTATGGCCACCTCTCAGAAGGGATTAGGGAATACATTCCAACACCTACTGCAAATGATTGAAACTGCAGCAAATCCCTGTCCGGGCCCTCTCTGGCCCCCCCATCCATCCCCCCACCAAAAAAACAACCACCATAAAAAGTGAAAGTAGAGGAGACCTCTGTTGGACCTTTAGAGCTTTGCAGTTGACCATTGATAACTGAAACCCAGGAAAACAAAACCCTGGATGAGGGGTTCCACTGTATATCTGAATGAGGGATTTAGGCCAATTGGTCTCAGTGGTCTCTTCAAGTACAGAGTTTTGGATCTTGTTATACTCTGATCATCGCCCCACTATGGGACACCAGACACTCTGCCTGAGCCCAAGAAGCTTTTAAAGGCTTCAGCAGACTAGTCTCTCCCTCCTTTGGGTCCCTCCGTCGCTCTCTCTTGATTCACTGCCGATCTTCAACATTTTTTACCCCTGCTCCTTTGGAGAAGAGACTGATTCTGTCACAGGCAGAAGCATTCCTTGTATGGCTCAACAGAGTCAGGCTAGCTCAGGAGAATTAAGAATTTATTTCAGAAATCAGCGCACTCAATCCCTTCGTTTTATGGCATAAGAAACTGGGCCCTCAAGAGAGAAGGCAGGCCTGGAACCAATACTCAGCCTTTCTGGCTTCCAATCCAAAAGTAAAATCTATTTTTAAAGTGGACAGAATTTTATCGTTAAAAGTTTTCAGGTGCTAAAATAAAATGGTGCTTCTGATGAGACAGGTCACAAGAGAACAAACAGACCCTGTCTGTGGGCCTTTTATTATTGTCTGGTGGATAATTCTGGGATTTCCATGGATTCTGCATATAGATGTGGTGATCTCCAGAAATATATTTTTTTTATTCTTATTGACCCTTAAGAGAAAAATAGAGAAGAATAGAAGGAAAGAGTGATAGGCTCTAGTTAGTAGACCAAAAAAAAAAAAAAAAAAAAGGAAGTGGTTAGGAGGGATAGGAGAATGAATCTCGCAATTTCCCTTTTTTAGAGGGGGAGGTGGAGTCGATTCTGAATTTCTTTGAACCATGGTGAGAATAAATTAGATTATTTTCAGTAAGAAATTCCAAAGCACCCCTCCTCCTTAAAGTTTCTGTCTTTAGTTCTTCTTTATACTTTTACACATTAGCTAGCTTCTCCTTTTTTTCTGTCTTCTAGCCCTCCCTCATACTCATTTTCTAAGAGCACAGGATTGTTTATCTAGAGATGAAAGGGATTTTAGAGGTCATGAAATCCAAACCCTTCAATTTACAGATAAAGAAACTGAGGTCCAGAGAATGACCTCCCCAAGGTCACAGATGTATTTGGTTGCCTTTGAACCCGGGTCCTTTGATACATCCCTCACAATTTGGCCCAATTTTCATGTTATTTTCTCTGCAGATAGATTTTTTTCTCCCCAGCTTTGGATCAAAACAAAAGTTGAACAGCAATGGTTTGCTTTTTGAGTGGTGTATTAGACGGGTGGCATCTAGTACTCTCCCTAGCAGTGACAGTATTCTCATTGCTGTGAGAAGAAAAGAATAACAAGGTTTTAAAGGTCTTTAAAAACAAAATCTTTTTTTTCCTCCCTGCTCTGGGTTCTGCCGGTTTTATTTCCTTTCTTCAGAAATAACATGCTAGAGTTGGGAGCTCCTTGACCTAATATGTAGTTTGGGGTGTTGGCTGAAGTTTATCACTGGCATGGTGACTGTGATTCATGCAAAGGAATCTTATCTGTGCTAAGTGGCTCAGAGTCTGATGATCATAACTTGTGTTTAGTGCAGGAAAATCTAGTTTGCTTCATGGTGTTAGTTATGCTTTTCTGTTTTTAAGTGTATTTTGGTCAGTAGAGTCTTGAAGAAACCCTGTAGGTTGTGGAGAGAGGCACGATTATCCTGATGGACTGGCGTCTAGTCCGGAAGATTGTTGAGGGGATGGCAATTGACAAGACGACTTCTGAGGTGATTTCACAGCATATTTATGCAGATCCCCTGCTTGGTTTTGGTTTTGGTTTTCTTTGTCAAATCTTATTATCTATCAAGTGTCCAGATATGTTTTTGCTTATTCTGTGGTTCATACATCTCCTGGTGCCATCAAAAGCCATGGCACTGATACGTGAAATTGCCTAATTGCAGTTTACCATGTAGTAGCCTCAGTTCGAAGTCAAAATTGGAAGAGTGTCTAATCTGACTATTCACCTATTCTATGTTTTGGTCAAAGTGTTGTTTCTGACTGTGACAGAGAATCGAATCAGTCTCTTCTCCAAAGGAGCAGGGGTAAAAAAATGTTCAAGATCAGCAAGTCAAGAGAGAATGATGGAGGGTCCCAAAAGAGAGAGAGAGAGACTAGTCTGCTTAAATCTTTAAAAGTTTCCCCCTGAATTACTTCTATATAGTTATATCTGCTCATTTATAGGAATGTTAATCCCCTCACCCCAAAGAGAACAGACACTCTCCCAAAGATGGGGCCTTTTTTAATGTTTGTCTTTATGCCTCAGTCATTCACCTTGGTGGTTGGTTGAGCTTGTACCTGAAGAAGAATTTCTTCTACTTCATACACAATAATTTATCAGTCAGTCTTCACTTGAAGTCTTCCAGTGAGGGGAACCCCATATCTCCCAAGGCAGAACCCATTCCACTTTGATTATCTCTTCTTATGAGCAAGCTTTTACTACAAAGGCTGAAATTGGCCTTCCATCCCGTTCTCAGCTCTGCTCCCCAAAGGGGTAGTGGGACAGGAAGAATAAGTTTAATCTCTATTTCATGTGACAGCCTTCACAAGGCAGCTGTTATTTCCATTCCACTTACCTTGCTCCCAACCAAAACTCTTCTCCAGCCCTAATATTCCATATTTTTTTCAAAAGGGGTAAATAGAAAGGCCTGTTGCTCTCTTGAAATTAAAACAGATGAAAGAAAGGGTTGGCTCTCCATCAGGCTGGGGTACCATGAAACCAAACTATCCCCCCTTATGCTTCACTTGACCATAGACTCTCTTGCCCTCTCTGCCTTACCTTGGAGAGGGGAGGCCTACTGGACTTCATGGCAAGATATACCCAGCAGGATCTAGGAAGAGTCCTTAAGTCCAGCTCTCAGGAGACTAGTTATTTCTCAGTTGGTACTTTGTTTGTAATTAGGGTAAGCTGCTACCAGAGAGACAAAAGGGAGGTCTGAGAGAAAAAGAGCTGAAATCTATGGGGAATTACCTCATCAGTAAGTGTTGAAAGAAAAACCTTGGAACAGTAGATTTAGTATGCAAAAAGATAGTTGCATCTAGGAAAAAAGAAATCAAAAGTGACTGAAAGCCAGATCACTGCAGATTGTTAATTGTTTACATTGCGGTGTTAACAGGAATCTGCTAGGAAGAGACAAGAAGGACCTTAGCAGGTAGTATCAGGTAGTGGTGAGAAAAACTGAAGAAACCAGAAAAAGAACTACTCAGAAGCCTTGGCCACAAGGAACAGGTGCACTGAATAGAAAGTGGGCCCCAGAAGTTAGTAACAGCAATAAGAGAGAACTGAAACATGTCCTTGGACTGTTCCTTATACCCTCCAAACTTCCTGAAAAAGATTTCTTTTTTTGCCAATGCCAGGTAATCACTATGGCTGTACAAAATTAAGATTGGTCTCCCCACAAGAAGAAAGGTAACAGAGATGGAGAAATGTGTCTCTCTTTTGGTTCAATACCAAATATTTATTAATCATTTTTTGTGTACAAGATACCATGCTAGTTTCTAGGGATACACAAACCTAAAGAGACATGATAGTCATCATCTTGATAAGTTCTGGAAACATCTTGATAAGTTCTGGAAACAGATCACAAACTTGGTGCTCAATCATGATATGACATGTATGATTAGGAAACTTCACCAGACTAGACATCTATAGAATCTCTCTCTCTCTCTCGCTCTCTCTCTCTCTCTCTCTCTCTCGCTCTCTCTCTCTCTCTCTCTCTCGCTCTCTCGCTCTCTCTCGCTCTCTCTCGTTTTCCCCTTCTCCCCTTCTCTCATTCTTTTTCTTTTTCTCACTTCTTCCTCCCCTCTCTCCATCTTTCCTTCCCTCCCCTTCTCTCCGAAACATTTGAAGTTTTTGCATAAGTTCAGTGAAGATGCCATTAGAAGAGATGATAGCATGAGGAAAGTATCTGCATCAAATATCAATCATAAGTGTGATATACAAAGTCCATAAGAAATAGACATAAATATTTAAAACCAAGAGCCATTCCCCTGCTAGATAAAAGGTCAAAGAATAGGACCAATTTTCACAAGAATTGTAAACTACATGAAAACCCACTTCTTAATCATTAATAGTAAACAAAATGCAAATTCAAAGAAGTCTGAGAATTTTGCCACACACAATACAATACAAAGTGAAGGAAGGATGACAAAAAGTGAGAATTATCAGTGATCAGGTTCCTTGGAAGATTCAGGGACATGAATGCTGAGGGAGAGCTATGAATTGGCCCAGCCATTTTGCATATCAGTTTGAAATTATGCAGGAGAAATGTTAAGACTTCCCAAACTCTGTGATTCTACTATTGGGCATATGGAGAGAGAAGAGGAGAGACAGACAAACGGACAGATAGAGAGGCATAATAACTGGAAAGATAGTAGATGATCCCTTACAGAATAAAGAAATGTAGTAGAATTCTACAGTGAAAAAAGATAATGAGGTATAATCCAGACAATCATGGGAAGATTTATACTATTTGATGCAGTGAAATGAGTGCAACCAAGAGAATAATATGCATGATGACTACAACAATGTAAATGAAAACATTTTAAAAGAAATCAATCTCCTGAGTGTTTGAAAAACTGATGAAGGTCCAAAGAACATATCATGAGCTACACTTCCCATCTTCAAGTCAGTGAAATGGAGGACTCCAAGGTCAGAAGAGTTATCTATATTGTAAGAGGGCTGTTACTCATTTGGATATTTTTTCTTTGCTACAAGGGAAGTCAAAGGAATATGGGAAAAGGGCAATCATAGCATTATAAGTTTAGAGTTGGAAGGGATGATGGATCTGTCTAGTTAAGCCCTTTCATTTTAAAGATGAGGAAAGTGAGACAGAAGTTGTGACTTGCCTAGTGTTGCACAGCTTGTAAAGTGGTTAAGGCAGGATTTGAACCTAGGACTTGCTAATTCCAGGCTTAGCACTTCATCCTCTGTGTCACCTATCTGCCTTAGACTAAGACAGCTGAACTGAATCTTAAAAGACTTCATTCTGCAGATATGGAATAGGATGGATAGAAGGAAAGAATCTGGCTGCTCTCAGTTTTACAAAGTCATAGACTTGGAGCTAGGCAATGGGAATTAAATGACTTGCCCAGGGTCACACAGCTAGGAAGTGTCTGAGATCAGATTTGAACCCAGGATCTCCCATCTCTAGGCCTGGCTATCAATCTCACTAAGCCACCCAGCTGCCCCGGCCCCAGAAATTTGAAGTGAATTTCCCAGAGTTACTAGTAAGTATCTGGAGCAGGATTTGAACCTAGGGCTTCCTGACTTCAAGTCTAGCATTCTGGTCACAGTATTACACGGTCTTCTTTCTCCTAAAAGGGAGAGAAAAGATGAGAAGGCTAGAGATGACTGACATATCTTTTACAGAACAGACCTGAGAACAGTGAGTCAAAAGATGAAAGAAGACAGAATTTGGCTTGCTCTAAGAAAGAAACTGTCCACACTAAGCAGCCTCCAGATGAGAAATGGGTGGCCTTGGAAGGCAGTGGTTTCCTTTTCATCGGAGGTTTCAAGCGCAGGCTAAATGAACTATTGCCAGATATCTGTGGAGGGAATTCTCCTTTAGGGAAGGGCTGCATTAAATGGCCCCTGAGATCCCTTCTACCCTCAGGTTCACTAACTCCTGCTTTCTTTTCCTCCTTTTAAAATATACAAACAACATCTTTCTCCTGCATGGGGCCAGGGCAGGTATTCTTCGAAACCTTGCTTTGCTTCTGGCCCCTACAGACACAAGCCATTGTCCCAACCCTCAGGCGGCCAGCAAAGTCATTCTAGTCACCCAGGGATGTGTGGGAACCGATTCCCAACCCCCAGTGGCCACTGGTTGCTTTTCCACTTGTCTTATAGGAAGTGATGACTAGGGATGACAAGGAAGCTCGTATAGAGAAATGTTTTATTGAAAACATTTATCCTCATTTTCCAATGGGGGGGGGGGAGGAGGAGGAGGAGGAGGAGGAGGAGGAGGAGGAGAAGGAGAGAGAGAGAGAGAGAGAGAGAGAGAGAGAGAGAGAGAGAGAGAGACAGAGAGAGAGAGACAGAGAGAAGTTCAATAGTTTTTTCAAATATTGTGCTTCAGCAGTGGGTAGGGCTCTGAAATACCAAACCAGAAGAGGTTGCCGTTGCTGTCAGCCTTCCTCCCCAGTGCGTGTGCGGACAGATAGAACAGAGAAGGAGACTGCCCTTCGTGGATGCAAGTTAGCAAACATTTACAATCTGTCATCTGACTCATAACCTTTGGGAGACTAGTTTCCCTGTGGTGCTCCTGACTAATGAGAACCCTATTTAGCCTGTGTTAAGTCAACAAAGAGATTCCCTCCCTCCCTCCCTCCCTTTCCCATTTTCCTTTAAGTGCAGATAAACGGCTTCCCTCTGAGTTGCGCCATTGGGATCAGGACTGAAATTGGATCTGGCACCCCTTAAATCTCTTACTCTTTGAGAGTGCCTTCTTAAGAATTTGGTGAAAAAGGATGTGGTTAGATTATCTCCACCCACAACCACACAAGTAAAGGCCAGATTTTCTAGCGAGATTCTTCTTTTCCATATTTTTATATGTATGGATGGGTCACCCAAGGTTGCTGTCTCTGAGACTCCAGGGCTTGGGGGGCACATTTGTTTCTCCCCGGGGTCTTTGTGTTCTTCCAGCTCCCTCTTCCCCTTTGTTTTCAGGCCCTTCTGATCTCCCACCCAGAATTCTGCTTCTGCACCCTGGGCCAGCTGGGCCTTCCTCACCTGTAACTCTGCAGGTGTCTAACCAATAAAGAAATCCTATTTGCCAAATGGAGGAGGAAGCAGAGGGGGAGAGAGAGCTCTTTCAAAAGTAGCAGTAGTTTTGTCTTCCAAGGGTTGTAACCATTATTGTCATTGGTATCTTTTATTTTTTGTAACACCTTCCTTTCCAGATACATCCATCTCTTGACAGCATGCTTTCCTTTATGTCAGAGATTTAAAAATAATAAAGAGGGAGGGGGGCATCTGGGTGGCTCAGTGGATTGAGAGCCAGGCCTAGAGATGGGAGGTCCTAGGTTCAAATCTGGCCTCAGACACTTCCCAGCTGTGTGACCCTGGGCAAGTCACTTGACCCCCATTGTCTTACCCTTACCACTCTTCTGCCTTGGAGCCAGTACACAGTATTGACTCCAAGACAAAAGGTAAAGGTTTAAAAAAATAATAATAATAATAAAGAGGGAGGGAGGGTGGAGTAAGGCATCTTGACAAAATTAGTCAAAGCCTGAGTCCCATCTGACAGTATATGCGACGTTCACAGTCCCCCAGTTTGCAGTGAAAAAGGCAGAGAGGTACCTTTTCTCAACTCTTCTCAAGGCAAAGCCTGTTCATTGTAATTACAGCATGTGCAATTTGGACTCTACCCACCGGTGAAAACTCAGCCCTGAATGCTTGCAGGGCAGCGTGCCAGCTCAAACATAAGTCACAACGTCCTTGCAGCCTTAAAAGAACAGTAAAAAGGTGGGGCTGTTTTCATCTCAGAAGGGAATTTTTCAGTTTGGTCATCTGGGAAATAGAATTGTAGCTGTTCCCTGAAAGTCTCCTTTCTATGTAGACATACAAAATTCCTTTCCTCTATTTTTTTTCCTTTCTCTCCTGTTTTGGTCCCCTTTCTGATGAACAGACCCATACTCAGCAAGTTCCTTTGGTTCCTCAGCCTTTTTTCTATTGTTCTTGGTGAAGCTTTTTGTCGGGGGGAGCCTGGGGCGGGGTGTATGTATGTTGGGGGGCAGCCATGCCCTAAGACTCTGCCTTCTTTAGTAAAGCCTGCGTGCTCCTAGTACCAGATCCAAGTGGCATTTGAGAGACAGGATTCAGAGAGGGTGAGGAGGGAGACAGCAATTTATACACATTTGTGTCGAACCCTGGTGAAACACTGAACAGAAAGCAGGATGTGAACTTAAGCCCCCTAACCTCTCGGTGAGGGTCTGCTGTCTTAATTGATGAGAGTTTCACCATTTTCAGAGCACTGGGTTTGGAATTAGGACCTCAAACGCTAGCTGTATCACCCTGGGCAAGTCACTTGCCCTTATTTGCTTCAGTTTCCTTACCTGTCAAATGAGAAGGAAATGGCAAACCACTCTTTGCCAAGAGAACCCCAAATGGGATCATGAAAGGTCAGACATGGTTGAAATGACTGAACAATGACACCACCACCCTCTCTAGCCAACCTGGCATATACAGATGTTTGTTACTTCCATCTTTCTCCCAGTCCACAGCCCAGAAAAACCAAATGCCTGTCCTCCCACATTAATCAAATTGACATTACCATTGCTTCCAGAAAGGGCATGAATTTTGATTGTCCTATGGCTTAATTCACTGTCCCTGGATCTTCCCAGACCACTGTTCCCCAATATGGAGACTTTTCCCCACAGATATTAGAATGCAAGTTCATTGAGAGTAAGAAGGATCTCCCTTTTTAATTTGTATCTCCAGGCACTTGGCACCTGGCACTTGGCAAAATGTGTTTACATTTATTTGGGTTCTGATAGTTATTCTAAACCCCCAACTCTTGATAATGAGGCTGAAGTAGTAGAAAGAACTCCCCACGAAGAAAACAATGGAAAAATACTAATCCCGGAGGACAGGAACATCCCTCCCTCCTCCAAGCGAGAGGCAGGGGATGATGGGGGAGAAGTGTTATATACGTTGGGAGATTCAGTCTCCACCCTAGTTGTTCATTCATTCCATTGTTCATTCATCCACCAAGAGTTTCTAAATTCATGCTTTTTACACCAGACACAGCACAAGGGACTCTAGATCGGAAAGCAAAAAATCAGTCTCAGCCTTCGAGGAACTTCCGTGCTATAGTTTCAAAATGACACTTACATAGACAAGTTCCTATTAAACATATACAAACAAAGCAAAAAGGATAATAATGGCTAGTATTTGAAAGGTACCTACTATGTGCTAGGCAGTACGCTGAGTACCTTATGATTATTAACAACTTTGAGGGGTAGGTGCTATTCTCCCCTCTTCTAAAGATGGGGAAACGGAGATGAACAGCAATGAAATAGCTTGCCCAGAGTTATATATTAATAAGTGTCTGAGGTCAGATTCAAACTCGAGTCTTCCTGACTCTAGACTGGAGGATATATGACATTACCAACCGGGGGTTGGATCACAGAATGGACAAAGTGGACAGAGTACTTAAGCCCTGAAATTAAGAAGACTTATCTTCATCAGTTCAAATCTGTCAGACACTTGCAGCTGAGTGACTCTGGGCAAGTCACTTAACCCTGTTTGCCTCAATTTCTTTATCTATAAATCAAGCTAGAGAAGGAAATGGCAAATCACTCTAATACCTTTGCCAAGAGAACCCCCAGTGGGGTCATGAAGAGTTGGACACAACTGAAAAATCGATTAAACTACATAGAATCAAGAGAGACTGCTATAGAAGGTGATGCTTGAACTGAGCCTTGAAGGAAGCTTAAGGCTTCTAACGGGGAGAATATAGAGGAGGACATTCCAGGAATGAGGTACATTCTAGGTAAAAGCCACAAAAAGGGAGCTGGAATGTCGTGTTTTTTGCTTACCTATTTTTCTCTGTTCCATAGAAGGGTTCTAGACAGGGGAGGGAACAAGTGATCCAGCGATTGCTGGGACATAAAAACAGAAGACATCAGTTCAGATGACTTCAAAAACCAACCAAAAAGTGTGAAGAAAAGTCTGCTTAGCCCGAGTGTCTTTGTATTAATTCATGTATGAAGAGGCTGTTTTGGGTGTTCAGGCTGAAAATCCTTCATGTTCTAAAGAGCAGGGATTCTGCCTCCCATCATTCCATGAGCCCTTTCTGCATTGGTGCTGCCGCCCCGAGTGCTAGAGATGTGTGTGAACAAGAAAAAATAAATAGCAGAGAGCAGGCAAGTCCTACATGAAACTTGGGTTTGGAACCCGAAAGCTAAACATGTTCAAGCCCAAAACCATCAATCTGTACTCTTTTTATTTCTCCTTTCCTGGCCTGGCATAACCTTGCCACTGGCTGGCTTACTCCACCCTTTCTTGCAGTCTTGTGTCTCAGCTTCTGGGCTTCTTTCTTCCCTCTCCCTGCTCTTCTTCCTCCTGGGAACTGGCCACTCCTGGCTCATTAGCATTTCTTCTGCTCACAAATTCAGTTCAGTCCACTGAAAAGAGTATTTCCTTTTCTTTCTGAACAGTTAGACCAAAGGATGTTGGGATCTAGAGCTGGAAAAGACCTTAAGTCCAAAGATTCCCTCAATTTATAAATAAAGAAACTAAGAGTCTTGTAAAATGTCCGACACTTAAGAAGCACTTCACAAATGCTAGTTGCCCAACAAAACTTTGTCTAGGCAGTAGGTGTCAGAAGCAGGATTCAAACCCAGGTCTTTGGAGTGCACATCCCCCATTCTTTCCATGGCACTCTGGAATATAAAGAAAGAAAGAAAAGGCAAGTCATGTCAGGGCTTAGAATCGAGCATCAGAGGGGATTTTAGTGAAAGAGACCTGAGATTTGTCTGAACCATTCATTTGGAACATGACATAATCCCTCTTTTATTATCACATCCCCTTTTATATTCAGTACTATCTTTCCACTTAGCCTGAAGTTTCTTTAAGAGCAAGAACAGTGTATTAGATGAGTCCTTATGTCCTCCCACCCAGCACAAAAACCTGATGATAACGAGAGTTAGTTGGAGGTAGCAGAGCAGAGAGGGCTTGGAATCGGAGGACCACCAGCTGGAAATCTCCAGTCCTGTGGCCAGTATTCAAAGTGTGGCTGTTCCAGTGACTACCTGCATGGCTTTGGGCAACATCCTTCCCTGGGACTCAGGTTTCCTCTGCTAAAACCAAGGGAGTTAGGCTAGATGACGCCTGAGGTCCCTTCCCAACTCGAAATCTCCGATCCTATAAGTCAAAAAGTCATAAAATAATGATAATAACTACAAACATTTCTATAGTACTTACTACATGCCAGGCATTGTGCAAAGCACAATTATTATCTTATTTGATCCTGACAGCAGCCCTGGGAAGTAGGTGCTATTAGTAACCCTGTTTTACAGAGGTGGAGACTGAGGCTAAATCTAAGAACAAGAAGAAAATAGCTAGCTTATAGCACTTATTTTGTGCCAGGCACTGGACTAAATGCATTATAGCGATGTTCTTATTTGAGGTAAATACTATTATCATCATCCTCATTTTACAGATGAGGAAACTGAGGCAAACAGGTTAAAGTGGCTTATCCAGGGTCCAACACCTTGTAAGTGTCTGAGGCCAGATATGAACCCAGGACCTCCCCTTGCTAGGCCTTGCCTGCCATCTTTTCCCTTGACTTTTAAGACAGTTTTGTCTAGGGTGTCCCCAAAGTCTTAATGCAGTTGTAAGTTTCAGAACTCACAGTCTGATGATACCCCACCAGCACTCACCTTGAGGGTTTCCACTTACTTTCCGGGAGCCTCTGACACCTAACAGCCTCTCGGCTCTGACCTATCACAGAGGGAGCTAGCTCATGTTCACGGGAGTCACTCCTGACCCTCAAATAATTTTAGCATTTTGAACTATTGGAAAAAATTTGCCAGACTGCAATAAATCCCTCCCACCTAGAGCTAGGAAGGGGCCAGAGTCTGGCTGGCCGGGTGGGATGTCAGGCTGGGTTATAGGTGCCTCTTTCCAGGAAACTATGGCAATATCATTACTCTTATTGGATTTTTTTTTTTTTGCTGGTTTTTATTTTGAAATTTCCTGACCACGAACGCTGATGGAAAAGACAATTTAGCTTGATTCTTTAGGCTTCTCAGAGCCCTGGAAATTTCCAGTCCTTCCAGATTGTCAGAATCTATGAATACTGTAAAATTCCTATAGAAATTTGTTTTTTATCCTGGTGGTATCATTAAAAGTTTTTATCGTTTAGTATAGCCATTTAATATGCCATTATCATCAGACATTTACTGAGGGCTTGTGATGTATAGGATACTATTGCTAGTTCTTTCTTGTTGTTGTTTAACTCTTACCTTCTGTCTTAGAATTGATACTAAGTATTGGTTCTAAGGCAGAAGAGCAGTTAAGGGTGTAGGGAGTTGGGGTTAAGTGACTTGCCCAGGGTCACACAGCTAGGACGTATCTGAGGCCAGTTTCGAACCCATCATCTGCCATCTCGAAGCCTAGTTCTCAATCCACTGAGCCACTTAGCTGATACGCCTTTTTTTTTTTGTTCCTCTATGGACAATTGTTGCACAAATGTTTAGCAGGAGATCACAGAACAAAATAGAGACAGCTGGGTGGCACAGAGGCTAGAGCCCGGAGTCGGAAAAACCTGAGTTCAAATTTGAGTTCAGATTACTAGCTTTTACATAGTGCCTTAAGGTTTGCAAAGCACTTCCCAAATATCTTATTTTATCCTCAGAACAACCTTGGGCGAAAGATGCTATTATCAGTCTCATTTTTTATAAATGAGGAAATGTAGGTTAAGTGACTTGCCTAGTGTCTGAGGCCAGATTTGTACTCAGGTCTTCCTGACTCAAATTCAGTGCCCTATCCACTGAGCCACCTTGCTGCCTCAAGATCTAAACAGAGGAGATTATAGGTCTAGAGCTGGAGGATGCTTCTAAGACTATCTAAGTTCAACCCCCACATTTTATAGGTGGGAAAACTGACACCCAAAGAGGCAGAGATGCTCACATTTTGTGAAGTATTTCTATCTTGCCTGGAACAGGCAACTCTATTCCCCCACCCCCACCCCATTACTATTCTTTATTTGGGATTCCAGATTTATTTATTCTGTAATTAAGTTCAAAGACTTAGGACCGTAGCGTCATAGATCCATAGCTAGAGGAGTCCCTCTGAGACCATGGAATCCAACATCCTAGTTTTACAGATGAGGAAACTGAGGCTTCTTAAGTAGCCATGAGAAAGGGATTTGAACACAGGCCCTTCATCTTCAGAGTGCCTACAATGCCTTGCTTCCTGATTCCTGGAATTACAGGCAAGGGTAAAACTTGTATGTCCTAAAGGACTAGAAACAATGGCATTGGTTCCAAGCCAATCGATGGATGATGTTCAACACAGACCATATTGAAAGGGAATTCTTTTGCTTTGGTACATGCTGATGCTGCGAGGCAAAGCATCCCACTTGAATTGCCCGAGTTGAATTTTACACAAGTGTGTGCCCTTTCCCATTAAATTTACTAGGCTGAAACATAACAAAAATGGTTAACAGCCCGATTAATTATCTAAAACTCTGTCTGTGAGTGATAAGAGAGTGGGAACGATTGTGAATGACTCAGCATGCTTGCACTTCCTAGATTATTGATCTAAAGTTACAATTTTTAATGTTATATGACACTGTCGTAGTTTGAAATTTCTAAAACACAACTAGCAACCCTACTTTTGCCAGAAGCCTAAGGCCAGAGGACTAGAAATAGAAGGAGATCCTAACTCAGGCTGCCCTTCAAGATTTTGTTTGGAGAACAAAATCCCTAATTTTGCAGAATAAAAACAGAAATGATCATGTCCCTAAAAAATATGCCATTAGGGGGCAGCTGGGTAGCTCAGTGGATTGAGAGCCAGGCCTAGAGACAGGAGGTCCTGGGTTCAAATCTGGCCTCAGACACTTCTCAGCTGTGTGACCCTGGGCAAGTCACTTGACCCCCATTGCCTACCCTTACGCAGTATTGACTCCAAGATGGAAGGTAAGGGTTTAAAAAAAAATATGCCATTGAATATAGGTATTTAAATGATGTGCCATTTCTCTAGCCTGCTAAGACTCTGTTTAAGTCTCTTTCTGAAGCAAAACATCTGTGTTTGACCATTTAGATCACTCCTGCTGCTGATGAGTTTTTTCTTTAAACTTACAAAAAAATAAAATAAATTCTTCGATGCCGCGCCCAAGCCGATATTAGCATTTCAGCCAGGAAGGGAAATATTTACAGTAGTGATGAGCTATCAGAAATTCCTTTCTCTTAGAGCAACATGATAGGGTTTCTGATTTGAATCAGAGGTCCTGGATTCAAATGTTAGCACTAGCATTTGTTACCTAATTGACCTCAGGCTTTGCTCAAATTTCCTTATTTGTAAAACAACATGGTTGGATTAGACTAGAGAGATTCTTTTTTGTTTTTAATTTTTTAAATTAAAAAAAAATTTAACTCTTATTTTCCATCTTAGAATCAATACTATGTCTTGATTCCAGGGCAGAAGAGTAGTAAGGGCTAGGCAGTGGGGGACTAAGTGACTTCCCTAGGGTAGGAGGTATCAATCAGGTCAGATTTGAATCCAGGACCTCCTATCTCTGGTCCTGGCTTTCAATCCACTAAGCCACCTAGTTGCTCCACTTATCCTTTTTTGTATCTCAGTTTTGGCAGTCTGGTGAAACCATTGGAGCCCTTCACAATATAATTTTAAATGCACAGACTAAGGCTAAATTTGAACTCAGATCTTCCTAACCCAAGCCCCAGCACTTGATCCACTGTACCACAGTTTGTTCTACTTACTGGTAAAGTTGAGACAAGAATCCATAAATACCAGCTATCATTCCAAGGTTTTCTCACAGTATCAGGTTGCCTCTGGCATTTATTGACTTTTAAATCCTAGTCATGATTTCAAAGCTCCATGTGTATCCAAAAACAAGATTCAATCAAAGGAAGCCTCACAAAGTCAATCAAATTTTAGTTATTATTTCAATTGCTGGCCATCCTTTGCAAGCCCAGATAAAGCAGCAACAGAGGGGGGAAAAAGGAGGGGGTGTGGGAAAGAGTAAAGAATGATGGAAGAGGAGACAGAGAGAAATAATAGGTAGAAAAAGGGGGAAAGAGGGAGGGAGAAGAGGAGAGAGAGAAAATATGTGAGTGAGGCTGGAGGAGTGACATGGGGGAATGCCTTACTAATCCCTCTCTGTTCTTGCCTGTGAATTTTTCATAAAGTCCCCTCAGAGGAAATAAAGGATGATAAATCCAGCTGTTGCTTCCTGTTCCTATGATTCTTAGATTTATTTTTTATGAGTAGAATGTTTTATTTTTAAACCAGTGGAAAATACCCCCAACCTGTCCCTGTTAGTGTTTCCTTAAAAGCTCTGTGTACACTTGGGCTTTGAGGATGTGTGTGTGTGTGTGTGTGTGTGTTTGTGTGTGTGTGTGTGTGTGTGTGTCTCCCAGAAATTCCCATGGTGCTTTTCTGTGTGTGGGTCTCAGGAGGCAGTACTAATACAAGGCTTTTCAGCGACAACAAAAAACGATTAAGGAGAATCTTATTGGGCAGGAAACATTATGTGAGATTGATGACAGTCTCAGAATCAGAGGAAGTTTGTCATTTAGATCCGGGGGGTATCTTTCAGTCTGTGCCTGGCTTGATACAGGTCCAGTTTCTGTTCTGCTTCTGATCATCTCATTGGTAAGTAAATGCTTGGATCACTTAAGAAGCCAATTACCTTAACCATCACAATTTTGTAAACTTTTCTTAAATTTAAGGAAAATATTCATCCTCTGTCAATTAGTAGGACCTGATTTGGGAGGCTTAGCTGTCTAGCCAGCCACTCCAACATAAAATAACACATTCTAATGCTTTATTTAAATTCATAAAGTCCATTTCACAACCTAAGAGAAAACATGTGCTTTGGACTAGCACTGTGTAACTTTCCTGGAGAATGTAAGCAAAGTTGGAAAATGAAGATTGGAGGTAGTGATATATTCACACATATGTGTGTGTGTGTGTGTGTGTGTATGTATATATATATATATGTATATATATATATATTCATTCAAGGGAAAGGCTATATCCTTCCCCTTAAATGAAAGTCATTTAGAAATATAGCATTAATAGATTTTTTTAAGTTAAAAAGGATTTTAGAAGTCATCTTGTCCACCATTCTCACTTTATAGAACTGAGGTTCTAGAAGTTAAGGGAATTGTCCAAGGTCCTTAGACGACTGTCTTCTACGCATACTATAAATACTCCTAGAGCCTAATAATGTTTTGTTCATTGTGGAGCTTGGATTTAGAGCTGGGAAGATACCTTAGAGCTCATCTTATCTAATCCACTCATTTTACAGATGAGGAAACTGAGGTCAAGAGGGATCAAGGCACTGGCCAAAGGTCATACAACAAATAAGTAGCAGAGCCAGATCTATTGGTTATTCTCAGCCTGGTTATGTGGGGTCTACCAAAGTGGTTTTACTGAGGTGTGTGTGCTACAGCTTCTTGGAGCCATACATAGGTGAAAGTTGGGTAAAAGGCAGACACTTAGGGTAGATGAGCAGCCCTGAAAAGGGCTCAGCAAGCCCTCACAACAGAGGTGCTAGTCAGTCTTCCTCGAGCACCCCAAATACTGTCAATGAGTTAGGGGGTTGTTTACCCCAAGCATCAGAATGGGTGGATGAGAACAGTTTGTTCTCAGCAGCCATGAAGGCAGCTGAAAGCAGGCTTTGTGGAGCTTGGTCAGACGTGAAAGATCCAAGATCATCCATTGCATCCTGGGCCATTACCAATTGTCCTTACTTTTGTCTTGTCACTGGACTTGGATGACTCTGGAAGAGAGAGTGAGGCTGACACCTTGGTACAATTCTGCTTCTGTTAAATCCAGTTTGTGCTGCAGTCTTGAGACATCAACTGTGATGTTATTGATCCTCTTCAAAAACCAAAGGACCCAACAACAACAGAGCCAGGATTTGAACCTGCTTCCTCTGCCTCCAAAACCAATGTTTTACCTCTAAAGAAGAGTGACTCCAGGAATTCAGTAAATATCACCCTGGTTAACTGACCAGTATTTGAATTGGTTATGATTTAGGTGAAGTAGAATAAGCTATTGCACAGAATGGAGGTCATAATTGGTTCTTTAGAACAAGGGTCCATACTGTGAAGTTCTCAAACCCATTGGGGGTATTGATGTGTAATTCAATTCAATGAGCACAAAACCTCGCCTGCGCACAAGATATTGGAGATACCAGGACAAAAACTGCATGGACCCTGCCCTCAGTGAGCTTACTTTCTACAATATATAGTGATCCAAAGCAATTTCAAGGAGTGCACTAATGGGGACCCAGTAGGAGATATGGTAACGGTGAGAAGGGAGTACATACCAACTTTGAGGAGCCTTGTCATGCCAGCTTCAAACCCACCTTGCCAAGACACCCAGTTTTCCTCTGACATTTTGAACATGACCCAAACGAATAAGGCAGAGAAAAGGATCCATTCACTGACCTAGATTTGTTGCAGAACTTCCTGAACTTCACACATTTAAAAATTTATCTTCTTCCCTTGGAGTCTGTTCTAGTTTGAAAAAAAAAAAAAAAGAGTAGAAGATTTCAGACCAGAAAAACTGAGCTTAACTCTGAGATACTTTCTACTTGTGTGGAAACTTCAGCAAAATTTATGACTTCTCTCCACCTTAGTTTCCTCATCTGTAAAGTGGAGCTCATCATGCCTGCCCTATTTTGCACCAAAGAAAGTTTGTGGGATGCCCAGCATGGCAATCTCTTTGGAAACTAGAAAATGCAATATAAATTCAGTGCACTTAAAAATGTCTGCCTTTGTAGACTATACTCCTCTTTGGGTACTTTCTACAAGGTTTCCTTTGCCCATGTAGAATGACATTGATGCCGAAACACCCACCAAGGGTTATGGAGGGCCAGAGCACACCCACACCCTGGGACCTTTCTTTCTTCCTTTTCTTTCTCTACCCCAGAACCAGAGAAATCAAATCGGCTTCTTTTGGTTACCAAAGCCATCTAGAGGAATAATAAGCATTTGTCTTCCCACCTCCCTAGCTTTTAGCCTTGTCAGCTGGATTTTTTTTTTTTTTTAAAGAACCTCCCTTAGTGAATGATTGACCTTTACAAAGGGTATTTCAAGTAGACAGTATGAGGTGGGGGCTGTCATCCTGGACCTTCAAAGGGAACCCTAGCAGGGCTACATGCAAATGGGCAGCGCTGCCCATCCACATATCCATGGAGTTAAAAAACACATTGTCTGCCATATGTGGAGGACCATTGTTTTTTATGAGGCAGAGTTTTTCTCTTCAGTTTGTAAAAGAGGCTTGTGTAATTAGGCATGCTTTTATGTTGACCATAACAGAGAGAAGGGCATACATATACTCTCTCTTTCTGTCTCTCTGTCTCTCCCTCTTCCCCCCCTTTTCTTTCTCTCTCTCTCTCTCTCTCTCTCTCTCTCTCTCTCTCTCTCTCTCTCTCTCTCTCTCTCTCTCTTTCCTTTCTCCTCTGGCCCTCTCTCTGTCTCTTTCCTCTCTTTCTCTCCCCCTCTCTTACTCACTGTCTCTCCCCCTCTTCCTCTCCATCTCTCTCTGTCTCTTCTCTTGTCAGTAGAGTTGGATTCCTGGATCATAAGGGATTTCCCTCTCACGTTATATTATTTTGGCAGTGTGACTGTGTCATTACTAGTATTTTTACAAGAGTAGTTGATATTTTGCTTTCCGTGATTATTATCTTCATGGTCCTGAAGCCATCATAGAGTTTCCTCTTTGCTAAGAGTATTTAATCCTGACCTCCAGGGCCTAAACTCACTTTCTATAGTGATGGTGTAAAGGAAAGAGCCCCATATTTGGAGTCTTAGGATTCAGGTTAAAATCTTCGCTCCTATTTATATTAGCTTCTTGGACAAAAATCACTTAATTTTTCTGGACCTCAGTTGGTTGAACCAGATGACTTCTATTATCGGGGTTCAGGATCCAAGTCTGCCTTTTGCAATTTTATGACGTTTTGTTTTTCAGTTTTAATTATTCTGCCCTTAAAAGCTTCCTTATATATGATAGAGACATAATGTACCCCTTGTATCATGGAGTTTTTATAGAGATCAAATGTAATACTGGATTTAAAACAAGAAGCGAGCATAAATGAGTATGTCTTTAAGATCAGACTTTTAATTTCAGTGATATAATTAATCTCCTAGTCAGGAGATACCCTATACCAAGGCAGATTTGTACCTGTTCTACAACCTTTATCATAGAAAGGAGAATCAACATTTACATAACACCCACTATGGGCCAGGCAATGAGCTAAGCACTTTATAGATATTATCTTATTTGAAAAAGTAGCCTACGGCGGCGGCCAGAGGCAACTTGCCCAGGCTCACCGAACCAGGTTCTTCTGGACTTGAACTCAGGTCTTCTTGAGTCCAGGACCAGCTCTCTATCAATCAATCCGCAAATGTTTTAATTAAGGACTCCCTATATGCCAGGCAGCGTTCTGGTTGTTGATCAGGAAGCATCTGTAAGAGACCAACCCAAAGTCACACAAATAGTACTTGACAAGAAATAGGACTTAAATCCCATGACTCAGCCTCCAGCAAATAAATCTTGACTGTCAACTATTTGTAAGTATTTATTGGCTTGTGCTATTCACACCTGTATCCTGTAAAGTTTATATTCCTTAGCCCTTTGTTCTTTAATAATAATAAACTGTGATAAAGATTGCTTATCACAGAGCTAAGCCTCCTGTCCTGACCCTAACTAGAAAAACATATTTCTTTGGGTTCTTCTAGAAGATTGGTCCTGCCAGGAAGGAAACATTAATATTAAGAATGATCTTATTTCTCCAGAGAGGATATCCTTCTCAAAGCGTCACAGATGCTTCGTTTCCATTACCTTTATGTGATTTTAGAGCTATAATACAGAGTCATTTGGGTTCCTCTTCACCTAAATATCTAGCTATTTCCAGGCCTTCCTTGTATTTAAAATATTAGGCATTTTGATATATTTAACAAAATGTAAAAGGTCACTCTTGGGTTGGGTTGTTTTGTTTTGTTTTGGGGTTTTTTTTTGTCCATCACAGGCTTAAATTTTTATTGGGAGTGAAATGCCTAAAATTCCTTAAGGGAAAAAAACCAAGAGAAAGTGAATATATAGAGAAGTTCAATGGAAAGGATTTGGATTTGGAAGCAGAGAGGAAGTTATACCCATGTAACCTTTGCCAAAGCCCATTAATCATTCTAGATCTCAGTTTCCTCAGCTGTAAAATGAGAAGTATTGAACTAGATTTTCTCTAAAGTCCCTTCTGACTTGAAATCTATGATTCTGTGATCTTTATCTAAAACAAAAAATCTCCTGTATCCTTGCAAACAGCCACTTGCCCAAGACAAATAACCACGTGCTTTTGAATAGAAGTATATTTGTATTTATTTGTATATATCTAGGGAGGGGAATAAACCTTTATGTATAACAAATCACAGTCCATATAATGTGGACTCCTCACATTGGAGAATTTTTACCCATGTTTTGCCATAAATCCTCCATAAATGATCCTTGCCCCATGCTAGAGGCCTTCATTATGGTTTCTTGACATCTGGCTCCATCGCCAATCCACTTCCTTTTTGAGTCATATGTCTCCTTGATTATATCTTTAGTGTCCTGTGTGGGCAATTTTTCTTTGGTAATGTGCCTGCTTGCACCCTTCATTTATCTTAGAGAGATTCAATTTTGGGTTTATTTGGGGTTTTTTGTTTGGTTTGGGGCTTTTTAAAGAAATATAGAACTGGTAAATTTGGTTCTTTGCTAATTCATACTAGTTAGAAGGAAGATAATGTGAACTGGAGTGAAATTTAAATTTTAGTAGACTATTTTTTTTTTTTGTATTTTTAAACCCTTAACTTCTGTGTATTGACTTATAGGTGGAAGATTGGTAAGGGTAGGCAATGGGGGTCAAGTGACTTGCCCAGGGTCACATAGCTGGGAAGTGTCTGAGGCCGGATTTGAACCTAGGACCTCCCGTCTGTAGGCCTGGCTCTCAATCCACTGAGCTACCCAGCTGCCCCTTTAGTAGACTATTTTAAAAGAAGTATCAATTTTTTCTTTTTCAGTCCTGGATTACCTTTTCTTTCCTCTATCAATGATCTCAGCAACCTGGAGTCACCTTTGACTCTTCCTTCTTTATCCCCAATGCCTCTCTGTCCTAGTCCAACCACCACGTCCTAGAATGGAAAGGTTCCATAGAGGTTATCCAGAGACCTGTCTTCAGTTACAAGCACAACATAGACTGATTGGACCTTCTCCAGAAGAGAGTGGTTAGAATAGAGAGAAGATTGAAGGATATGTCTCAGAAAGAGGAATGGATTCTTCCTTACTGAGATTCAACCTGAAAACCACATATTATTGAAGAAATTCTTGGTCAGTTGTGAGTTGGAACTAAATGAAATGACTCCTGAAGTTTTTTTGTTTTTTTTTTAAACCCTTGTACTTCGGTGTATTGGCTCATAGGTGGAAGAGTGGTAAGGGTGGGCAATGGGGGTCAAGTGACTTGCCCAGGGTCACACAGCTGGGAAGTGGCTGAGGCCGGGTTTGAACCTAGGAACTCCTGTCTCTTGAAGTTTTTTTTTAAATTCTGAACTTCAGTGATATTCAAGAATTACCAAACCCTTTAGGTTAATCATTTCTTTTTTTAATTAATTAACTAATTTGTTACATTACAGTACTCAATTAACTCCTTCCCTCCCCTCCCCTTATTAGAAAAGGTATTTGATATTAGATTTATCATTTCAGTGGTTCTTTTATGCTCATTTTTTTGGGTGAATTTTGACACACCAAGTTCAAAAGGTTTGAACTGGCCTAGCCCTTACTGTTCTTCTGCTTTGGAACCAATGCACAGTATTGATTCTAAGAAGGAAAGTAAGAGTTTGGGGTTGCTTTTTGTTTTGTCATTTTGTTTTTTAAAGAAAGACTTGCCTAAGGTCTCCCAGCTAGTAAGTGTATGTGGCAGAGTTTGAATGCAGGTGTTTCTGAATCTACACTTGGTGCTCTGACCACTATCCCACCTAGCTGTCCAGATAACAAATGAGTTGATTGCAGGAATGCCCTTGGCAGGTGATGGAACTGTGTTAAACATGGACTCTACAACCCCCAGTGCATCTGGCCACTCAGGTGGCTACTCCTTGGCAAAGTGAGGGATTACAGACACAATTTTTGTCATAGGTTGTCACTGGAAGAGCAGTACTGGGTTTGATTGATTCCAGTGGGATATGAACTTTGGTGGGGGGAAGAGTTGGTTTCTCTTTAGGGGGTGTTTCTCTGCTAGAATGGCGATGCTGGGAAGACTACCAGGAACAATAGGGAAGGAGATGGGTTGGGTGGCCCCACTGGAATGTTACTGGGAATGATGGGGGAAGTGACCCCAGGGAAGAAACCAAAGGAGATGGGGTTCACCCAGCCTGATGTCCCTTTGCTCACTCCCAGAAGCTGGTTGAGAACATCCAACTGGTTCAAGGAACCGTCACCCCAAGTTGAGCTGAGGTATTCTGGGGCTGGTAGCCCCATTTGGAACAGGTTCCATTGATTGGTCCCAATTGACTTGTTTAGGAGTAGCTCTAGGGAGTGGGTAACCTCTTTATCCAAAAGGGAGAGAGAATTGGTCACACCAATGGTCTCAGTGAAGGCTTCAGACTGACTAGATTGTCAAATTGTTTAAAGTTGGCATCTGGCCATTATTTATCCTTCGAATCTCCCCCAAAAAGTACTGTATAGTTTTTGTTTACTTTAAAATTAAGGCGTACAAATACCAGTATATGGGGGGAAGAGAACAACCATGACCCAAGGGCAAAACAGGCTGGACATAACCTGTGTAGGCAAACCTAAAACACTTTTTTCAACTTTCTGAGATCATGAATTTAATGCTGTATTTACTTCATGTCTGGACATTCTAAGACCTGAATACATATTAGCTACTGTTTGTAGGTAATGGGATCATAAGATTTAGAGTTAAAAGGACCTTGAAGGTCATCTGGTCCAGTCCCCTCATTTTTCAGATGAGAGAATTCAGGTCCAGAGAGCCAAGTGGATATGCAGATCATAAATATTGGAGCTAAGATTCAAATCTAGGTCCTAAGTCCCTAGATTTCGAGCTAGAAAAAGAGCTTAGATGCTAGTCCAAACCCCTCATTTTCCATATGAGAAAGCTGATGCCTTGTGAGCAGAAATCAACCCATGTCACTCATAAAGGTATCAGACCAGACATAAACTCATGTGGTCATGGAATAACTTTGACTTACGGGCAGGGACTTGCCCATAAGGGTTTGTGGAAAAAACTGTCACATCAGGGATTGGAAGGAAATGAAATTTGAAAGTTATCTTGTATAGAATAGACCATGCTGTGAATGGGAAAGACAACCATTTATATCTTGTCGAAAACAGACCTTGACTTTTAGAATGGAGAGGATGGAAAATATTCAAAGTGTGCGACACATATTTCACCCTTAAAGTACCTTAAAAAGCTCTGTGGATATTGTTCCTAGGTCTATTAACATTTATTTAAATTTAATATCTCATCGTTTTTCTTCTATTTTTCAGTTGTTTGCCCTGTAGTTAGCGGTCACCTTCCTAATTACTTCAGTATAAATCGGTGGTGTTAGGGAAATCTAGGTCAGCCAAGTTGGGTTCTAAAAAAGACAGATTTGGGGGGGTTACGATATTTTTGAAGTGTCCAAACCTGGGTATTTTGACATGGGCATGGCGCCGAAAGTTGAATTAGTTAATAAAATGCTCCTAAAAGAATTGAAATGCCATCTGGGTTGTATAATATATACTGCCAGCTACAACTGTACTTTTCCCTTGTTTTTTTTTTTTTAATTTGCTAGCAGTCAACAATCCATATACCTTTCCTTTCCCTTCTGAATTTTGAGTTCCAGATTTCGATTTGGAAAGCAGATGGTGAGAGTACAGTCTATCCAGTCTCTTCTTGAATTCTGATTTCATTCCCATTGGCTTTTTCAGATAGCAATTTCAGGTGAAAGTAATCCTACTGAGTTTCTTCCTTCATCTGGCCCCTGGTAGACTATACCAGCCAACTTATTCATTAAAAACACAGCAAAAACATATGCTTTAGAAAGAAAGAAAGAAAGAAAGAAAGGAAGGAAGGAAGGAAGGAAG
>NC_058133.1:38867529-38918544 GCF_016433145.1 Gracilinanus agilis | reverse complement strand
TTTATTTGGACTGTCAGATCATAGTCCCAGTGTGATATGTGAGAAAGTAGGAATGATGCTAGGGAAAATAAAGATAGAAAGAATAGCTTTCTGGGAGTTCCATTCTGGAAGTGACACAATTTTGAGAACATTGAAGGATTAAGTCTCAAGAAATTTGAAAAAGTGTATTGAGAGGTTGAGAATAGAGGGAAAGAATCTTAAATTTTGTTATTTTGTAAGCCACTGAGAAAATGCCACTAACTATAGACTCATTATGCTTCTACAAGTATGAAAAAAATTTAAGAAAAAATATAAAATTTGCACAGGTATCAGCTGTAAAATTGATGAAACTATGGTGAGAAAACTGGTAGGATTTTAAGATATTATCCTGTAATAACTGATGTCTTTATAGTTAACTAGTCGACAAGCATTTATTAGGTATCTTTTATGTTCAGCATTGTGCAAGTGCTGAGAATATGAGGAAAGGCATTAATAGTTCTTGCACTCAAGGAATATGTAATTTAATGGAAAAGATGACATGCAAACAATTCTGTACAAGCAAGATATATAAAGGATAAATTGAAGATCACTTCAGAGGAAAAGCATTAGAATTAAGGAGAAATTGGGAAATGTTTCTTGCAGAAGGTAAGATTTTAGCTGAGATTTTGAAAGTCAGGATATGGATACAAGAAAGGAAAGGATTCCACGTATGGAGGATAGCCAGTGAAAATTAAGAGGTACAGAGGATACAAGGTACTCTCATGATTATATTGTTTCTTGATTTTTTAAATCATGTGATTTGATAGGTCAAAATGATCATCATGAAGGTCCTTCTCCAGCAAGGTGTCTTCTGGGCATGTGTCAAAGTCTTTCCAAATTCCATAAAACATTAACAAGAGATTACTTTATTCTGATTATTAATATAGGACAGTGCATAAATCAAGGAGATGGATGCTCACTATACATGTCTAACAGCAGCAGCAGAGATGATTTTTGTTCAGTCATTCAGTCATGTCTGACTCTTCATAACTTCATCACAAGGATACTGGTGTGGTTTGTCCTTTCTTTCTCCAGGGAATTTAGCTAAACAGAGGTTGGATAACCTGCCCAGGATTATACAGCGAACACCTGAGTCCAAATTTGAACTCAGATTTTCCTGACACCAGGCTCAGTCTTTATACAGTGAGCCATCTAGCTGTCCTCATGGGTGTTTAGAAGAATTCCAATGTGAGAGAGAGAGAGAGAGAGAGAGAGAGAGAGAGAGAGAGAGAGAGAGAGAGAGAGAGAGAGAGAGAGAGAGAGAGAGAGATTCCCTAATCTTTCTCCAGATTGCTAGTCTTTCATCAAGGGTATAGAAAGTGCTCTTGAAAGACTACGATCTCTGCTGTGAGGCATTACCTAGTCCTTTTTGGGTCTGATTTCTTCAGTTGGTGTCCACCTGCCACCTGGTTCTCATCTGTGACTCCAAGAAACTATAGCATTTGCAGAAGCCACACCATGTCAAACCGTCTTAGCAGATGGGCTAAACCAAGTTGAGGATAACCAACAGTCTTGAGACCTATCAGTGAGTTAGAAATGTGAAGACTTTCCTTGGCAGGATGGGCAGAGGAGAACAGTTTGTTCCAGGAGCCAGGAAGGCAGCTAGCTATGGAACTGTGGAACGCTTAAAGCTTGGGTAGACATTGAAGAAGCCAGGGTCATCCACTCCATCCTGAGCCATCACCAGTCATCTTGACTTTTGTCTTGCCACTGGATTTTGACGATTCTGGAAGAGAGAGCTCTCACTTTTCACACCATTCCCTCATTTAAATCCATTTTATATCCAAGTCAAAAGATGATAAGGTCCTCTTCCAGTAAGATGGACCAACAGTCTCTCTAGGGTATCTCAAACTAGATGCCAAATAGGTATTTCAGTTCCTGGTGTCCAAAAAGGAATTCATTATCTTTTCCTTAAAAGCCTTCCTTCTTCTTTTTAAAAACCCTTACCTTCTGTCATAGAATAAGTACTAAGGATTGACTTCAAGGCAGAGGAGCACTAAGGACGAGGCTACTGTCTTGGTCAAAATTCTTAACTCTTTCCCATGGATTTTTCATGAGATATTTTCCCCTTGCATTTGCCTGATTAGAGTTATATTCAAAATACACACACAGGCACATGTGTGTATATATACATTCACCTATGTTTATATATGTATATACACATGCACACACCACAAAGTATACCAATAACCCAACCACAGATTTTAAGTCTGGGTAATAATAAATATTGGTAGATATTCAAAGATGAATGAACAATTACTACCTGAGAATGCCACGCAACGTCCTGGTACTAAATAAGATTTGGTCTCTGCCCTGAATGGAAGTCATTGCTTGGAGGTATAGACAGTCTCTGAATCTTGGACACTTGCTGTTTTGTTTTGGTTTTGAATGACCCAATTAGTTTTAAATAACTCTGCCAGTGGGTTTTGTTTTAAATACCTCTATTAGTGCTTTTTGGAATAACAGACACCGAATACAAATATAGAAGTTAAACTGGAACTCGGAACTTCCCGCGAAAGCAGGATGTGGGAATCATATGATTTAAACAGAGAAGTTGAGACTTCTAAGTTACAAGTAAAGAAACTTTGGTTTAAGTATTATTCTTGGGGAAGCGGGTTTGGATTCCATTCCTGTTACTTGCCATTTAAACATTTGTTTCTTCGTGAAAGGATTTCAGCATAATTATCTCGGTAGCTTAATTGCTGCTGTGAATACCTTTGGTGTTTACATCTGCCAGCTGGTGGTGGTGATGAGTTTTGGTAGTCCAGTCACCAGGAGGGGAGGACTCCACGGTTAGCAGCCTGGTGAAATTTTTAAACAATGAAATAGGATAATTATGTTATAGCTGCCACGTTGGCTCTGTAAGTCATCTGTGAGTGTTCTGAGAAAGGCCAGCAATTATTAAGGTAATTAAATTCAGAGTTGCTATGTTGGTGTAACATTCGGTGATAATAAACCAGAGGGGGATGTTTATAGATTTTAAATGATCTTTTGTGCAACATCAAGAAGAACCTTAATAAGGGGCAGCCAGGTGGTTCAGCGGATTCAGAGCCAGGCCCAGGGATGGGAGGTCCAAACATTTTATTTTATGCATTTAAAAAAATTGTGGTGACGAGAGGTCCATACACTTAGCCAAAGTGTTGACAAGGTCCCTGACACAGAAGAGGTTAAAGGTCTCTGCCCTTATAATATACAACCTTCCCAATAACTCTTAGCCCACGTACCTGCTGGGGGACTGGGGATCTGGCTCAAGTAAGCCACTCTCTGGGCTTTCCAACTTTGAGAACACTTACTCGTGGTTTGGGGCAAATGGAGGAATAAGTGATAGCGAGCCCCTCAGTGTAGCCCTGCTGTGCACTGTGCACCCAAACCACTTAAAGAATCCCGAGCGACCCCTTAGAAAGGAATGGTGGATGGATCTCAATTCAGGACCCAGGCCTAACCCATGGTGTAGATGTAAGACTAAAAGGAGGTTGAACAACTGAAAACAGCAATAATGGCCTCTGAGAATGAAAATGAAATACGCCTCCTTCTTCTTGACTGAAAGGCGGGAACCTCCTGGACAGAATGTGGTATACTATATGTGGCTATTCTGTGGATCACTGTCTATTAGAGGTTCTTAACTTTTGGGGTTCAGGAACTTTTTAAATATTTTGATAACTATAATTCCTTATAATGAGGTCCTTTTGTAATCCCATGTATTTTATTTTGTACTTTTAAAAGCATCATTCCAAGGAATCCACAGGCTTCACCAAATAATCACCAAAGGGATCCCAACCCCCCCAAAAATTTAAGAGTCCCTGCTCCGTGGAATGCTTTTGCGTAGCTGTTTTTTGTTTTGTTAATAGGGATAATTCAGAAATTTTTGTGGGGTAAGTGCAGGAGTTTACTTTCCAGACTAAAAGCAAAAGACATCAGTAAAATTCATTGTTCTTTTTTGAGTTTTTAAATACATTTAAATAATTTTTGAATGTTTAAATAAATATGTTTTCTTGAGAATGCCTGCTTTCTCTCCAACCTCTTTTGATGCCCTTTTCCTGCCCAGTTTGGTGCTGGCTGTAACTCAAAAATTGCTAGATATGTACCTGCCCATTGCCTTTCTACCCTACTTTCCCTAACAAAACCTGTTCTTCAAAAAGAAGTTAAGGGACGAATTTATTCACACTAAGGCATATGTTCTCACAAAGTTTCATATTAACCCCTTAAAGGTATTTACACTTTAATAGGGGGACCCAGCCCCTGTTTAGCTTAAGAAGTAAGTCTCTCATTGTGGAATTGTATTTGTTAGCAAGCTAAGGCAAAAGGACCAGATTTGGGTTCAGGAGATTTCCATCTGGATCCCAGCCTTGCTACTTTCTACCTATATAACCTTGGGCACTTCACTAGCCTCTGGGCTTCATTTTCCTCCGCTGTAAAATGAGGGTTAGAGAAAATGGAACTCCAGCATCTCATTCCTCTAAATCTCATGATCTTGAGAAATGGGGGGAGGTGAGGGTTGAGTGACCCTCGTAGCCTCCATGATACCTAGAAATTTTACTGTATTGGAAACTATCTGCCCTTTCTACAGATAACAGTGATGCTAGCAGACACATGACACATATAGCATTTTATAGCAATGATGCGTAGCATTATCTCATTTGGCAAAGTTTACTTACTCCAGAAATAAGCTTGTGATAACCTCCTTCTATGAACTAACCCTTCACCTTCTCTATCTCTCTTTGTCTATCTATCTATCTATCTATCTATCTATCTATCTATCTATCTATCTGTGTGTGTGTGTGTGTGTGTGTGTGTATACCTATTATCCAGTGTGTATACCATTTATCCAGTCCCACCTTAGGTTATTAGTTATCTTCTTGAATATAGACTTGTGTCCCCCAACAACTAAGGCCGTGGATTTAGAGCTGGCAGGGATCTTGGAGGTTATCTAGTCCAGCCCCAATACTTTACAGATGAGGAAAGTTTAAAATTCCTAAAGACAAAGAAAGGTGTTTAATAGCCCCACTTTGCTTAGCAAATAGAAGATGCTCAGGAAATATTCAGGAACTATTTTAAAAACAATTCTCATTAGTTCTCTTCTCCCTTGAGAAGCAAAGAGAGCTATAATATGTAAAATATACATTAACTAGATGATCTGTAATAATCTATAATATCCTATAATCAGAGTGTTATAATAACTTTGCCCTGTTTCTTCCCCTCTGCTTCTAGAACTTCTAGGCTTCAGTCTCTACTTAGACCTGCATCGAGTCAAGGGCTAGAAGCCCAAGTGGTTGGCCAGGGCGAAGTTCTTTTAAAGAGAATAATTAATGAGTTTTTTGTATCCTTTTAGTAACGGGCCATCTGTTTCTGTTTTTCCCCAGGAATGTTCACCCTTGCAGAAGTTGCCTCTCTCAATGACATTCAGCCTACTTACCGTATCCTGAAACCATGGTGGGATGTATTTATGGATTATCTGGCTGTCGTTATGTTGATGGTCGCCATCTTTGCGGGAACGATGCAGCTTACCAAAGATCAAGTGGTCTGCCTGCCGGTGCTGCCGTCCTCAGTCAATTCCAAAGCACACCTCGCATCAGGAAACGCCGACGTGACCACTGATGTCCCGAAGCTGGAAGTCGCCACGGACCAAGACCAAGGCCGGTGGACGACCAGAACCGCGTCCTCGGACGAGGCGTCCCCCTCCATGCCCGGCCAGCCTCTCAGCAGGGCCAGCTCCCCTCCCACAGATTCCCCGGTCCCGAACCAAGAGACGAGGAAGGAGATCCAAGATCCTACGGGTCGGAAGACGAACTTGGACTTCCAGCAGTATGTATTTATTAACCAGATGTGTTACCATCTTGCCCTCCCGTGGTATTCCAAGTATTTTCCCTACCTGGCTCTAATTCATACTATCATCCTCATGGTCAGTAGCAACTTTTGGTTCAAATACCCCAAAACGTGCTCAAAAGTGGAACATTTTGTTTCCATCTTGGGAAAGTGCTTCGAATCTCCTTGGACTACCAAAGCACTGTCCGAGACGGCGTGCGAGGACTCGGAGGAGAACAAGCAGAGGATAACGGGAGCCCAGTCTCTCCCGAAGCACGTGTCCACCAGCAGCGACGAAGGCAGCCCCAGCGCCAGCACGCCCATGATCAACAAGACCGGCTTCAAGTTTTCGGCCGAGAAGCCCGTGATCGAGGTGCCCAGCATGACCATCCTGGATAAGAAGGACGGGGAGCAGGCCAAAGCCCTGTTCGAGAAGGTGAGGAAGTTCCGGGCCCACGTGGAGGACAGCGACCTGATTTACAAGCTCTACGTGGTCCAGACCGTCATCAAGACGGCCAAGTTCATCTTCATCCTCTGCTACACGGCCAACTTCGTCAACGCCATCAGCTTCGAGCACACGTGCAAGCCCAAAGTGGAGCACCTGACGGGCTACGAGGAGTTCGAGTGCACCCACAACATGGCGTACATGTTGAAGAAGCTCCTCATCAGCTACATCTCCATCATCTGCGTCTACGGCTTCATCTGCCTCTACACCCTGTTCTGGCTCTTCCGGATCCCCCTCAAGGAATACTCTTTCGAGAAGGTGAGGGAAGAGAGCAGCTTCAGCGACATCCCGGACGTCAAAAACGACTTCGCCTTTCTCCTGCACATGGTGGACCAGTACGACCAGCTGTACTCCAAGCGCTTCGGCGTCTTCCTGTCCGAAGTCAGCGAAAACAAGCTGCGGGAGATCAGCTTGAACCACGAGTGGACCTTCGAGAAGCTCCGGCAGCACGTGTCCCGCAACGCCCAAGACAAGCAAGAGCTGCACCTCTTCATGCTCTCGGGGGTCCCCGACGCCGTCTTCGACCTCACGGACCTCGACGTGCTCAAGCTGGAGCTCATCCCAGAAGCCAAGATCCCCGCCAAGATTTCCCAGATGACCAACCTGCAGGAGCTCCACCTCTGCCACTGCCCGGCCAAGGTGGAGCAGACGGCCTTCAGCTTCCTCCGAGACCACTTGAGGTGCCTTCATGTCAAATTCACCGACGTGGCCGAGATCCCCGCCTGGGTGTACCTGCTCAAGAACCTCCGCGAGCTCTACCTGGTGGGCAACCTCAACTCCGAGAACAACAAGATGATCGGGCTGGAGTCCCTGCGCGAGCTGAGGCACCTCAAGATCCTCCACGTGAAAAGCAACCTGACCAAAGTCCCATCCAACATCACCGACGTGGCCCCGCACCTCACCAAGCTAGTCATCCACAACGACGGCACCAAGCTCGTGGTCCTCAACAGCCTTAAGAAGATGATGAATGTAGCCGAGCTGGAGCTCCAGAACTGCGAGCTGGAGAGGATCCCGCACGCCATCTTCAGCCTCTCCAACTTACAGGAGCTGGACCTCAAGTCCAACAACATACGCACCATCGAGGAAATCATCAGTTTCCAGCATCTGAAAAGACTGACTTGCTTGAAATTGTGGCATAACAAAATCGTGAACATTCCCCCTTCCATCACCCACGTCAAGAATCTGGAGTCCCTTTATTTCTCCAACAACAAGCTGGAGTCCTTGCCCGGGGCAGTGTTTAGTTTACAGAAACTCCGATGCTTAGACGTAAGCTACAACAACATTTCGGTGATCCCCCTAGAAATAGGGTCCCTCCAGAACCTGCAGCATTTGCATCTGACCGGGAACAAAGTGGACCTTCTGCCCAAACAGTTGTTCAAATGCGTTAAATTGAGGACTTTGAGTCTGGGGCAAAACTGTATCACTTCGATCCCAGAAAAAATCGGTCAGTTGTCACAGCTCACTCAGTTGGAACTGAAGGGAAACTGCTTGGACCGCCTGCCAGCCCAGCTGGGGCTGTGTCGACTCCTCAAGAAGAGCGGACTGGTGGTGGAAGACCACCTCTTTGACACTCTGCCAACGGAGGTCAAAGAAGCGTTGAACCAAGACACAAACGCCCCTTTCGCAAACGGGATCTAAAACGGAGATCACACGTTCCCACGCCAGTGGGTGGGAAAAGACTTTCCTAGATTGCAAATGCTGGGGTACAAGTTATTTGCAAGATGATGCATTAGATGGAGAGACACCTTTAAAGGAGAGAGAATGAGAGAGTGAGAGAGTGAGAATGAGTAGAAGTCTGATAGGAGATCCAACCGAGTGTTCAGTGTTCGTAGTGTTTTAAGACGACGTTTCCAAATCTTTTTTTTTTCCTATTTCTTTCCTTTCTTTCTTTCTTCCTTTCTTTCTTTCTTTTTTTTTTTTTGTGGGAAGGGAAAGACAAATTATAATCACTAATCTCAATTTCTTTTTAAATTGTAACTTGGATGCTGCCGCTGTTGAATGTTTACAAATTGCTTGCCTGCTAAAGTAAATGATTAAATCCACATTTTCTTACTCTATAACTCTTTCCTTAGGTGTCTGTATTTATTTGGGAGCTGAAGGATAGACCAATAGTTGAATTAAATAAAGCCCCTAAAAGCCTATGCTTTGTCATTCTGCAACCATTGCTTTCCTTTAAAAGACGAGTTATTTTTTATTCTTTTTTAGTTTAAAAGGATCAAGTTCTAGTCCACGTAAAATAGACAAACCTCCTAACAACAGGGTATTGCCAAAGCTTGGTTTTGTAGCTCTCGCTTTTCTGGGGACTGTAATACATAGGGAAGGGACAAGATGAATCACCTGTGATTTTATTGGTAAGTCAACACTTCTCACCACTTAGGCCACCACCTTCTCTGCAACTTTTTAGAGTTTAAAAGACTTGCCTAAAGAACTTGGAGGTCAAGTCACTTACCCAGAGTTACACAGTCAGTATATGTCAGAGGTAGGACTTGAATTCAGGTCTTCCCAGTTTTGAAACCAGCTCTCCAAGCACTCTCCCATTGCTATTCTGGTTAAGAGAGTTGACATTTAAAAAATAAACAATTTCTAAAAATATACACCCTTTCTGGAGCAGCTAATTTTCTTTTTTTTTTTTACTTTTTTTTTGTTATTTAAGATCTTGCTTCTTCCTCCCACCTCCCCACTCCCATTCGAAAATGAAAGGAAAATAAATCCTTTTAACAAACACATATAGTAAAGCAAAGCAAATTTCCACATTGGCCATGCCCAAAGATTATATGTGTCTCATTCTAACCTCCTGAGTCCCTCAAGTCTCTTTTAGGAGGTCGGTAGCATATTTTATTACAAGGTCTCTGCAATCGTGGTTGGTCATTGGTATGTCCTTTTCAAAGTCTTAGACATCCTTCAACAGTTTCTCTTAGCAATGTTATATATGGATTTGCTATTAATTATAAAGTGTGCATCCAGGGGCAGCTAAGTGACTCAATGGATTGAGAGCCGGGTCTTGATAATGGGAGGTCCAGGGTTCAAATCTGGCTTCAGACACTTCCTAGCTGTGTGACCCTGGGCAAGTCACTTAACTCCCATTGCCTAGCCCTTACCACTCTTGCCTCGGAACCAATACACAATATTTATTCTAAGGTGGAAGATAAGGGTTTAAAAAAAAAGAATATGCATCCTTAGAAATGAAAATTAATTTGTCTAGAACCTAACCAAAATAGATTAAGAATTGTGCAGTTCAACCACTACACAGAGCATTTGGTTCAAAAGTAAGTTAAAACACTCTTTCGCACTTTCACACTTTTTGTTGTGACTGTGGTAGTAACCAACAGAAAAATTAAATGAAACTTTAATTCAGCCCACTTTTGAAAATGTTCATCTTTCCTGTGTAATATAATAAGCTGTATTTCCTTTATTTGACCATGTCTGAGCCAGTTTGCATCTAGGGAAATACCAGCAACATTCGCCTCTAAGGTGATTTCATGGTCGCCCTCTTCAAATGTCCAGTAATGGTTTATTAAATAATATTTAAATTTCCGATAAGCCCATTGGGTTGTTACCTAGACTTCCAAGGTCCTCTCCAGGAAACAAAATATTCAAAAGTGGTGGAATGCCCTCTTTAATCCATTGGAGTATACTCACTTTGCGTATTTTGGTAAATGTTTATTCAGCTAAATACGAATTACACCTCCAGCTTTCCTTCAACTTTGCCCTTCATTTTATTCCTTTCTTCCTCCTAGTTGATCATTTAGCCCTGCTCTCCTTTCCGTATTTTTAATATTGGTATTAAGGCATTGCAAGTCCTTTTTTCTCTTTCCTTTTTAGATAGTCTAATGTGCTTTCACTTGATCTTTTCCCCCCTCAGAATTAAAACCAGTTCACTTTATTATTCCTGGACGATCATCTGACTCTACATATAAAAGCATTTTGAAAGAGCATTTTATATTTGTTTATATCTTCTGCCCCCAAAGAATCCCAAGATATGGCTTCCTTTGAAAATAGATTTCATCTAGCAATGAAGTAAGATCATGAATATTTGACATTTAAAATAATTCTAAAATGCCAAAGCTTTGCTTTCACCAAGAAAGACCTCTCCCCTCTGCTGCTGCCTTTTATTCTTGCTTCCACCCTCCCACACCCCATTCCCTGCCCATCCTTTGGCAGAGAAGCAGGCAGTTCAGTGTCCAAAGGTTGACAGAAAAACTAAGGTCTTAGTCAGCCTTTTAGTACTGGCTTCAGATTGATTCAGATACAGAAAGATTTTACCCTCTACAAAACCAATAATTCTAATATCTCCTTTGGCCTTGATTAGGGGGGAAAAAAAAAAAGAATAATCATTATCCTTAAGGGCGTAAGTGGGCGCCATGAAGAAGAGTTTGTTTTAGATGCCAAAGAATTTTTTGGATGATCAATCTTTGAGCCAGCCAGATCTGAAGTATTAGTGATGGGTTGAACAGTGTCTTCATAAGAAAGGAAGAAAACTAAATTCTCAGCTTTCCCTGTGTCTGGAAGAACAGTGCCCATCATAACAAGGGAGTCCATCCAGAAATGGGTCCCAAAGGAGTGAACCATTGCCTGATTATTCAGCTCTCTGGTCATGACCCAAATGAGGCTTCTCTGGGCTTTGCCAAAGGAGTTGAAAAGACTTCTTAAGAAAAGATGGGTTGTTCCATGACCTAGTCAAACACCCACACCCACCCCCTTAAGGGACCAGGAGCCTTTTCTGGGAGGGAGAGGTCAAGCTGGTCACAGGGCTTCACCACTGCTATCTTTGCTTGTTGGCTTGGGTGTCCAGGAGGCAGAAGGAACTAAGAGACCTGAATGGTGCCTAACGTGAAGCTGAAAAGTTAAAGGACGGGCAGCCAGGTGGTTCAAAGGATAGAATGCCAGCCCTGGAGACAGGAAGTCCTAGGTTAAAATAAAACCTCAAATCACTTAACCCCCATTGCCCAGCCCTTAACCATTCTTCTGCCTTGGATCCAATCCTTTAGCATTGATTTCTGAAATAGAAGGTAAGGTTTCTTTTTTGTGTTTTTGTTTTTTTAATCCAGGAGCTAATCATATACTCTGATTGCTGTTGTTATAGGTGAATTTCATTCTTTTATTGTTCTTTGTTTCTTCATCATAGTCTATTTTAATGTCCTTTTGAGTCCTGTGGGTTGCAAAACTTCCCTAGGCTCAGTTTAGAGGACCATGGAAAAAAGTTGTATGCTGCATGAGGGCAGGAATTGTGGCTTAATTTATCTTCCTATCTTTAGTACCAAGAACCATCCATGCACTCAATAAATGCAAGTTTACCGTAGTTAGTGTTACATAAACAACATCTTCTCTTAACAACATCGGTAATCAGTTATAACCAAGCCAACATCTATGGTTTCTGATACTTCCCCCTTCTAGGTTGACTTCCTGTGTGCCTTTAGGCAACTCCCCAAACCTCCCTGAGCCTCAGTTTCCCTCAATATAGAATAAAGGCTTTGGATTAGATACCCTGAGAAGTTCCTTCTGCCTCTAGAGCTTTGAATCTACCATGATGTCCCCAAACCTTCCCATAAACACATATTCCTGTGTCTCGTTTGTGACATCGTTCTCATGGAACTGAAGATTTTCTGTAACATTTCACCTAACATGTTTTTGGGAAACTAGTGAACAACATTAGGCAACATTAAGTTTGTTTGTATATTTATTCAGCTGGCTCGAGGTCAGTAGCTTTTATTTAGCCCAGAGGTTCTTAACCCGGAGTCTATTAACTTTATTGTTGTTATTTTGATAACTATATTTCAATATAACTATTTTCTTTTGTAAGCCTATATATTTTATTTTACATATTTATTTAAGATGTTATTCTGATGTAGGAATAAGTTAGGGATACTCTGATTTTTAGGGTTAGTTGCAGGAAGGAAATTTTGAGAGAAGCCCTGGGAAAGGATTCTGGGTAGAAAGGAATTGTGGGTCTACAACTGGAAATAACTGAACTTCTCTTCCTTCTTGGATTTTGACCAAGAGGAGGGGTCCAGAGACTTCCTTTGATGGACTTAGCCCAATAGTGGATGTTCCTGAGAAGTCAGCTTACATGGCAGATAAAATGGGGCCTTTCCCTGGAGGAATTATTTTTATTTCATCTGATATAATAGGAGATGGCAAAGTTTCTGATGGGCATAAGTACTATCACCCAAACCTAATTCCACCCTTCTCTCCTTGCTCCATATATAAGGATTGTCCGAGCAGTTTCAGCTCTTGCAGCTATGAAGCTGCCATCTTGGCTCTGCCTACTTCCTTCTTGCTCCATATGTAATCTATACCTCTCTACCTATCTAGAGAGAAATATAGCTATAGATCTACATTCTCCTCTTCCCTTCTCCATTTCCTTTAATCCTTTGTACCACGTGCCATGCTCACCTCTCAAAGATCTTTACCCAACCCAGTGAAATTACATGCTGGAGTGGGATGGGAGGAAGGGAGGGAAAGAACATGAATCATGGAACCATGGGAAAATATTCTTAATTAAATAATTAAAAATTGTTTTTGAAGTACATTGTTGATGGTATGTAGTATGTTATGGGTGTTTTTTCAGGTTAACCAAAATGCCAGGGTCCCTTTACCTCTCACCATGTCCATAAATGTTGGACCATTCTAATTGCAACTCTAAATAATGGCAGTCTGGGTTTGGAAATTTCTGTTGCTTTACAACTCTCAAGATTAATGGAAGGAGGTGGGGAGGGTGTGGACCACAACATCAATACCAGTTCTTCAGTGTTGGAATTACCCTTGGGCGATGGTTATTTCTTCATCAACACTTTGTGCTTAAATGGGCATTAGCTGCTTCCCTGCAGCATAAACTAGCAATGTACCTGAGCTACAGAATTTCTATTAGCTTAATGGAATAAACTATTGAAATGATTTCTTTGAACTTTGATATTTTTACAGTTAACTTAGTTTGAACGTAGCATTCCCAATTGGCACTGCAAATGGCCCATGAGTCTCAGTGGTGATGCTAAAGGAGCCTAACAAGTGAAAAAATAAAGGAGAAATTTTAGTGTGAATAGAGGCAGTGAAACCCATTTTCACAGTGCTGCATGTAATAAGTATTTTTGATGACGCATACATAATTTCTAGATGGAGAAAGGAACGGGAGCAGCAGCATAGCCAAGGAGGTATTTGGGAGGCTTCCCTGTGCTGCCACTGGGCTGAGGTAGCTTATCTACTCCTCAGAGAGCTCCATTGATGTAGGTAGTGCCCACTGCTGAAGATCCAGGTTCTGGCAGAGCTTGCCTCCATGTCTGTTGGATCCACTTGTCCTTCACAGTTGCCTATCTTCACAGTCATTGTTCAATAATTACTCATAAAAAATACTTTGGCAGCTAAACTACTTGATGAAAAGAATTCACCAATTTGCTGTATTTTTGCTGTTTCATTCATAGCCCCTGATGTGCCCATCTTAGTGCATAGGGTTAGAGTGGCTGGGTGATCACCTTCAGAATTTAGCATTGAGAGGTAGACTGGGTGACTCAGTGGATTGAGAGCCATACCTAGAGATGAGAGGTCCTGGGTTCAAATTTGACCTCTGACTTTCTAACTCCCATTGCATAGCCCTTACCACTCTTCTGCCTTGGAACCAATCCTTAGTATTGATTCTAAAACAGAAGGGTAAGAATTTAGCATTATGGAGCTGCTAAGTAGCACAGTGGATAGAGTACCCCATCTGGAGTCACCAGTTCAAATCTGACTTCAGATATTAATTAGCTATGTGCCTCTGGGCAAGTCACTTAATTCCAATTGCCTCACACTTGCCATTCTTCTGTCTTAGAACTGATAATAAGAAAGAAAGGGTTAAAAAAAATGAGCTTGAAGCCTCCACTCCCTGGGGTTAGATAACATAATTAGGAACTCCAGACTTGAGTTCACTAGAGGATAGGACCTAAGGGTGGCTGATTAAATTTTAGAGCAGTGCAGTTGGTACGACCATGGCCCTTGATATTATTTATTCTTCATAAAAGCCTCCCTGTGGAGGAGGGACTAGATGTGTTCAGATTGACCTGAGAGAGCAGATCTAGGAGCCATGGGTAGACAAAACAAAGGGACAAATACAGACTGGATGTCAGGAGAAAACAAAAAGAAAAACTTGCCAGCAATCAGAGCTGAAATTGCAATGGACTTCCCCATCAGGTCTCCAAGATGGGTGTCTGCTTAGCTGTGTTGTAATGAGGGCTCTTCTTTGTGTAGGAGTTGAACTAGACAGTCACCGAGGTCCCTTGTGTCACTGAGACTCTAATTCTATGACATCTGTAGTGGAAAGAGGGCATGGGTTCAGATTTTGGCTCTGTCACCACCTGGATGACCTTCAAGAAATTACTTCATCTGTCTGGGGTTTAGTTTCTGTAAAATGAGGTGTGTTGGACTTAGTCAATGGTCTTAAGTGCAAATATAAGAACTGCTAAATTGTATAGGAGGATTCCTCTGGATGCATTTGGACTTAGAAAATGACATATTAACATTATCCGTGTTTATTGAGTTTGTTATTTATTTCACAAAATATTTCCCTATTCCTTTTTTCCTACTTCTGTAAGAATCAATACTAAGTATCAGTTCTAAGCTAGAAGAGTGATATGGGCTAGACAAGTGGGATTAGGTGACTTGTCCAGGGTCACATAGCTAGGAAAGCCAGATTTGAACCAGGACCTCCAAACTCCCAAGTCTGACTCTATTCTCTAAGCCACCCAGCTGCCTTCCTCCCTGTTACATTTTAATCTTGTTTGGACAGCACTGGAAATATATTGGACTAATTGACCTCTGAGGTCCTTCTTAGCTCTAAGTCTCTGATCCCATGAAATGCTGACATTAAACAATCATGCTGCATCCACTATGGGTGTGGAGTTTTCAAGGAAGTCAAGAAAGTTGTCTGGAAATGAGCTTGTTCTCCTCTTGGCAGCCCAGTAGGTTTATAGTAGGGTGACCCTCAAATGCCACCAAAACATTCCATTCATTGTACAATCCGTGTTCAAGTGAACTACTAGTAAGGGGAGATGATACAGTTTGACCTGGATTGGTTCAATATTGTTTCTATAGAGTTCCACCCGCCCTCTTTGGCTAGAGGCAGATCCTTTAGATGTACGATCCAATCCAACAAGGTGGTATGATGGTTAGAGCATGGGGATTCATCTTCCTGAGTTCGAATCTGGCCTGAGATACTAGCTGGGTGATCTTGGACAAGTCACTTGACCCAATTTGCCTCCCTTTTTCATACGTAAAATGAGCTGGAGAAAGAAATGGCAAACCACTTCAGGGACTTTGCCAAGAAAACCCCAAATGGGGTCAGAAAGAGTGGGACGCAACTGAAACAACAGAACAACATACAACCCAACTCCACTTCTTTCTACCTGTGTGACCTTGGGCAAATCACCTACCCTCCCTAGCCCCATTTCTTTATTTGTAAAATGAGGAGATGGGAGACTTAGAAAAACCTGAGACTCGTACATCACCCATCTAACATCTTAGTGGCCTTTGGAAGACAGTTAACAGCCCTGTTTAATTTTTACTGTTTGAATTTCTCTAGCAAGTTTTAACACATTCTTCATAGGGAGTGCCGTACCTTGGGGTTCAGAAAGATGTGTGGAAATCACAGCAGAGAGAGGCCAAATAATTTATGCTTAAGGATTAACTATTCCAAGAGGGCACTTGTGTAACTAACTCCTTCCGGCTCAACAGGTCCAGGAAGGTTCGCCATATTCCAACAGGGAAATTAGAATCGCACCAGAATCTCTCTGTTAAGATTATTCTGTAGTGGTGGCATTGTCCTGCTGACCTTGGCTTCTACCCATGACCCACCTCCAGGCAGCCAAAGTCCAGCAGGGGCCGGCTCAAGGCTGGACACCGGTGTGTCCTTGAGACCAGTGACCCATAGTGGTTGCCATTTACCTCTCCCTGTAGAAGCCAGAGCAGCATCCTCTCAAAGATTTCTGGCAGCTTCTGTGTCATTAATTCATCCCCATAAAATGGTCCTTTTATCAACTGGCTTCCAAAACAAAGAGAGCATTAACAAAAAAGCTTCTTTCATGAGAAAGAAGCAATAACAACAAACTCTAGGAGAGATCTTTTTTTTTTCCTCTCTGAATAAAAGAACTCAACTTCTAACCACAGTCCATGACTAGTTCAGACTGGTTCAGACTTGATTTAAGAGATTATCTGGGGGTAGCTGGTGGATTGAGAGCTCAGTGGATTGAGAGCCAGGCCTAGAGATAGGAGATCCTGGGTTCAAATCTGGCCTCAGTCACTTGCTAGCTATGGTGACCCTGGCAAGTCACTTAACCCCCATTGCCTTCCCACTTTTGTGTCTTGGAACCAATATACAGTATTGATTCTAAGATGGAAAAGAAAGGTGGTTGTTTTTTTAATCATCTAGTCCAACCACTTCATTTTGTAATTGAGAAAACAGACCCCCCAGAAAGTGAGCAAGTCACAAGGTAAATGACTTATCCACTCATTAAGAATTAATATAAGTGGCAGGCCAAGGATTTGAACTCAGGTTCTGTGACTTCCCCTGATCTTGTCCTGCCTTCTCCCATCACCATATCTTCTTCATCCCTGGAATAGCCTCCCCCTTCCCTGATCCTGTTGAATATCCTCTCTACATGGCATAACTGAGCGTCCTCTGCTCAGCATCCCTGATATTTCCATTTATTACAGTGATCATTTGAAAGTACTAGACTGATAATAGTCTGCCCAAGTTCAATCTCAACTAGAATATTACGTTCCGTTCTGGATGCCAACTCTTGGAGAAAATAGGCTAAGCCAGTGGGTGAAGGGTCTTAATATCATCAGGTAGAAGAAACTGGGTATTTTTAGCCTAGAAAAGAAGGGGGAAGAAAATCCTAAAACCTGGTCTGGTATCCTGACACTGCAACTTACTAGATGCTTCTCCGTGCCTCAGTTTCCTCATCTATAAATGAAGGAGTTGGAGTAATTCTCCTCAAACATCCCTTGTAGCCATAAATCTATCTTCTTATGTCATGACATATCATGATGTATCTTCAGATATTTGACGGCTGCCACATAGAAAAGAGTCCCAGAGGACAGAACTAGGAAGATTTTGGCTCGATGTAAGGGAAAATGCAGTAATCCTTGCCCATAGTTATATATGTGTATATATGTATATTTATAGTATAATATATAATTATATAATTATACTATATATAATTAATAATATGGTATAATCTATAACAAATTATATATATATAATTTGTATATATATATATATATATACATATATATATAAATGTCAGAGTCCAGAGTAGAATCAATCATGTATTTATTAAGCACCTACTATGAGCTAAGTGGCACTGTGGATCAAATTCTGAACTTGGAGTCAGCAAAACCCAAGCCTCAGACACTTAAAGAGTTGTGAGGTCCTAGGCAAGCAACTTAACTTCTCTGCCTCAGTTTCCTCAAAAGGAAACCAAAAGAGCACCTATTTCAAAAAGTTGTTGGGACGATCAGATAAGATATACATGGCTTTGTGAGCCATGAAGCATTATTTTTGTTTATTGCTAGGCTCTAGGAATACAAGAATGAAGAATGGCAGAAACCCTCCTCCCAAGAAGTTTATATTCAAAGTGGGGAAAGAATTCCATATAAAAATACAGGCAACAAAAATATAATGTGAATATATACAAATAAGTGCAAGGTGTCTGACAGAAAGAATAGCCCTGGCACAGTCAGGAGAGACTACATGCAGAAATTAGTGCCTGGGCCACATTTTCAGAACAGAGAGGGACATTCCAGGAATGAGGGATGGCCAGTACAGAGATGGGAGACGATGTCTGACTGAAGAACAGAGAAGTACTTCACAGAGCATGGGGATGAGGGCTGGATGGAGGGGAGTAATGCCCAGTCAAGCTGGAAAGCCAGGTTGGAGGAGGATTTTAAAAGCTAAACAGAGGAGCTAATATTCTCCTAGAGAAGGTAGTAAGGTGTAGGAGTTGATTGTATAAGAGTGGTATCCTCAGATCTGCGTGTGAGGAAAATTGATTTCTTTGGCATCTGGGTATGGGACAGGCTGGAATGGAGAGAGATTTGAGTCAGGGAAACCAGTTCAGAGGCTTTTTCAATAATCTAGGTGAGAGGGGGCAGCTGGGTAGCTTAGTGGATTGACAGCCAGGCCTAGAGACAGGAGGTCCTAGGTTCAAATATGACCTCAGACACTTCCCAGCTGTGTGACCCTGGGCAAGTCACTTGACCCCCATTGTCTACCCTTACCACTCTTCTACCTTGGAGCCAATACATAGTATTGACTCCAAGACAGAAGGTAAGGGTTTTAAAAATAATAATAATAATAATAATCTAGGTGAGAGAGGGTGAGGGCCTGAAGGAAGATGGTCGTGGTGTGAATGGAGAGAAGAAATCGGTTAGTGGAGACGTTGTGAAAGTAGAAATAACAAGATGTGGCAGCAACTGATCTGATATATGGGGTGAGGGAAAGTGAACAGTCCAGGATAATTCCAAGCTTCAGAATTTTAGTCACTAGAATGCTGGTGGCTTTGATCAAAAGGGGGAAATTTAGAAAATGGAAATGTTGAGGTGGGAAAGACAACAAAGGGTTCCATTTTGACTTTGAAATGTCCCCAGGGCATCCTGTCTGAAATGTACAATAGACAATTGATGACGTGAGACTCAAACTTAGGGGATGGTGGGGCTGGAGAAGAACCGAGACAGATATAGAGATATCTGTGAGTCATCTTCATAGAGATGATAGTTAAACCCCTGGAGGTGAAGAGTTTTACCAAAAGAAAAAAAGATAGAGAAGATAGATAGATAGATAGATAGATAGATAGATAGATAGATAGATAGATAGATAGATAGATAGATAGATAGATAGGCAGGCCGGCCCCCAGGACAGAACCCTGGACAATGCCCACATTTAGTGTGTAGGATGTGGATGGTGTGCCTGCAATTGAAAATGAGGAAAGCGGGGTGGATGGAGAGGTGGTGAACCAAGAGAGGGGAGTGGCACAAAAGCCCAGAGAAGACAGAATAGCCTGGAGGAGAGACAAGTCAACAGATGCAGATAGATCCAGAAAGATTAGGATTGAGAAGAGATCATCAGGTTTGGCAATTAATAGTTCAAGGATCACTTCCGTCTGTTGGAACCCAGGTGTTCCTTTCTTCAAGTTCAATGCGTCAGCCATTCTGTCTCATTGCCTTAGTTGTTGAAGAAACTATTTCTATCTAAATATAAGCTGATCTAGATGATGGCTCAGATCCCTTCCAACTCTAAAGTTCCCTAATCTGAAATTTCTTACAGCATTTAACTACAGGATCATAGAATTTAAAGTTGGAAGAGACTTTAGGGACCATCTAGCCCAGAGGTTCTTTTCTTCTGACATTCTGACAATTGCATTTCATTTGGTTTCCTTTGTAACCTCATGTATTTTATGAACTTAAAAATCATATTCTGGGAAGGGTTTCATGACATACAAAAAGGTGAAGAATTTCCTGATAGTTTAATCTTCTCATTTAATAGATGATAAAACTAAGGGGGGAAAGAGAAGAAGAAGAAAAGAGGGGAAGAAGAGAGAGAGAAAATGGAGGAGGAGGAGAAGGAGGGAGGGGCAAAGGAGGGGAGGAAAAAAGGAGAGAGAAAGAGAGGAGAGAGAGAGAAGGAGAAAGGGAGGAGGAAAGAGGAGAGGAAGAGAAAAAAAAGAGGGAGAGAGATCTTGGCAACAAGGTCATAGCAGCTAGTAAGTAAGAAGCAGACAGAGCTCTAATTCAAACCCAAGTTTCAAGCCACATTCTTTTGCCTCGCTCATCATTCACATTCTTATAATTATTTCTGTATCTGTCTTTCCTTTTGCTTCCTACTAGATTGTGCTTCTCAAGAGCAGGGTCTGTTTCCCAGTATCAACCTCAGCAGCAGCCATGTAATGGACACTTATGGATCTAAAGGCAACTTTGGAATCATAAAACAAAGCAAACTGAAAAAAATCTGGCCTATAGACCTACTATGTGTCATGCCACTGTGCCACCTAGCTGAACCTCCTCTCCCAATTCACTCTTTAACAACCCTCAGCCTGGGCTTATGTCAGAGGCCAAGCTGGACTGTTTTAGAAGATGCTAGGTTCCCACCCGATGAACTAAGTGTTTGCACACACTTTGTCCCTCTCTATCTAGAACTCTGTCCCGTGGCCCACCATGGGAATTTAGTCATCTGCTTTAGGAAATTGGTCCAGCTCCAGGACACTATCTAGATGGTTTGATCATTCCAGGGTTTTAGATTCTGATTTAGAACTTTCGAAGCCATCTAGTCCAACCCCTCTATCTTAACAGGTGAGAAAACAGAGATTCAGATATATTAAGCATTGATCTAAGGATAGACAAGTAGCCGGAGAAGCTAGATAGCTTAGTGGATAGAGCACTGGGTCTGGAATCCTGAAGGCTGAAGTTCAAATCCAGCCTCAGATACTTCTTAGCTATGTGACCCTGGGCAAATCATTTAACTCTATTTGTCTCAGTTTCCTCATTTGTAAAATGAACTGGAGAAGGAAATACCAAGTGTCACTCCAGTGTTTGTCAAGAAGAAAACCCAAAAGGGGTTACAAAGAGTCAGATGTGACAGAACAACAATAACAACACCACACTGGGAGTAAGTTCCAGGGTCTAGATTTTTACCTACAGACTCTAACACCAACAAGAATAATAGTTAGCATTTGTTCATTTTTATTCATTTGTTGGTTATACTAAAATTCCCAGGTAGCTCCCTCTCTCCCCTCCCTAGAGGAGGCATCACTTGACCAAAAAATTATGTACAGGCATCCCTTACATATCATGGGGTTAGGGGCACAGCACCCCCACAGTCTGGGAAATCCACACAAAATGTTTTGGCCCTCCCTTCATACCAGAGAAGAAGTCTCATCTTTTTCTTTTTCTTTCCTGGGGTGTTTACCTTATTGTAAAATTTGGGTTAAGTATTTGGTCGTGGGCTATATAGTTTTTAAGCTTTTTCTATGTCATCTGCAGCTTCCACAAAACTCCCCATTTAATTTCTTAGGCTACCCCCCAATATATTAAAACGTAAATGATATGGAAGAGATACCTGCCTTTAGCTAGCATTTATATAGCCCTTTAAGGTTTAAAAGGCACGTCTTTCCATGTCTTATCTCATTCAATGCCCACGCCACTCTTGTGAAGTAGGTACTGTTATTATCTCCATTTTACAGATGAGGACACTGAGACCAAGAGATGTTAAGTGACTTGCCCAAGGTCATACAGCTTAAATATATGTATCACTATTCAGATTTAGCCCTTCCTGCCTCCAAGTCCATCACTCTATCCATCATGCCACCTACCTGCCAGATCAAGATAATTAGTGTTTCTTTTAGTATTTTCCACACTGGCTATTGAAAAACGGTCTCTGTAGGTAACAGTGAACTACCTATGGTTACAGGCTCAAAAATTGGGGCTGGGAGGGATCTCAATCCAACCCCATCTTTTAGAGATGAGGAAACAAGGGCTGGGATCGTTCAGTGACTTGGCCAAGGCCACACAGGTAGCAAGTAAAAGAATCAGACTTCCAACCCATGTCCTCTAACTCTAAACCCTGTCCTCTTTTTACCACATGACAGATGCAGGCATCATGAATTGAAGCCTTGTTGAGATGAAAATGCTGGCTTACTGGCCATCAGTCTATCCACAGATTGAGCCAGAATTTCTCCTGCTATTACTCAGTTGGGAAAAAAACATTTAGTCAGCATCCTTTCCAGGATAACCTTTCATCTTCTCTGACATTAAACCACTCATCCTTGGGGCAGGTAGGCAGCACAGTAAATAGAGGACCAGGCTTGAAGTCTGGAGGATCTGGGTTCAAATCACAGATGTGACCCTGGCCAAGTCATTTAACTTGAATTGCCTAGCCCTTGCCCTTCTTTCTTAGTGTTGTTATTAAGACAGAAAGTAAGGATTTTTTCTTTTAATCATTCATCTTCTCCTCTTCCTTGGGACAGAATGAAGATAACATCAGCTGAGGCTTGAGAGCTTCTGGGAGAGAAATAATCCCTAAATCTAGTTTGTTATTGATTGGCCATCACTTTCTGGGGCTGCCAGAAGGGCCAGCCCCAGCTCTGTGTCCGCCAACCTCAGACTTCCTTAAGGTGCAAGAAGGTATTAGGAGGCAAGTGAGCAGAATTCAGGATCCCAACTTCTTGAAGTCAGAGATGGACGGCAGTGCTTTTAAATCTTCCAGTAATGTACATATGCCCTAAGCAAGGATTTTTGTTTAATGCTTTCAAATCTAAACAGGGGGTTTTGATCTGCGTTAGCATCTGTCTTCGGTATTACTCTTTGCTTCCTCTCTGGGACAGTTGGCAGATGTAAAAGGGCAATGCACCCTAGGTAACTTAATTATCTTCCCACCCTAAATAGTGTAGACGTCCTGATTTGGGATTTGTTCCATCCCCATTTACATACTGTGCTTTAATCAGAAACATAGTGATTTCTTAGTTGTTTGAGACAAAGTAAACCTCTGGGACACTGGGATGTTGGAAGTTAAATTCTTGTACACACTTTCCTCCTATTATCCATAAGAGTGAATATAAATTATTATATCCAAAAGGGGCATGGCCAGAAAAGTAGGTCCGTGGACACACCCCACCACATTTGTCAGTGGCCTCAGGGGCTGGGTGACTTTTACTCCCACTACGGCATTTCGTGCCAAGGCTGGCTAACCATGGCAGCCCAGCCAGAGCTGCATGGTGCCCACCCCACCCACCCACCCCTTCATCTTGACCTTTCTTGCTGCTGGCTGACTTTCTTCTTCTGTTGATGGTCACTGGACTCCGCCATCTGGGCCAGGGCATGAGTCGGAAATTTGTGGTTGATGGTAGGGAAAGGGCAGGTTTCATTTGGAAGAAACTGGTTTGAGGATGGAAGGAACAAAGGCTGGAAGAATTAACATCCCCACCCCTGCCAATATGTACATACACACATAGCCCCAACCTCCAGGTTTGGGATCCAAAGCCTCCAGCATGTTCTGATTCATCTCTTGGCATTTCTGACTTCCGAGGCCTTTGTGGCCCTGGGTCTGTGGAATTCCCTGAAAGGAGAACCACAGGTAAGTGGCATATTATTAGTCAGTACAGATACCCTCACTTGCTTTTGCCATATCTGCTTTTTCTAGCCCATCTCATTGTTGTCATTGTGTCTGACTCTTTGTGACCCCTTTTGGGGTTTTCTTGGCAGAGATATTGGAGTGGCTTGCCATTTCCTTCTCTGGCTCATTTGACAGAGGAGGAAAACTGAGGCATACGGGGCTTGGGGTCATCTTAGTGGAAATACTGGAATGGTTTGCCATTTCTTTTCCAGATCATTTGACAAAGGAGGAAACTGAAACAAACAGCATTTGGGGTTTTCTTGGTGGAGATACTGGAATGGTTTACCATCTCCTTCTCCAGCTCATTTGATGGATGAGGAAACTGAGGCAAACAGGGTTTGGAGTTGTTTCAGCAAAGTTACTGGAGTAGTTCGCTATTTCTTTTTCCAGATCATTTGACAAAAGAGGAAACCAAGGCAAACAGGGTTGGGGCAATCTCGGAGGAGATATTGGAATGGCTTGCCATTTCCTTCTCTGGCTCATTTGACAAAGGTAGAAAGTGAGGCAAACGAAGTTTGGGGTAATTTTAGTGGAAATACTGGAATGGCTTGCCATTTCCTTTTCCAGATCATTTGACAAAGGAGGAAACTGAAACAAACATTATTTGGCGTTTTCTTGGTGGAGATACTGGAATGGTTTATCATCTCCTTCTCCAGCTCATTTGATGGATGAAGAAACTGAGGCAAACAGGGTTTGGGGTTGTTTCAGCAAAGTTACTGGAGTGGTTTGCTATTTATTTTTCCAGATCATTTGAAAAAGAAGGAAACTGAGGCAAAGAGTGTTTGGGGTTTTCTTGGTGGAGATACTGGAATGGTTTGCCAATTTCTTCTCAACTCATTTGACAGAGGAGGAAACTGAGGCAAACAGGGTGAAGTGACTTGCCAGAATCACTCAGTTTAAATGTATCTGAGGTCAGATTTGAACTCTTGTCTTTCTGACTTCAGACTCTGTGCTCTATCCACTCACTGTGTCACTCACCTAGCTGTAATTGTCTGTCTCATGAACAGACTGTAATTGTGAGGACTTCCTCAGAACTGTCTTTTTTCTTCTTTTTTTAAACCCTCACCTTCCGTCTTGGAATCAATACTGTGTATTGGCTCCAAGGCAGAAGAATGGTAAGGGTGGGCAATGGGGGTCAAGTGACTTGCCCAGGGTCACACGGCTGGGAAGTGTCTGAGGTCAGATTTGAACCTAGGACCTCCCATCTCTAGGCCTGGCTCTCAATCCACTGAGCTACCCAGCTGCCCCCAGAACTAAGTCTTAAAACCCCAATTTTCTAAAACAAAGCAAATGCTGACCTATAGAGAGAACATGGAGCAGAAATCAAAAGGATATGGATTTAGGCCTGGAAGAGACCATCTAGTCCCACTCATATTTTACAGATAAGGAAACTGAGACCCAGGAAATTGCAATGATTCATCCAGGATCACACAGATAGTAAGTACCATAATTAAAATTAGAGGAGAACTAGCATTTACATATTACTTTAAGGTTTGCAAAGGACTTTACAAATATCATTTAATCCTCACAACAACTCTCAGAGCTGGGTGATATCTCACATTTACAGTTTGGGATACTGAGGCTAATAAAGAGTAAGAGACTTAGTAAGTATCTAAAGGCACATTTGAACTCAGATCTTCTGGATTCCAGGGCCAGGGCTAAATTCCAGGGCAGCACAGATAAGAAACCACCAGGTCCAGTGATAACAAATTCAGCCCTTTTCGCCATAAAGTCTTGAGAAGTTCTGAAATGAAGGCAGGGACCTTTAAGTTTGTTTTTAATAATTATTGAATAAAATCAGCGTAGAAAGGATACATCCATTTAACAGATGAACAATTAGGTGACTTGCCAAAGGCCACATTATCAATAAGTGAATAAGTAACAGGCTCCAAACCCAAGTCTCTCAGGACTCCAAATGTAGAAATGTTGCTGCTGCTTTAATTTACCTAAGTATTAAAGGCTTATCTCTGCCATTATCCGGGGCACATGATGCAGGATGATTGATATTTATGAGAAAGGGCACTGCCTATGATGACCTGGCATTTGTTCCAACAGGAGAGAGTTCTAGGATTAGAGTCTGGAAAGATTTTTGTTTAAATCCTACATCTTGTGACTGAGCTATGTCACCACAGGCAAATCCCTAGCCTCGGTTTCCTCATCTGTAAAGTAGAGTTAATATATGTATTGTTATACATATATACCTCAAGGAGTTGTTGGGTAAAATGTGTGACCTTGGGCAAGTCACATCTTTTCTCAGCCACATCTGTAAGAAGGATTATTGAATGCATTAAATGAAAAACCTAAGAGCTTTTCAAACCTGAAAGTGCTGTCCAAATGCTAGCAATTTATTATTATATACAGAAAGCATTTTACAAACTGTAAAGTGCTCTGTAAATGACAGTTGCCATGATCATTAGACTAAAATAAGTTTCAGTGTCAAAGAACTGGAAACTAAGGGAATGTCCTTTCATGGGGAAGGACTACGTAAAGTATAGTACATGAATGAAATGGAAGTGGCATTACATCGTGCCATAAGAAACAATGAAACACAGGGTTTCAGAGAAACTTGAGAAGACTTTAATGAACTGACACAAAGTAGAGAGTGGAACTAGAACAATTTGTACCATAATAACAAAGGTAAAAGATGCCAAGAACCCTAAACAGTACATGGCCAACCATGATTAATAATGAATGAAGGATGCTTCTCATCTCTTGACAGAAAGGAAATGGACTAAATATATAGGATGGGGTATATTGGGGATTGGGGTGACATTGGCCAAGATGGAAAATTTATTTTGCTTGACTTTGCATATTTTTTTAAAAGTAAAAATAAAAATAAATTTATTTTTTGTCTTTTAAAACTATCATGAGCAATTAGCACAGTGCCTGACACGTAGTAGTTTTTTTTAACTTTAAATTAATTTGATTTAATTTTTATTTATTTTTAATTTTTAAAATTTAAAATTTTAATTTATTTATTAAATTTAAATTTAAATTTTTAAAAAAACCCTTACCTTTCATCTTAGAAACAATACTGTGTATTGGTTGCAAGGCAGAAGAGAGGTAAGGGCTAAGCAATTTTAAATTGAAAAAATGTTATTTACTTATTTATTAAATTTAAATTTTTAAAATTAAAAAAAAAAACACCTTACCTTTCATCTTAGAAACAATATTGTATATTGATTCTGAGGCAGAAGAGCAGTAAGCACTAGGCAATAGAGATTTAGTGACTTGCCCAGGGTCACCAGATAGGAAGTGTCTGAGGCCAGATTTGAATCTAGGAACTCCCATCTCTAGGCCTGAGCCACCTAACTGCCCTCACATATTAGATATTTAATAAATGCCAGCTGACTGACTGACTCTGGAGTCCCTCTTCTCTGACAGTCCTTCAAATACTTGAAGACAGTCTCCTCATTGGCCATTGTCCACCCCTTCCCTCTTTTCTTGGCTAAACATGTCTGGTTCCTTTAATTATATCAGTCATTTGTTGTATGAACAATTGGGTCATTTTTCTTACATATATCTATCCAGAATGGTTGGACCTTTTCCTCTTTCCACCAACAATGTATTAATGTACCTTCCTACCCACAGTTGTGCCATCATAGACTCTTTTGGGGGTGGGGATGGAAGAAAGGGTCCTCTTTGCAAGTTTACAGAGCATGAAGTAGAACCTCAGAGTTTGATGTCTTCATTTTTCTATGAATGATTTAGAAAGAGTCATCTAATAAAGAGCCTTTAAGGGTTCTTCTAGCTTGAACCCAGCATGCCATGGTCCCATGTTTTGACATGGGTTATATTATAGGTTGCCATTTTTCTTTTGAAAATTCTTGATTCATATTCTTAAATCACTTACCTATTTGGAAAACTGCTACCATTTACATGGCAGAAAGTGTTTTAGACCCTTCTCTTGTGAATTCATCACCAATGCCAGTTTCCCTTATTGGAATGAAACATCTTAAGGTCTTCTCCTTATTAGTTCAAATCTAGGCTGGTATCTGACAATTTTATTCAGAAAGTAAGAATGTCTCTGAATTGAGTAAGGATGAAATTCTCCAAATTATTTTTGAATGTATAAATTATCCAGTAGTCTTTTATCAGCCTTATGGCTGGAACAGGATGAGAAGGAAAATGGATCCAATTTCTTTTGTTCCTTATCAGCTGCTCTGTGAGAGGTTTGGGGAGGAAGAAGGCTGAAACAAATCACCTCAGTGGAAGCTTTGGATTACATTACAGATTTCAGCAATCCATGTAATTCATGTCTTCCATAGCTGCAAGTAATTGGCACGCCCAAATAGCAACTGAATGGCCATGAAAATAGATGCCAAAATATTTATAGCTGTTCTTTTTGTGGCGGCAGAGAATGAAAACAAAGTAGATGCCCATCGGTTGGAGAATGGGCAAGCGAGTTGTGGTACTAAATGTAATGGAATATTATTGTGATAATATGAGAAATGACTAAATCTATGAATGTATGGAAATAAAGAAACATTTACCTGAACCAGGGCAAAGTGAAGTCAGCAGAATCGGGGAAGCAATGGACACAATGACCACAACAATGAAAATGGCAATAAAAAAGAAACCGAAAGAGAATGCTGCAAAATTACAACCATGGATAGTCCCAAGGAAAAATAGTCCCAAGGAAAAAATGTGAGAAAATAACTAACTTCTTGGCAGAGAGAGGGAACCTTAGCTATCAAACACTATGTAGGACAGCAATGTTTTGGTAAGTTTTATGGCGCTTTCCCCCTTCTTTATCATGGCTAACTCCCTGGGAGGTGTTTGGAGACAGATGCCGTGAAAAATGTAGGTTGTGAGAAACAAAATATATCAATGTTGTTGTTTAGTCGTTTCAGTTGTGTCCTACTCTCCATGACCCCATTTGGGATTTTCTTGGCAAAGATACCAAAGTGGCTTGCCATTTCCTTTCCCAACTCACTTTACAGATGAGGAAACTGAGGCAAATAAGGTTAAGCGGCTTGTCCAGGGTCCCACAGTGAGGACATGTCTGAGGCCAGATTTGAACTCAGGAAGATGAGTCTTCCTGGCACTCTATGACTGTGCCACCTAACTGCATCAAGATATTAAGGAAAAGATATCAATAGAAATGTACTGTATTTTTAAAAAAGACAATGGGAGGCAGTATAGAGCAGTGGAAAGAACAATTAATTTAAATCCCTTCATTTAGATCCAGGCTTTGCTATCTATGATCTCTGTGACCTTAAACAAATCACAGAACCTCTGTGGGCTTCATTTTCATCATCTGAAAAATCAGAGAATTAGACTCAATGACCTGTAAGGACCTAGCCAGCTATAAATCTGAACTACTCCTCACATGGCATGGATTTAAAGCCCTTCCCTATCCCCATCCTGTTTATCTTTCTTTGGACATTTTCCAGCTTATCAATATCTTTTCTAAATTATGGAACCCAAAACTAATCACCAAACTCCAGATTTGGTCTAAGGCAGAGTATATTTCATTTATCACCGTTTTTTTCTGGAAACTATGGATTTCTCTTCTTTTTTTTTTTTTTGAAAATTTTATTTAAGTAATTAATTTAGAGTATTTTTCCATGGTTCTAAGATTCACATTTTTTCCCTCTCCTCCTCCCATACCCCTCCTGTAGCCAATGCGCAATTCCACTGGATTTTACATGTGTCATTGATCACGACCTATTTTTATATCATGGAAACTAGATTTCTTAATGAAGACTGCAATTATATTTGCCTTTTTTTTTAACTGCCAGATCATAACACTCATATTGCCACCCACTAAAACACTCGGATTATTTTCAAGCAACCTGCTATCTACCATGCCTTTCCCAGCTAGTGCTTGTTAGAATAATTTTTTTTTAAATCCAAGTATAAGACTTTACATTTATCTCTCCTGAGTCTCATCTGATTAGATTCAACACAATGCATTAGTCCATATCAGGCTTATTTTGATTTCTGACTCTTTTCCAGTAGAAATTTACTCTCCCTACCAGCTTTGGGACATTGGCAAATCTGATGTGTGCCATCTCAGCCTTTATTCAAGTCATTGATAAAAAGGATGAACAGAATAGAGCTAAGCACAGATTCCTGGGCATTACGCTGTAGACCTCCTGCCAACTTGACATGGAACCATTAACTACTCCTCTTTTAGTCCAATCATTCAGCCAGAGCTGAATCCTTCCAATGGCAGAGCATCCAACCCATATCCCTATTATCTTTTCCACAAAAATAGTATGAAAATATTCTACCAGATTCTTAACTAAAAACCTAGTAACACATACACATTCTCCCAATTGTTTAGTTTAATATAAACTGAATTTCATTTAATCCAGCTAAATGCAAAGTCCTGTCACTGAGTTTTTTTTAAAAAAAGCCAAATAATTCAACAAGCATTTGTTAAGTTTCTACTATGTGCCAGGCAGTGGAGATACGATGAAAGGCAAAAAGCAGACTGTAGCTTTAAGAAGTATATAATCTAAAAGGGGAAACAGCAAGATATAGACTGTGAAAATTGGAGATATTTGTAAAAGAGAAGGCACCCACATTTAAGGAATCAGGAAAAGCTTCCTCTAGAAGGGAGGATTTTAACCAACACTTGAATGAAGCCAGTGAAACCATGAAGAGAATTCTAGGCATGGGGGACAGGCAGTGAAAATGCCCAGAGCCTGGAGATGGTGTGCCTTGTGCAATGAACAGTAAGGAGATCTATGCCTGGATGAGGGCAGAACAAGAGAAATATAGCTAGATACTATTTAAGTGCAGGAGATCTGAAGTTGTTAATGTTTATGAATCTCATATGAGTTGGTAATGTACAACAGTAACCCCCAAATTTTTTCTTTTAAAGCTAGTAACTTTGACTGGATTAAGAGTCAGAATGTCTAGAAAGCAGACATGATAATCCTGAAGAACTGCTTTCCCTGCATGGACCACATCTGGAGGACCGAATTACATTATAGGCAACACATTGATGACATTAGACATCAGACATGGCAAGGAATGTCTAGGGGAAGTCAAGCTATGTTATATGGAAGAGAGGTTAGCCTTGTTCTGCCTTAGAATCAGGAGGAGTGAAGGCTAGAAGTTTCATAGGAAGATTTTGTTTCATTATATTAAAAAAAAAACCCTAATTATTTGGGAGATACAAAAATACAATGCAGGGGAGATTTCTGTCATGTTAGACTAGATGACCTTTCCAGCTAAGAAATTCTATAATTCTGTATATTCTATAATTCCCAGAGATTTGGGATGATTATCCAGCATTCTCATCTCCTCCTTTTCCCTACCTTCATCCCAAATACATTCTTCTCATCCTCTAGCTCAGGGGTCTCGAGCCATATCTGGCTCCACCTCCCAACCCGCCAGTCTGGGCACAGCCCCAGGATGTGCCTCAGGGGGCCCTTCAGCCCCTGCCCCATATTCCAGCACCTTCTGCCTCCATCCTAATCCTTCCGCAGGCGTTTATGGCTCTCAAGGCCAAAAAGATTGCCGACCGTTGCTCTAGCTGCATTCTTCATGAGTGTGGGGAGGCATTATTTATATTGTTTTGTGTATTGCTTATTAAATGTTCTGAAGTCTTCAAAGCAAAATGCTTTCTACTTTGTAAGGGCTTGATAAAAGGTTTTTTTTCATTCATTTTTTTAAAACCCTTACCTTCTGCCTTAGAACCAATACTATGTTGGTTCTAACTATATTGGTTCTAAGGCAGAAGAGTGGTAAGGGCTAGGCAATGGGGATTAAGTGACTTGCCCAGGGTCACACAATTTTTCATTCATTTTTCATTCCTGATTCCTGGAACTGCCAAACCTGATTAACAGGTAGTCACGGTAGACACTTGTAGTTTCCCTGCCCTTCTCCCTCTGCTGGAAGCTTGTATAAGACAAATGTCTTCTTTCTTTCCTTGATTCAGACCCAAGAAAGCCAGAGGTGGAAAGAAATGGTCATGGAAAGAGGATAGGGGAGGTGAAAACCCTCAAGCAGTTGGCTACTCTGTTATTCCCATCTTCACTTTCAAATATTTTTTAAACCCTTACCTTCTGTCTTATATTCAATACTAAGTATCATCTCCAAGTCAGAAGGAGGTAAGGACCGGGCAAATGAGGTTAAGTGACTGGCCCAGGGTCACACAGCTAGGAAATTTCTTAGACCAGATTTGAACACAAGATCTCCAACCCTGGTTTTCTATCCACTGAGCTACCTTGCTGTCTCTCTTCCAAATACTGTTAACTTCCTAGCATTGGCTGCCTTAAAAATTGTTTTCAACCTGCCTCCAATTCTGTTTCCTCCCCATGTGAATGAGAAGCCAACCCATCCAGTTTCTATAGCATAATGCCCAAGGCAGCTGTTTTATTAGCATTCCTCTGAAAAGTGAGACAATCATATTTTTATTCTTTGTATGCCCCATTCAACAACCGTGTGTAACTTTGGTTTTTTACTACTGAGTGGAACAGAATTTAGTCTTTGCTCTCAAACACTTTCAGTTCAAATCTACAAATATTTATTAAGCATCTACTAAATGCTACTCTGTGCTAAGCTTGGGGGGAACAAAGCCAGCGGAAACAGGACCTTCCTTAAAGTAACTTAAATTAAGTGTGTAAAGGGGACTCGCCAATAAGCCCAGTCCTTAGGAGCACGTATGGAATGCTCAGTTGATTCAATCCCCGTGTGGACTTTGCCGTCTGCACAGATGTTCTTATAGCTGGTTATAATTGCCACATGTCAAAGATATAAACAACTGATTGGTTGCACAATCAGAAATTGGAGCATTCTCCTGCCTGGCTTTTGGGTGGCAACTGTGTAAAGCAAGAAGCCTCCGGCCCTCCCTCCCCATCCGAAGGGTACTTGTGAATAGCTTCTTTGTCTTCCCTCTCTCATGCTTAGGTGAAGCAGATTGGGGATGACTGTGACCTTGTGAGCTTCAAAAGTCAGAAGAGTGAGTCAGGAGGTGGAATCCATGATGGGATTTTCTGGAAACCGGAGGATAAGAAGAGAAGTCTTAAATGACCTGCCCAACCCAGTCCAGGAATAGCCAAGATGCAGATTCATCCACTTATTAGCCATGCCACATTTGGAAGTGAGCTTGGTAAGGGCAAATACTCTGAAGAAACCATGATGTCAGAGCCCACTCTTCCCTGGGGGCGGCAAATATTATTTAGCCAATTTGAACTAAAACAAAGTGGCAAAGCTCTAAGCCAATAACAGTTTGTTGAGAGAGACCAGTGTCTCTCAGTAAAGCTGGGTCATTAGATTTTCCTCATAATCTAAGGCTGTTGAATGAGAATTTTTCCCCTGCTTACATACCCTAATATGCCCTTATATATTCAACCACCAATCCTAGATCTCAATGAAGGAGAGATCCATTTAGGAACAGTGGAAGGGAGCTCCTTTTAAGATGAATGGGCAGGAGGTCCATTTTCGTTTCTTTTTTAAAATATTTATTTTTTTCATTTTTATTATCATGCAAAATACACTTCCATATTGGTCATTGTTGTAAGAGCAAAATCATACATAACCAAAACCCCCAAAATACACCGATGTGAAAGATAACACCAACAGTTCTTTCTCTGGACGTGGAGAGCATCCCCGTCATAAGTCTTTCAGGATTGCTCCGGATCATTGCATTGCTGAAGGCAGCCAAGTTTCAACAGATAATCATCATCCAACATTGCTGTTATTGTATACAATGTTCTCCCAGGTCTGCTTATTTCACTCTGCATCTGTTCCCACAGATCTTCCCAGCTTTTTCCGATACCATCATGCTTAGCATTTCTTACAGCACAACAGTATTCCATCACAATTTGTTCAGCCATTCCCCAACCGATGGACATGCCCATAGTTTCCAGTTCTTTGCCACCTCAAAAAGAGCTGCTATAAATATCGTTATACAAGTAGATCCTTCTCCCTTTTTTATTGTCTCTTTGGGATACAGACCCTGTAGTGGCATTACTGGATCAAAGGGTATGCACAGTTTTATAGCCTTTTGGGGATAGTTCCAAGTTGCCAGGAGGTCTGTTTTCTAGCAATGATTGGATGTTGTCTTCTTAAGGAGGTATCTCAGCTTCTTATTGAGTTCTAGTTGGTTAGAAGAGTCTTCAAACTGATATTCGAGGCTACTACCTCATAGTCCTGAGAGGTCCAAAGACACCTTCACTCTTTCACATGTTTTCCTATGTGACCATCTCCAAGGCTCCCACCACTCATCATCCTGACATGCCTTATGTGGTCAATAGAGAGTTACAGTAAAAAATGGAAGCAGTCAGAATTACTGCATAGTTGGAATTTTTTCTTTTATAAAATATACTTACTAGGATTCTATTTATCTTACTGTAAATCTGTTAACTACTAATCAATCACAGTCCTAGATTAATCATTTCCTTTAGCTATATACTGATTGATTGTAAATAACGGGGGTCTTATCTTAAAAGAGTTAAGGGGTCGGGAATTCTCATTTTCTTCATGGGACTGAGGTGGCATAAAGGAGAAAGTGCCCACTGATGTGGAGGAGAAATACTCCTACATTTTCATAATAAATATCTCTTTGTAAAAGCCGATTGGAGCCACTATGTAGACACTTCCTAGCTGTGTGGCCCTGGGCAAGTCACTTAACCCTCATTGCTTAGCCTTTACCACTCTTCTGCCTTGGAACCAATACTTAGTATTGATTCTGAGACCAAAAGTAAGGGTTTATTTTCTTAATTAAAATTGTTAAAAAGCTATTGAAGCCAATTGGAGTGCTAATTATTGCTTGCTATAATATGTATATATTATATTTTGATATAATAAATAGCAAAGGAACTATACTCTATAATGGCAGTTACCAAACATTTTAGTCTCAGGATCTCTTTATACATTTAAGTTATTACGGTCAGCAAAGACTAATTTTTTTTAATGTGGCTTCTATTCAGGGAAGTGTTAATAGATTAATTTTCTCTGTCACTTTGTTAAGTCTAGACAATCAATAATTAACCAAACCCTGATTTGTAGTGTTTGCCAATTTCTGAGGTGTAAATACTTAAACTAAATAATTTTTTTTTTAATTTTGGTCTTTAGGAGCTGGCTCTAGGACATCATTAATTCTATCTATTAGTATTTACCACATTAGAAATGAAAACTGCTTGATCACATGGGAGGATGGGGATATGATTGGGGTTGTAGACTCTAAACGATCACCCTAATGCAAATACTAATAATATGGAAATTGGTCTTGATCACTGACACATGTAAAACCCAGTGGAATTGTGCATCAGCTACGGGAGGAGGGATGGGAGGAGAGGAGGGAAAGAACATGAATCATGCAACTATGGAAAAATACCCTAAAATAAATAAATAAATAAATGGATGGATGGATGGATGAATGAATGAATGAATAAATAAATAAATAAATAAATAAACTTAAAAGAAAAAAAGAAATGAAAATTGACAACATTTTAAATATTTATTCAATTTGTTGAAAAAACAAACCAACCCATTGCATGTTAACATAAATGACATTTTTATTTAAAAAAAACCTATATATTTTCAAAATATATGTTGAAGAGGGTGACATTGTTTTATATGTTTTTGGCAAATCTTTTTAATGCCTGATTTAATAGAAGATAGTTGGGTTCTCTTATCTACTTCTTCCTTCAATCTATTGTGATATGTTGTTCTGATTCCTGTTGGACTGATCCCTCATTCTTGAGTATGTATCCGAAAGAAACATTCTGCCTTGTACAGGTCTGTAGTTGGAAAAGGGAGGAGTATTTTAATAGGCAAATAATATCTTAGTATTATTGTCAAAATAGTTTGATCTCACAGAGGCCTCAGGGATCCACAGACCATTCTTTAAGAATGATGCTCTATGGGGCAGCTGGGTAGCTCAGTGGATTGAGAGCCAGGCCTAGAGATGGGAGGTCCTAGGTTCAAATCTGGCCTCAGACACTTCCCAGCTGTGTGACCCTGGGCAAGTCACTTGACCCCCATTGCCTACCCTTACCACTCTTCTGCCTTGGAGCCAATACACAGTATTGACTCCAAGACGGAAGGTAAGGGTTTAAAAAAAAAAAAAAAAAAAAAAAAAAAAAAAGAATGATGCTCTATAATAGAATGAGGAATAAATGAGTTTTCTGTCTGTTTTTTTTTTTTCTTGCTTGGACTTGATTTGGGGCAGGAGTGGGGAGTGGGCTGGAGGGAATTAGAGAGGTCTTTCGAGAAGGGAATGGGGAAAAGATATCCCTAAAGGAGAAACACATGGCCAGCAGCCTGTGCTTCCCCTTGAGAGCTCGAGGGGAGTACGTAGACGGTGAGTTTCTGGCCAATTTCTGTCTTTTTGTTTCCTGTTCTGAGCAGAAGTCAGAGATTAGTAATCCAGAGAATGACTATTTCTAGCCCTGAGAGTGACTTTGTGGTAAAGCTAAATATGAGATCTCCCAAGTTCAAGAGTCACACTCCATCCCTGCTTTCACAGAGGAAGACTTCCTAACCAGCTCTCGTTGCAGAGAAGATCTGAGGATCCTCCACAGCTGTAGCTAAAGGACCGAAGAGCTCTCGATCGTGCCAATGTTGGCTCCATGATGTTGCTCTGAGTTCAGTTGGGTGCAGACCCCCCGAAACTGTGAGTGAAGGGTACCAATTGGGCAGTCTTCGTGTGCCATCATCTTCCAGTAGGGAAGTCAGTTTGGCTAATTGAATGTCTTGCATTTCTAGTATTTGTTCAGATACACCTGAGTCTTAGCTATTATTTTGTGGTGGGTGAAATAGAAGCTGTTCCATACCTAATACTCATGTTGTACACTGAGTATCTTGGTGAAAGGACAACCTGTTTTCCATTTGGTGGAAACCCTAGACATAAGGTAAGCTTAAGCTTTGTTTTAAAGATTTCCTTGGTTTTACTCTGAGTTGGAGGCATAATGAGCCAAAGAGAAAACTCAGCCCCTCTGTGGTCAGCAGCCCCCAGGATTAAAACTGCTCCAAGTAAAGCCTGTAGTCTTTGGGGGTCCCTGGGCCACTGGTGACACTAGAATGTTTAAAGCAATGACAAAATCCTTAGTAACCTCATATTGGCTTTGTTCTACATGGTATGAGAAAGGAAGCAGGCAAACCAATCCCTGGGATACTTGGAAGGAAAAAAAAACAAGTCACAGAATCTCAAAGTAGGGAGGACTCTCCAGAAACTGTTATTATATAGTATTGTTGTTATTCATTCTTGTGACATCATTTGGGGTTTTCTTGAAAAAGATACTGGAATGGTTTGCCATTTTCTTTTCTAAGCTCATTTTTTTACAGATGAGTAAACTGAGGCAAACAGGGTCAAACAACTAGAACGTATCTGAGGATGGATTCAAATTCAGGTCTTCCTGACTCTAGGCCCTCTCTCTATCCGTTGGCCACCTAGTTGCCTCATTAGAAATTATCTACTCTAACTAATAACTGAAATAAATACTCCTCCATCGTCCCATTCCCCACCTCACCCTCCTTCCACTCCACAACATGTATAACAAAGACTTATCTAGATTCTGCCCAAGTACTTCCAAGTGATGGAGAGCTCATTACTTGGGAGAAGGAAGGTCGTATGCACATTATAAAAAATCTCACAAAGTTTCTGAAAGGTCATCTAGACCAGTCTGAACCTGAAAAAGTTCACTACCTTTACAGTTTCCTTGAGAAGTAGTTACATTGGCATTGTTCCATTAACTCCAATGATGAAGAGCTCACTACTTTATGGGGCATACGTGTCTATAAAACCAAAAAAAAAAAAAAAAAAAAAACCTGAGTTACAGCAGGTCTCAGAGGATATCTAGAAGCCTGTTAATGATAAAAATTATTTTAAGAGGCTGATTTAGTCTAGCATTATAACCACGATAGTGAAAGATAGGTGCCCCCTGTAGAATGACCAAAGACCCCCCAAACTCCATCAGACAGATCTATAAATAGAATTTTGGGAGCTCATTACTCAGCCCTCCTTTGAACATCCCAAGACATCCCTAATTGCTAAACAGCTAAGTAGGAGGTGCCCCATCAAACTATCTGTCTCCTCTTCTCCATGTGATGAAGGTCACCCAGGCAGGGAAAAAATCCTTGTCTCACTTTCCTATTAACCAAATTTTATTCAAAGGAAGAAACTCAATGGAAATTCTAAGGACAAAGAAAATGTAAAAAGCAGTCTAGGAATCAGAACCCAGACTCAGGAATACACAAACATCGTCTCTAATTCAGACCCTTAAATGGAAATTAATATGGTGCATGACAAAATAGATGCTCACAAACCTGTACCTGAAAAAAAAGTCATTCTCCCCTCTCCTCAGTATCACCAACTAAGAGTCATTTGGTTTCCTTGAAGACTTCTTGTGAGTGGGAGTCTACTACCAGCTGGAGCATCCCATTCCATTTGGAGACATCTCTTATTGTTAGGAAGTTTTACTTTAAATCAAGCTTAAATCTGTCTCACCGCACTTGCTACCATGGTTCTTCATTTCTCTTCAATGGGGACAGACAGAACTATTCTAGTCCCCCCCACCTTCAAATTCTTAAACAGAGTTATCATGTCCTTCTCTCCTTTCCTCCTCGCTTCCCCCCCCCCCCACCCAAAACCAGTCTTCTTGGCAAAGACTTTTTTTAAACCCTTACCTTCTGTTTTAGCATCACTTCTAAGAAAGAAGAATGGCAAGGGCTAGGCATTTGGGGCTAAGTGACTTGCCCACAGTTCCACAGGGAGGAAGTGTCTGAGGCCACCTTTGACTCCAGGTCCTCCTGCCTCCAGGGCTGGAGCTCTATCCACTGGGCCACCTGGCTGCCTCAGAAAGGACTGGTTTTTGTGCCTCAGCATTTAGCACAGTACCCAGAACATAGTACATGTTTAATAAATGCTAGTTGGCTGACTGACGTGGCATGATCTTGAGGTCCTTCACCATCCTAATTTCTCTCCTCCTTCCTCTGCAGTTTAGCAGTTTCTTTCCTAATGTGTGTATCCCATAAATGACCAAAACACATTGGATGTGGACAACAGAGTACAGAGGACAATTCCCTCCTTCTTCCTAGAAACTGTGCATCTCAGTATAACTCAAGGTTATGTTAGCTCTTTGGTGGTTATGTCACACTGCTCACTCATTGAGCCCAAGACCTTGTTGAAAGCAAATATGTGCATAGTCACACCCTAGTATTACACCTTTCTAATTGGGTGTTTTTTTTTCTTTAATGCAACATATATTAGTTCATCTCATCCTCACAACAACCATGGGAAGTAGATGCTGTTATTATTTTCCTTTTTCAGTTGAGGAAACTGAGACTAAATGACTTGCCCAGGGTCACACAGCTAATAATTTGTCTGAGGTCAAATTTATACCTGGGTCTTCCTTAGTGCTCTATTGACTGAGCTACCGCCCCTGTGGAATTGAGAGAATTAAAGACAGTAAGTAGTTAATTTGGGGAATTGAGTGAACTGCTCTGACTCCACCTTGTGACTCAATTCTGGAGCTAGTTCAGTTCCTTTCCTATTCAACTATGGGTCTAGTCCAACTTCTGTCTTTTAAGAAAACTTTACTCAGTTGTGGGAATTGGGAGAAAACTTTATTGCACTGTTTGAACCTAGCCCTGGGTGGCTGGAAAGCTGGACCACATCAACTGCTGCTTGGTGATTAGAGACCCAGTCAGAGCCAGAGACTGATGCAAGGCACTTCCAAGAAGTTATACAGCTCAAGCATCCTATATGTCTTATCTGAAAGTTGGTCCTGTACTGATCCGCCCATTACTGTTCCCATATCCCTTTGATTGTCTATAGATACCTGGGGGGATTGGGACATCTTTTTCTGGATTTAGGGAATTACACTTGCTCACTCTTCCCCTCCCAGCTTGAAAAGTCCCTATCTTTCATCCAATTAGAAATTAGTTTACTTAATTAATTGGTCTTATTTCATTCATTGTTTTTAATGTATAAAAGACTGTCTCCCCTATATTTGGGGTCCATCCCTAAACTGAGGAAAGGACCTGGTCCCAGTTTGTTAGGCAGTTGGGCATCCATTGCTTAATAAATCAATATGCTTGAAAGATGGAACCTTTTTTCCTCAGTCATTTCATCTTTTACCCAAGCCGAGGGACCACATCCTCCTTACCTCCTTCTAATAAAATCCTTTCTCTACTCACTAACTCTCACGTGTCACATCTCAGGAACCAAGCATGGCTTTCCATTTCATCTTCTCTGCGCAAGGGAGCAGTCTAGGGAAGATCGTCCTGCCCTCCTGGTTCTGGAATATTCTTGACTCCATTGCTCCATTTTTCTGGCTATCGTTCTACCCTCGAGACAAAATTTATCCAATGATTTCCCTGACACTGTCCTTGCTTCAGGCTCATGCCCAGAAACTCACGCCAGGTACACATGGTGAAAAGAGGGGAGGGGAAATTTCCTTTTGCACAGGAGAAAGTTTGGAATTCTCTGGCATCTCCCTATCCCTCTTGGGATAAATCCTGGGATAGTCCAGGCCTAACCAGTAAAACTAGAAACTTAGGATCTAGTGAGAGTACTTGTTGTTCATGCTTCCCTTTTGAAGAAGACCAGGGACATCACATTGAGCGATGTCTTGAATTCTGCTTGAGTTGAATTTAAATGAGGCAGAGTTGCACAAAGTCATCTGTCTCACTCTCTCTTCCAGAGTCATCAAAATCCAGTGGCAAGACAAAGGTCAGGTCACCTGGCAATGGTCTGGGATGCAGTGTGGGGGACTTTGGAATTGTGGATGTTCTCAGTACTCCACAGTGCCTGCTTCAGCTGCTTTCATGGCTGTTGGAACCAATCGTTCTCATCCATCCATTCTTTGGGGAGAAGCCTTCACAAGCTTGGGGTAGGCATCCTCCTAACTCATCAATGGGTTTGAAACATGCATGCCAGCCTCAACCTGCTATAGCCAAGATGGTTTACTGGGATGTGTCAGCAATGCATGCTGTAGCTTCTTGGAGCCACGGATGAGAGTTGGGTGACAAGTGTATACCCAAGGTGGCTGAACAACCCTAAAAAAGGGCTCAGCAAGCCCTCACACCAGAGCTGCTGCTCTCTCTAAACACCCCATTCTGCAAGTGTATAACCTATATCAAATTACTTTTCTTCCCAATAAGGGAGGAAGGGCTGGAGGGGAGGAAGGGTGGGAGAGAATTTGGAACTCAAAATTTTAAAAAATAAATGTTAAAAATGATTTTTAAATGTAATTGGGGGAAAAACTCAGAAGATTAAAAAAAAAAAGAACCTGGCTAAAACAATTAAAAATAAAATATGATACCAATCCTTCAGTAGGGAAAAGTTTTGATCCCTTTAGGAAAAGACCTTTGAAGAGCAGGGTTAAAAGAGCTACTCAAAAGCAGAAAGGAAGGATAGATTGACCAAACAAACTTCAGCTAGGTAGATCCTGAGAGCAAAAAAAAAAAAAATGGGCTAAAAGCTCTAAAGGAAAGAACACTGAGCCACCAAAGAATTATTTTCTAGAGCTAGAAAAAAATAATGACAAAATTTATCTGGAGGAACAAAGGACCAAGGATTTCAGTGGAATTCAAATGAGAAAATGAAATAAAGGAAAGAAAAAGGGACCTAAAAACACCTGACTGCTGACTATTGAACAAACCTCTCAATCATCAAAATCATTCAATAGAAGGGCAGCTAGGTGTCTCAGTGGTTTGAGAGCCAGACCTAGAGATGGGAGGACCTGGATTCACATATGGCCTCCCACATTTCCTAGCCATGTGATCCTGGGCAAGTCAATGAGCCCCCATTGGTTAACCATCCTGCTCTTCTGCCTTGGAACCAATATACAGGATACCAGTTTTAAAAACCTTTTAAACATTTGTTTTTTAAAATTTTGAGTTTCAAATTTTCTCCCATACTTCTTCCCCTCCAATCTTTCCTCCCTCATTGGAGAGGAAAGCAATACCAAAATGCAAGGTAAAGGTTGATTTTTTAAAGCCATTTGGTACTGGTTAAAAATAGAGAGGGCCATCAGAGGAAGTGATGAGATAGGAAGTATACAGAAGAAAATAAACCTTTTTTATTTTAAACCTAATGTCATTAAACCCAAAGATCTCAGTTATTGGTCTAAGAACTCACTTTTGACAAAAACACCCATTCTGGGGAAGAAGGAAAGAGCAAAGGGACTGGAAGAGGAGATTTAATAATGATGATGATACTACTACTACTACTACTACTACTAATAATAATAATAATAATAATAATAATAATAATAATGATGATGATGATGATGATGACTTGCATTTAATTAGTGCTCCAAGTTTGCAAGTCACTTTTCAAATAGTATTCATCTTTTTCTCCCAGCCACTCTGGGTGGAAGGTGCTATCATTATCATCATTTTACAGATACCTCTGTGGTAGCACTGGTTAAGTGACTTACCCAGGGCCACACAGTGAGTGTCTGAAGCCAATTTGAACTGAAGTTTCTTGACTCTAAGCCCAGATTTCTATCCACGGTGTCATCTAACTGCCCACTGGAAGAAGCTGATATTTGGGGAATAATGAGGAATAACACATTTGGAATTTCTTGAGGCAGATGCAGGAGAAAGGAGGTGGGGAGTGGTTGGTAAATTCCCTGGAAATGTGACAACCGTGTGTGGGGAGAGCTGGAGGGTGAGGTATAGGACCCACCTGGAGCTTCCTATTTTAACAAATTATTTTTCTTTACAAGGGGCTAAACTTAAATGTTTCTCCAGTGCTGAAATAATTCCAGATAGTGTAAATATCATCTGAATTTTAATGTCCTGGAGCAAAGCCCCAGTCAACTTATCCCAATTACAAGCCATGAGCAAGATGACCGTGACAGTGACTGACATCAATTTGTCCTTGAGACTTGTCATATTTCATCTCTTGTTTGTCTGGGTAATCATCTTGATTGAATGTTTTGAGCATTTTTTCCTCTTTCTCAATGGCCACTAAAGCTAACTGTTGACATTTTCGGTCTGTGCCAAGATAGAGGTGAAAAACTGAGAGCAACGGAATGAATGCTACAGAAGCCACAAAAAAGAGACTTGAATTGGCACCTCTTGGGCGAGTGAGCCCATGCTTGACAGGTGGAATGGATTGGAAGGGAATTTGTTGCCTCCCCTGTGATGTCTTCCATGTACACTGTACGTATCATAGAAGTACTAGTTATTTATAGGTTGTGTCCCCTTTTAGACCATTAAGGGGCAGAAGCCATAATTTGGCTTCTCTCCTTATCCCCAGTCCTTAGCACAATGCATGGCATACAGTACATGCTTCAGTGAGGTTTGTTAACGGATTGATTGAAGGGCCATCATCTTTATTTGGGCCCCTGCTTTTGGTACCCCAGGTTACCCAGGGCTTGGTCCCCTGAATTCCCTCTCTTAGATGCTGCCAAGACACTGAAGTCTCGGGCCAAATCAGTTGACCCTGCCCAAAGTTTTTTCTGGCTGAGAATAAGGTCAAGAAAGCCAGACAAACAAAAACTGGGGTCTAATTTTATTCTAAGACCTCTCTTGCTCTAAAGGTAAAATGTATATTTGCATATTCATGGCAAGCTTGCAAAAATAAACTTGCATCCAAATGTTCTTTCTGGGAGTAGAAACTAGGGATTTCATATCAAGCCCAACTTTGCTTCACCAACATTTTTGTTTATCTCTCTTCATGCTAATATTATTTTTAGAACCTGAAACTCGTCTGGAAGGCTTAGAAGGAGGAAAGAAAAGCCGGACAGGCGCTGGAGAGTCCACAACATCATGGCGTGGGATATTATTCTCGAGTCTGCTTTGATAAGTGATTCAGCTCTCTGGCAAATAATGAAGTGTTATTGCAATTCAAGCTAAATGAAGTCTATTGTCTGAGCCCCAGTGATTTCTAATCAAACTGGATGGTTTCTCGGAACAGCACTGGATGGGAAACAAGGTTCTTTCTGAAGACCCAAAAGTCAAGTCCGAAAGCCTCTCCCCAAAGAAAATTGGGTCCTGGAGCTTGATAATCACTAAGAAAAAATTCCATTTCCTTCTCCTGCCTCCCTTTTCCCTTCCCCCTTACTAGTCCCCCTCCCAAGCTGTGTTTCAAACATGGCCCCGTGGAGACACTCCTGTTTCCAGCCGAAAGGAGTGGCTCAAGTTGAAGGATGGGCCAAGTCCCTTGTTTTTCTTCTGGGATTGTTTTTCCTCAAAGAGGTTTCTTTGTCACTATTGGGGTTAAGCAATGTCACCATTGCAGGGAAGAACAGGCAGACTTGGGAATGCCCTTTCTTTTCACTTCTGAACTCTCCTGACCTATCCCATGAGAAACCCTGGGAGCAGGGAGTTTTTAGGAAAAATCATTTGGGGAGTGTTTCCTTTTGTTGTTGGGTCGGAGCAGTAATACAGATGATACTTTGTGGGTCCAGCCGCTTCTAGGGCCACGGGGAGTCTGAAGCTTTTATGGTTCATGCCCCCCTTGGGTAATATGGGGAAGCCTGGGGACCCCTTCTCACGATAAGATTTTTAAATGCAGAAAATAAAAGATGTAAGCTTGCAAAGAAAACCAATTAAATTGGAATACAGTTATCACAATATTTTTTTAAAAGCAAATTTATGATTCTCAGGTTAAGAACTTCTGATCTAGAATGTCCTTTCTTGAAACGGAGTCTTGGAAATTGGCATGAGTTGATGCAGATTGAAATAAGCAAACCCAGAAGAATGATATACACGGTGACAGTTATGTATATGAAAAAATCAATAAAAGAAAGCTTGAATAATTTAAAAACCAATGATGGTTCTGGGGACTAGATGAGATCTGCTTCTTTCTTCTACTAGAAAGTTGGGGAACTAATAGGACAGCATGTTGACTACATCACCAAATCCAGTTTCTGCATCAGGTGCCTTTTGCTTAACTATTTTTCTATTATAAAGAAGGTAGAAGAGGGGGTAGAGATAGGAGAGAGATTCATTCTCAAAGAGCTGGGAGTAGGGAGGAAAATTATTTTTCTTAATGGTAGTGATATAAAAATAACAGACATCAGTAAGATATCTTAAAAGCAAAAGATGATGGAGGGAAGCTAAGTGGCTCAGTGGAATTGAGAGCCAGACCTAGAGATGGGAGGTCCTGAGTTCAAACCTGGTCTCAGCTACTCCCTAGTGGTGTGACCCTGGAAAAGTCACTTAGCCCCCCATGACCTAGCCCTTTCCATTCTTCTGCCTTGGAACCAATACACAGTATTGATTCTAAGATGGAAGGTAAGGGCTTAAAAAAAAAAGCAAAGGATGAAAAGGGATCTTAGAATCGCTCTTCATACAGGGTTTCCTAGGAATTCTATAGATTTTTGAATTTACTTCATTTCCTCTTGCTGGTTTTGGAGAGGCGGCTGGAGAAGCTAAGTGCAACTGGATGTGTGCAATAAAGATAAACACATCTGATCAATAGAACTTACAATTTAGTCTCATTTTAAACTTATAAATTAAAGCCTTTTAAGAGTCCTTTATATTTTGAGAACCAAAATCTCTAGGATCTTAGTGTCATAAATCTAGAGAAGGAAGGGACTCCAGAGAACATCCAGTCCAACCACCTCATTTTATAGAACCCAGGTGCTTGGCATATAGTAGATGCTAATAGAATAACCGGAATTCAAGAATCCCTTGAGGACCAATCTGCATACATTGACACAAGTGCCTTTTTTTCCCCTTCACAAGGCAAAGAAAATAGTGGTAGCAGGATGTCCATTTTTATCTAAAATTAAAATTTTAAAATTTGCTTTTAATTTTGGTTTTCAAAGTGTATTTCTACAAATGGGAAAAATCATAGTAAAATTAATTTTTAAAAATTTATATCCATTAACGTTCCTGGAATGTTTTTGGAAAGGGACAGAACTGGCAACTGGTGGGGGTGTAGATTGGGAAAGGCTTCATGTAGAAGGTGTCATCTGAACAGAATTTTAAAGAAAACAAAGGATTATAAGAGGCAGAGATGAGTTGGGGTGCATCCTATGTAAGAGAAATAGCCAGTACAGATATTTGGAGATGCTAGATAAAGAGTCTTGCATTCAGTGGAACAAACCAGAATGGCAGTTTATCTGGAATGTAGAGTATGGACAGAAGGATCATATATAATAAACTTGGGAAGGTGGGTTGGGATCAGTTTTCAAAATGCTTTGAAAGCTAAACAATAGACCTTAGAGACAAGAGGGAGCCATTGGAATTTATTTATCTATTTTTAAAAATGTATTTAAACCCTTACCTTCCACCTTAGAATCAATACTGTGTGTTGGTTCCAAGGCAGAAGAGCAGTAAGGGCTGGGCAATGGGGGGTTAAGTGACTTGCCCAAGATCACACAGCTAGAAAGTATCTGAGGCCAGGTTTGAACCTAAGACTTCCCATTTTCAGATGATGGGACCCTTAATGGTCAGAGAGAATTTTAGAAGGGGCGTGGGAGGCAGAAAATAAAGCATAGAAAATTTTTGCCATAATAATAATAACAGCATGCAAGATATGCATAGAAGATACTGTCTTCATTTTGTTCAAATTCACCCAGATGTTATGTAGCAGTGCCAGGATGCAAACTGAGCTCTTTCCACTCCACCAGGTTACTTTTTCTCCAGTGTGACATGCCCTGGGAAGTTCATATGAAAGACATCCTACGTACATGGAAGCCCAAAGCCAGGCTTGGCTATGGAAGCCAGCATGCATTTTTCACCTCCCAAAATGCATTCTTAAAACAGCTGATCCATACAGCTTGTGAGATTTAAACCCACTCCTCCGAACAGTTTATTTATTTATTTATTTATTTGTTTTGCTGTTTATCAAACTACATATTGTCTCCTTTGATTTATTTAGAATTAGATGAGTTTAAGATGCCTTATCTTGCTGAGTAAGAGATAAAGAAAGAACAAAATGGGAGAGGAATAGGTTTGCAAATTCCATTCAAAGGTAAATCTATGGGGCAGCTGGGTAGCTCAGTGGAATGAGAGTCAGGCCTAGCGATGGGAGGTCCTAGGTTCAAATCTGGCCTCAGACACTTCCCAGCTGTGTGACCCTGGGCAAGTCACTTGACCCCCCATTGCCCACCCTTACCACTCTTCCACCAAGGAGCCAATACACAGAAGTTAAGGGTTTAAAAAAACATAAAAAAAAAAAAAAGGTAAATCTAAAAACACAAAAATGTTTTCAAATCTGTCATATGTACGTTTCTGGAACAAAAAGGGGAAATCAGAGCCTAATTCATTTTGAAACTACGTTGCTTGGGAGGCCAAGTGCAGCTGGCTACCAGTAGAAAACCAGGAGTAGTTGGGGAAATGAGATTTGGTGCCCATCCAGATCACCTAATATGGAGGTGCCCTGATGGGAGAGACAACAGGGACTTGTTTCTGAGAGACAGAAGACTGGGCACACTTGTGGACATTTCGCGTTGTCCTGCTGAGGGGTCGGAGCAGCCTCTTTCCACTGAATGCATAGCCAGAATTGGCTCCATTTTTAAAACTACCAGATTGGGGCTGTCTTATTCTCCCTTTTCCAGGGATGTCCAGAGGTGAAGGGCTGGACCAATCCCTGCAGGTGACCCTAAGCAGTAAGTAGGAAGGGGCCCCCAAACCTCCTTTAAACCATGTAGCTCTGAGAAATGATCTGCTCCATTTATCCTTTTCTCCTCTACATACAGGGACTGGAGTCCTTGGCCTGGGAGCTTGAGTCATGGGAAATTTGGATCAATGGAATTGGGGCCAGATGTTACAGCACAGAAGGCTTGAGTAGCCAGGGTCCTAGGCAGCTAGTCAGGGTAACCCCCACACCCCACTTTGGACTTGGAACTTATTAGCTCTATTAGAAGCGAGTTGAGTTAAACTAAACTCCCTCATCCCTAGACACTGAGTAGATAGGGGGGATTAAATCCTCTGGGTACCATATATTTGTATGTTTGTTCTTGTCATATTCTTGAAATTAATATTCCTCTGTAAAAGCTAAACTAATTAGTGGTTAAATGGATTAGAGCCTTTGAACTCCCCAAAGTGGGGGAACACAGTTGGTAGGGGTTGTAGCTAAAAGCAGAAAAGAGAGACCACCTCCCCCTCCTCACCTCCCAACCCCTGTAGGGTCCTGGATAATCTCCAAGTCAGTGGAGAAAGTGTAAATGCTCAGATAGATGCGTAAGCCAGTTTTAGGTTCAAGGTGAAATTCTAGCTGGAGGGTCACCGAAATAATTTCCCCACTTTAATAGGTGTCTGCCTTTTACCTGATCAGGAAGGATCCCCTTTTAAAAAAATTATTCTTTCTGTATTTGCTGAGTTATCTACAATGTGACTAGACAGACAATATTCTTAACGTCCACAGGCTATGCTCTTGTCCCCTCAAGCGATATAATACATCTACTTGGAATGAGCCACACTGTGACATTATCTCTCTCACACATAGCATTTTTAATGAGTTTTCTTTGAGGCTGTTTTCTCCCTGATCTTGTTTTCCTTTCTGGTTTGGCATTTGATCTGGCCTTGATAAGATTATTCTACCGAGAGAGATTGAAGCTTGGAGAAAGCAGCCATCTCTACCCAGCCCATCTAGTATGGAAAGACTGTTGGAAGAGGCTGGATCTGAAATGCATCTGATCTTCTGTTCATCATTGCCTTTATACATCTAGGCTGTTGTCATTATTGTTTGTTAAGTTGTTTCAGTCACATTTGACTCTTCGTGATCCCATTTGGGATTTTCTTGGCAGAGATACTAGAGTGGTCCTTCAGCTCATTGTACTGAGAAGGAAACTGAGGCATACAGGGTTAAGTGACTTGCCCATGTAAGTGTAAGGCCAGATTTGAACTCAAGTCTTCTTGATTCCAGGTTGTGCACTCTATCCATTGTACCATCTAGCTGTCCTCACCACTTAGGAAGACTGATGGATGGCAAGGTTGGGTACTCTCCAACTACTTCTCCCTGGGGTAGTCCATAATTTTTTTTAAGTCCCTGATTCCTGTTTATTGGAAGAAGATTGGTAGAAAGGGAAAAGAAGGTCCCTAGGATCAGAGAGAGGACAAGAGAAGGGAGCACTAAGGAATTAGTGGGTCTGAAAGCACAAGGTCTGGGGTTCTTGGAGTCCGATGCCATGAAGTTCCCACACTAGAGATCTTTAGATTTGAGGTAATCTGTAGAATCTACCTTGGGGACTGGGATCGCCTTAGACATCTGTGGTTCTGGAGCTCCTGACATTGGGAGCTCCATCTCTGTCATTCTCTGTTTTTTAGAAGCCTCTGAGATATTGTCCTGGAGGCACGAGGTGGCCCAGATAGTGAACAGCCAGGACCATGAGGATAGAGCAATGTATTATGTCCAAAGGTCATGCAGGGCAAGATCTCCAAGCACGATCTTAGCCAGGACCCCCAGAACACAGGACACAGCTAGGCAGGGACTGTGGAGCAGAAACCAGGGAGGGCAACAGAAACAAAGCAGAATGAGGCTCCATATTTCTACTCTGAGGGAGAGTAATAGTCTTAGTTAAGAACTCCCTGAGCGGACTACTCCCTTCTTCTGGGGCTGATGGCAGCCCATCTCTCCTGTGTAGCTGCTGCTGTCTGGTGCTCCACAGATCACCAGGGTGATTTTTTTTCTTAGAGAAGAGTGATGTGTATCACTGAGGAGACAACCCCCAGTCTGATTCTGAGGGCTTCCCCATCCCCTTAAGCTCACCTGCCTAGAGCCAAAGGGAGGAATTCGTTTCACCTGAATCAAAAGCAGTGGATGAGAGAATGGGGTGAGCCAACAGCAGAGAGGATATTCCTTTGGGGGGGGCATTTTCAAGGTGGTTTAGGGGGTGAAAGGTAGAGAATCAGTTCCCTCCCTGAATAGGAACTCCTCGGTATTGAGGCTGGGGGGTAATAGTTTGGAGGATGTCGGTTGCTTAGCAACCTCAGCTGGGGGAAGACTTAGAGGCCAGTCACAAGGACATCCTTTGCTACAGGGAAGAATCACTCCTTCCTGGGAAATGTATTCGTGGTCCAACCGAGGCACTATTTTTCTAGTGTTCTCTGGGTGTGATGAGGACGGTGCTTCATGTGTTCCCTTGGCCAGAATTTGGGAACTTGGGAATATGCATGAAAGAAGTCCAGTGGAGAGACAGCCGTTATTACATCAGGAGATGATTTCTTAGGCATCAGAACTTCTACTCAAACTGGTGTGACTTTACCTATTGGTAGCTAAGTTGGAGCTGGATAAGGCTCAGAGAAGCCAAACAGCTTTGCCATTTACATCCTGTGTGACCTTTGGTCATTGAATACCTTTGGACCTCAGCCTTTTCATCCATGAAATGATCTCCACTTCTAAAACTAAGGTCTGTGAGGTGTGTCTAGTGAGGTTCACTTTATTACCTAGATGAAGCAGACAGAATGCTGAACCTAGAGACAAGGAGACCCGAGTGCAAATTCAGCCTCAGATGCTGACAAAGCTGTGGAACCCTGGACAATTCACTTAACTGCTGCATGCCTCTGTTTCCTCATCTGTAAAATGGGAATAATAATGGCATTTTTCTCTCAGGGTAAATTTGCCTCCCAGGGTAAACCCTTCCAGGATTGTCAGAATAAAATGAAATAATATTTGTAAAGTATTTACAAAACTTAAAGAACCAGATCATTTTAGTTCTTATGGAAGGAGGAATTTAGTAAGGATCTACTATATGCGAGGCATTGTACTAAGTGCTTTATAAATATTATCTCACATCATCAGCATTTCTATATATTACCAACAAAGCCCAACATCAACAGATAGAAAAAGAAATTCCATTTCAATTAACTGTAGATAATATAAACTACTTGGGAATCTACCTGCTAAGACGAACCCAGGAGCTATATGAACTCAATTACAAAACACTTTTCACACAAATGGTCAGATCTAAACAACTGGAAAAATATTAGTTGCTTGTGGGTAAACTGAGCAAATATAATAAAAATGACAATATTATCTAAATTAATCTACGTATTTAGTGCCATACCAATCAAACTGTCCCAAAACTATCTTACAGAACTAGAAATACTAATAACAAAATTAATCTGAAAGAACAAAAGGTCAAGAATATCAAGAGAATAAAGGAAAAAAAGTACAAAGGAAGGAGGCCAGCAGTACCAAATCTCAAACTGTATTACAAAGTGATAATCATCAGAACAATCTGGTACTGGCAAAGAAATAGAATGGTAGGTTAGTGGAATAGATCAGGTACACAGTAAGTAGGAATAAATGACCACAATAAATTAGCATCTGATAAATTAAAAGATCCAAGCCTTTGGGACAAGAACTCACTGTGTGACAAAAACTAATGGGAAAACTGGAAAATGGTCAAGCAGACACTGGAGATAGACCAATGGCTTATACCATATTCCAAAATCGAGTCAACATGGATACATGACACGAAGGGTGATACCCATAAGCAAATTAAGGGAGAATGGAAAAGTTTACCTGCCAGGCCTATGGATGAGGGAAGAATTTATGACCAAACAAGAAGGGGTGTAAAATGGATGATTTTGATTATATTAAATTAAAAAGATTTTGTACAAACAAATATCTCATTTGATCCTTACAATAGCTCTGCGACGTAGATGTTTATTATTATTTATTTTTCATATTATTCATTTATTTTGTTTATTATATATTATATATAATTTATATGTATAA